>NC_057390.1:42659609-42972637 GCF_019320065.1 Cervus canadensis
TTCACGGCCAGCAGGCACCACGCTCCCTGGGTCCCAGTCCCTGAGGGAGGGGGCCCCTACTCCCTTGGGCACGTGTTTGCAGATCACTGTGTGCTGGCACCTTGGCCGTGTCCTTTGATGTTTTGTTCAGAAGAAATATGATCCCTCCCTGAGACCCGTGTCCAAATGAAACACCAGGGTCCTCAGCCTGAGGCTGCCGTGGGGCCAGCTAGAAGCCCAGGCCTTGGACTCACAGTCCCCACCTTGCATGTTTTTTAACTGTTCCATTGGGTTTTTCTTTGATTACTTTATTTTCTGTCTGTCTGAGAAAATCTACTCAAGATAGGAAATTCATTAGCACTATCCTGAGCATATTGCCTGAATTTTAAATGCAAACGCTGATGAGTGAGACACCTGCAATGTGTCTTAAGGGCCTTCTGCTTTTCCTCTCAAAATGCCTGTCTAAAGGGGGCCCTCTGAGTTATAAGGAACAGGCCCCTGACCACTGTGGGTGTCCACAGTGGTGACATTAGTGAGATTTCCGCTTTGCAGAAGGCACCTCGTAAAGGCAGTGATTTGAAGGTATTTGTTGCTGACAGCATTTTGACACAGGATCATATCTGCTCATCCCATAATCTGACAGATTAAAGAGAAAAGCAAATTTGATTCCACCCAGTGGCTGAGGGAATAAAATCTCAGAGAGGCCAAGGAACTGGCCCAGAGACACACAGCTCCTGCAGCCGAGCCGAGTCCAGACCGGTCCAGCACCTGCCCACTTGACCACACCACCCAGGAGACAGGCAGAGGCCATTCAGAAAGCCTTAGGCTTGGAAATTCCACGAACCCATCAGAAATAACATGTGAATATTTACCAAGTGCTGTGTATGTGCCAGAACCTGCTCGTTCAACATTCACAGAGCATCTCTTGTACTGACTCCTGTTCTGGGCTCTGGAGACACAACAGTGACCACACTCATTCTCCATGTGTACACCTGCCTCTTCGGGTAACACCCAGGGCCCCTCCTGGACGCTCATGTCCCCACCCATCACGTCCTGGCAGCACCTGCACCCGGTTACAATGACCCAGCATCCCCAGACATGGCCAAGGTCCTGAGTGTGACACTGGGCTCCAGACAGAGGGGCAGGGCTCCCCTCATCACCCACTGACCCTCCTTCCTTTAAGGTTCATCCCAGAGTCACCTCCTCGTTCATCTCAGAGTCCTGGCCAGTTCCCAGCCCAGGCTCCTGTCACAGCATCACGAGGGGGAAGGTGGGGCAGAGAGAGGGGTCAGTGCGGCAGGGGTGGAACACCCAGGACCCAGGCCTTCCCCAGAGCAGCTGGGGACAGGAAGAACCACAATGTCAGACAGCAGGTCCCTCGACGGCAGAACCCAACCTCGCCCCCCTCACTGCCTACCCCCCCCCACCCCAGTGACAGCATGTAGCACTTCCCTTCTGCTCGAGGCCCTGGATCTCCACCACTTCCCACCAACTCCTTGTGCTTCTGTTTGTAACCATGCGGTGTCAGAACCTCATGATTTTTAGCCCCTGGACCCCCAGTAGCCCCTACTCCTTTCCAGGCCAGGGACCACAGGTGTCTGGCCTTCACCAGCTCGGTCACTTCCAGCTGGTCCTGACACCTGGGGCTGCAGTGACATGGCCAGTATGGGTGGACCAGGAGTTGGGGATGAAGGCTCACGGCATCCATTCCAGAAGCATAAAAACAGGAGCAAAAATTCAGGGTTGACTTAGTTGGGGCTCTGGAAATAGTCAAAGGTCTACAGAAAGCCAGTGGATGTGCAGTCCAGCAAGGGTGACTAGCAAGAGTGAATGTGGAACCCCATCAGACCAGGAGCTGGAACACTGGAGACTAGCCACAGCTTGCAGACAGAGGACAGACTCCGCTAGGGATGCCTCCCATCTCTGCGGCTGTGTCACACTTCGGGAGCCGCCTTTGCTCCGTGGTCTGTGGTTGACCCCGCCCTCTGCCTTCCATCTCAGGAGGGACCAGGACCCCTGGGCCTGCGCATATCTGCTCAGTCTTTGAACCTAAGTTTTAGACAGTACATGAATCCTATCAGATTCCTTTTTAATTTATTTAAGCCCCAAGGCGCCTGTCTTTCAAGTCTTTTGAAATTTTACTTTGTATCCTACTCATAAGAGAGCCCTCCCAGGTTTGTGTTCTTGGTAATTTCTAAGGCATCCCGTCTACATCTTCCCTGAGATTATTGGTTAAAAAGTGTTCAGTGGAACTGGATCAATACAGAGCTTCTAAGGGACCAACCCTGGTTCTCTGGGTACATCCATCCATCAAATGCACCCCATAGAAGTCTTACACCCCAGACGGCTATACTCAGAAAGCCAGTTGATTTTGGCTCAATTTAAACCTGTTTAAAAATCCATACCAGAATTTCACTGGAAACGGACTCACTCCAGAGGTCACAGATTTCCATGATTTCTGCCTCTAAGATAATGACATCCAGTCCCATCACTTAATGGCAAATAGATGGGGAAACAGTGATAGACTTTATTTTCTTGGGCTCCCAAATCACTGCAGATGGTGACTGCAGCCATGAAATTAAAAGACGCTTACTCCTTGGGAGAAAAGCTATGACAAACCTAGACACAGTATTAAAAAGTAGAGACATTACTTCGCTGGCAAACGTCCATGTAGTCAAAACTATGGTTTTCCCAGTAGTCATGCATGGATGTGAGAGTTGGACCATAAAGAAAGTTGAGCACCAAAGAATTGATGCTTTTAACTGCGGTGTTGCAGAAGATTCTTGAGAGTCCTTTGGACTGCAAGGAAATCAAATCAGTCAGTCTTAAAGGAAATCAGTCCTGAATATTCAATGGAGGGACTAATGCTGAAGCTGAAGCTCCATTACTTTGGCCACCTGATGTGAAGAGCTGACTCATTGGAAAAGACCCTGATGCTGGGAAAGATTGAATGCAGCAGAAGAAGAGGGCAACAGAAGATGAGATGGTTGGATGGCATCACCAAATCAATGGACTTGAGTTTGAGCAAGCTCTGGGAGATGGTGAAGGACAGGGAAGCCTGGTGCTGCAGTCCATGGGGTCGCAAAGAGTCAGACATGACTGAGAGACCGAACAAATGTTTAGAAAACTAAGCAAGCACTGACCCCCCAGCCCCAGCCTTCCCTCCATCTGCTGCTGTAAAGAGCTCCCACCTCCAGCTGTGGCTGGATGGACTGGGACGACAGGGCTGAGTAGACAGATTGTTTCCCAGAAACAAGAGATCACTGGGGGAAGCTGGGGTGGCAGGTTGCCTTCCAGCGGGAGACACAGGGCTGTCCAGTCAAGACGTGGGTAGAGAGAGGCCCCATCCCTCCACCCCAGGGTTTGGGTAATGCCCCACACTCACTCACGTGCTTCCCACTCCTTCCTCCAGCCCCAAGGAGATTTTAGTTTTTAAAGAGGTTCTGAAATACTTGCTCTGTATTTCCACTGGAGCAAACCTAACTCGACCGTGTGTGGAAGGAAAAGGCTGTATCGAGATAAGTGGGCTCTGGTCCATACTCTGCCATTTGTTGCTACTGTTCAGGCACTAAGTCGTGCCCAACTCTTTGCGATACCAAGGACTGCAACATTTCAGGCTTCCGTGTCCTTCACTATCTCCCTGCGTTTGCTGAAACTCATTTCCAACTCTGCCACTTACCAGTCCATATTCCCTCTAAATTTCAGTTTCTTCATGACTTCAAATGGTAATAACATTAGCACCCACATATAGAATTGCCATAGGATTAAATGAGACAGTGCTTGTCACTTAGAACATATGTTTCTCTTTTCTTAGGAGTCCAGTAGGTACAGCCAGAAACCAAGCCTACCCACCTTGAGTGGATGTGATGGCTGGAGTGGGGGCAGCCATTCTGTAGCCATATAGCAATGGGCATGAGTATGAGACCAACAAAATTGCTATTAACAGTTACTGCTGAATGCCTGAAACAAAGCCTCAGCTTAGTATTTGCTGAGAAAAAAAAATTCTATTTGTTAAAAGACACTAAGCTAGCTTTTCAGTTACTAGCAGTTACCCCTTTCAGCCAGCCTGCCTAAGTCAAGTCACTACCTAGATGTGATTTGTCATAAGAAAGAAAATCATCTTCTTTTAAGACAGCAAGCCAGGGGTTTACAGTGCATGTGTGGGGCACACGTGCCCATGTGTGTACTCAGGTGCCGGCAGGAACATTTGCGTGTTTGTTCCCCAGCCAACTTTCTGCCTCCTTGTTGGGCAAGATCACCCGGGAGTGCTCCCTGCACACAAGGAGGTGTTCCTGAGGGGCAACTGTGACTGGGGTGTGTGTGTGTGTGTGGGGTGGATCCCGCGTTCTAGTGTCTCGAGACCTGGGCACCTGGGAAGGAAAAGGAAGACCCAGGTTCAGGGCAGGCGTTGAGGGGGCCAGGAAGCACTGGGAGGCTCGACCTGTAATTGGAGGCAGGATCAAAAGCCAGGGAGTGGGTGGCTCGCTTCCCACCCCCTTGGCCCCTGGGGATGTACAAGTACAACTGGAAAACCTCCAGGTCTCACATGCTCAGTGTGGGGCAGGGGGAGGTGGCAGCCCCAGGGCGGGTGGCGGCTCTCTGGTGGGCACAGGGGTGGGGGCAGCACGGCCCGGCAGGTGGAAGCGGCTGCAGAGGAAGAGGGGCAGGACTGTGTGGGAGGTGAGCTGGGGGGTGCTCCGTCTGCACAGGTGGTCGCCCTGAGGCCCACAAACTCGAGAGGCTGCCAGCACCCTCCTCCGCAGCCCCCAGGCCCTATCAGAGGCTTCCGCTGCCGGGATGGCCTGAGCTAGTCACCCGAGAGAGGGTGGTGTGGGTAACGGCCTGAGGGCTGCTCATGGCTGGGGTCCACCTTCTCCAGCCGTGGTGGTCCCATCCTAAGTGGTTCAGAGCCTCCGGCTGAGCGGGGTTGTGCGGCCTTTGTGTCGCCCTGGGTGGTGATTATGTGGTGCAGACACGGGGCAGGTTCACTGGTGCGCCAAGACTGTGCCTGACCCGTGTGCCAGAGACCCTGGGGGAGCGCCACCTCCAGCATCTGGTTGAAAGGTCCTGGAGGCGGCTTCGCACCTTGAGGAGGGGGTCAGCATCAGGGAGGAGGGGCTGAAGCCCATCTTTTCCTCTCACTTGGCCCCGAGGGCCTGTGTGCGGAACTCTGCCCCATCCTCCAAGGTGGCAGGAGGAGGCCCAGCACCAGTCCCCCGCAGCCCTTCCTCCTGTGAGGGGACAGCGGGCTGGGTGTCCCAGGCCCTGATGAGGGAGGGGCGGGCTCAGGACAGAGTCCCTGGGATGTGACCACTCCCCAAACTTTAACCTGTGGGATCGGAAGGGGTGCATTTGACACCCACAAATTGAGATTGTGGACTAACCACTAACACTAACTCCAGCTCTATCCCCCACACATAATGGTAGCTGCTTCCTTTGCAGAACATTCATAATCACCAGAGTCACTATGACTTCTGGGATTTAAAAGTTACTTTGTATTTATCAGTTATGACGGCATGTACCCAAAAATCAGGTTCTCATTAGATGAGGTGAGGGAGCTGGGTCAGTCCAGATAGCTGGGCTGCTGGGCTGCTGGGACAACGGAAGGCCACCACATCTCCTGATCCTCAGGGCTCCTTTACCCAGCACCCCGTTTTTTCCCCAACTTGGGAGCTTAGAGCTGTGACTGTGCTTCCTGGAGAGGCAGGGTGGGGATGCTGCATGGTCAGAGACCCTCCTCCCACAGCCTGGCTATGAGCAAGGATCAAACGGACACCACATGTAACCCTGGAGCCGTGTAGTATGGCAGACAAGGCTGCAGAAGCAGACAGGGGACACTTAGGAAAAGACACAACCAGAGAAAAGTGTCAGCAACACAGGGATCCGCCGGGGAACCGGCCACACCTCAGAGATAAGAAGGTGAGAATCTGGACGGCGACTGGATACTAGTGAGCCTGCCAGCGTTTGCAAACACTGACTCATCCGGTGGGTGCCCAAACCTGATACAGGGTTACACGTCAGTTGTACCCCAACAAAACACAAATTTCACCCTCTGAAAAATAAAATAACACACAATAAGCAATCCACTGCTTATAAATGGCCAAAAGACTTGAACAGACATTTCACAAAAGAATCCACACACATGAGAAGATGCTCAGTCCAGTGGGTCATGGTGCGTGAGTGCTCAGTCGTGTCCGACTCCTTGCGATCCCAGGGACTGTAGCTCCACAGGCTCCTCTGTCCATGGGGTTTCCCAGGCAAGAATACTGGAGTGGGTTGCCATACCCTCCTCCAAGGGATCTTCCTGACCCAGGGATCAAACACACACCTTTTAGGTTTCCTGCACTGGCAGGCAGGTTCTTTACCACTACTGCCACCTAGGAAGCCCCAGGGGTTATCATGGAAACAGAAATTAAAACCACCAGGAGATTCGGCTTCACACTCAATGATGTGGCTGCTGTCAGGAAGAAGGACACACGGGGAGTCACATGTTCCCAGGGGAAGCAGGAAATGACGCAGCCCCTGGAACCGAGCTCAGCATCGTCATCTAATTTCTGAACCAGTCATTTTTCTCCCATTTACCCAACAGAAATGAAGACCTCTGTCCACTCAAATTATAATAAAGTTTATAGCAGCTGTGTTCATAATCAGCAAAAACTAGAAATCACCCCAATGTGAATGGACAAATCGGGGTACACACATACAACAAAGCATTGCTCAGCAATACAAGGGACTACTGAAACTCAGAACACCTCCAGTAGACCCCAGGGGTGTGACATTCTAGAATGAGCCTCACTGGGCTCTGCTGATATGAACAGGAGGGGCGGGGGTTGGGGGTGTCTTGACCGGAGTGGAGGCTACACAGGTGTAGGGATGTGTCCAAACTCATCCAGCTGAAAGTTTCAGATCTGTATGTTTTTACTTTATGCAAATCATACTTCAATTAAGCAAAGACGCAAGGCAGGGACTGGGGAAATCTGAGTCAGGCCCAGGCCCCCCGGGAGGGAGGGACGGCGCCTCCTGCCTTTTGAAGTTTGATAACAGATCAGCTCAATTAAGAGCAGAGGCAGGAAAGGAAGCAAAGACCTTGGGGAGGCTGGGGGGTAGAGAAGGGGGCCTGTCCCGGTGGTCTCAGCAGGACCCTAGACTCAGCAAGCACCTTGGGGAGTCCTGGGGCTAAAGGAAGGGGGGCCTGCCCTGGTGGTCCTGCCAGGAACCTAGACGCGGTGGCTGAGGGGCCACTGGTGACAGCCCACATGCGTGACGACAGGCCTGAGAATAAAGAAGTCTGAGACCCCTGCCATTTGGGGCCTGGAACTCAGAGAAAATGTGGGGAGCTGGGCTGACCCCTTGGGCAGGGACTCCCAGATGCCCCGAAGCAGAATGGTGAATTTGTGCAATCCAGGAGTCAATAACAGTCCTGAGCACATGCCCCGGCTTTCTGAATGGATTCTCCCAGCAATACTTACTTATGTAATCATGACTGAAAGGATTTAGCATATGTTATATGTCAGGCACCGGGCTGGACACTGGGGTCCAGCAGTAACTGGAATACATAAATCCTCGTGCACTTGACAGCAGAGAGTAAGCATTTCAAATGTCAGATGGAGAAAGTAAAGCAAGAAGAGAAGATGATGGACTTCGGGGACTGGGAGGGTCTTCTACTCGAGGTGGGGAACGGTTCTGGCCCATGGAGGTTGCAGAGGGTGGCAGGCAAGGTGGAGGGCTGAGGATGGAGGTTCTGAGCCGAGGGCTGCCTGAGGCCCAGAAGGCCTATAAGGCCTGCCTGCCCGGCAGCCCAACCCTCCCTGGAGCCGAGACCGGGAGGACCACTGTCCCCTCTTTGTGCATTGGCTGGTCAGAGAGCACAACCACGCTGTGTGCCCAGGATAAGAAGTGTGGGGCCGGCCCCCAGCAGGGCCCAGGCCGGGTCCTCGTGGTGTCCTCACAGGGCAGGCTCGCAGACCTGGCCTCCCACAGACGGGCTCTGCGGGCATTTCCACCAGCACTCTGGAAGCTCATGCTGCTGCTGCTGCTGCTAAGTCGCGTCAGTTGTGTCTGACTCTGTGCGACCCCATAGATGGCAGCCCAGCAGGCTCCCCCGTCCCTGGGATTCTCCAGGCAAGAACACTGGAGTGGGTTGCCGTTTCCTTCTCCAACGCATGAAAGTGAAAAGTGAAAGTGAAGTTGCTCAGTTGTGTCCGACTCTTTTCGACCCCATGGACTGCAGCCTACCAGGCAGGCTCCTCCATCCATGGGATTTTCCAGGCAAGAATACTGGAGTGTGTCGCCAGTGCCTTCTCCGCTGGAAGCTCATACGTGACTCCAAACAGATAGCAGCTCCCAGGGGCTGTTTTTGCTTCCATACAGCCATCTGAGTGGACATGCCCTTGAGTGGGGACTGCACTGTGTGGGGTTCTTCTTGGGCAGAACATCCGGGGACCCAGGCCAGAGCACCCTCAGAGGTGGGGGTCCTGGAGTGGGTGCCTGTGGGGTCAGGGCCTCAGTGAGGAGGGTGCGAGGTCCCAGAACACCAGCACGTTCTGGCTGAGAAAACCCAGCTGAGCTTGTTTCCCTCCGTTTTCTGGGGCTTGGGATGAGCGTGAAGTGAGGTGCCATATGCACCAAGGGGCCCTCTGCTCGTTGGGAGAGCAGTCCGGCCAGACCAGAGGCTGGAGGGCCACTGCTGACAGCTTAGGGTGGCTCCCCAGGGAGCCTGGCCCTGTGACCAGGTGACAGCCAGACCCACCTCCTGTCAGTGCAGCCAGAGGTCACCCTGGGAGGGGCTCAGACCAGCCTTGCTGCTCCAGGGCACAAGCCACGAGGAAGCTGGGTGAGCGCATTGACAAGCCTTTCAAATACATTTGGGGCATTTTGTGTTCTGCCATTTTTGCCCCAGAGAAAACTCAGAGCTATGAATTTGCTGCTTTAGAAAATCAGACTATACTCAAAATTTACTCCAAAAAATAAAAATGGTGACTTTCCCAAAGTATAAATATTTTAATATGTCAAACCCATGCTCAAAGCACTAAGACAGCCCCCTCTTTCTATAAATTATGCTATCTCTGTTTATTTTTATTAGGGCTTCCCCGGTGACTCAGACGGTAAAGCATCTGCCTGCAATGTGGGAGACCTGGGTTCAGTCCCTGGGTTGGGAAGATCCCCTGGAGAAGGAAATGGCAATCCACTCCAGTACCCTTGCCTGGAAAATCCCATGGACGGAGGAGCCTGGTAAAACTTAAGGTTGAAGGACTGTCTGACATTTCTCAGGAAACTGGGAGGATTCCTGGAGCATCAGAAAACCCATGTTAGTGATTATGGTTCAATATTGTGATTACTGTTAGCGATTAAACTTCAAAGCTGAACCAACCGAGGTGAATAAACACATCCCTTCCTTCAATTATTTACACAGTCAATTACCATTTGTTAAGCACTTATTGTTTGACAAGCACTGCAGACCTTTTAAAAAGGTGGAGGGGCCGCCTAATGGCTCTGAAAGTGGTTTAGACTGGATACTGACCCGGCCCGGTGACCAGCAGCGGAGTCCTGTGGACCCTGTGATGATGGGGGATAACCAGGAGCCGGCTTCGGCCAGTTCCCCCTGGAGTTTGTCTCCACCTTCTTGTACCCTCCAGAAGCAATCCAGAAACTTCAGTTGCCCGTGCACCACCTCCCCTCCCAAAAGAATGTAAAATATCACAAACATGAAGTTTCTTGAGCAATTGTAATGAAAGCAGAGGGACCATGGTGACCCAACCAGCTGCCTTTTCCTTGTATTTGAAAAGCACATTCTTTCCTATAACTTATCCTTCTCCCTCTTGGGTTATTATTTCTAAGGCTGATGTACCAAATATTGATTTGAGCCAAGAAATGTTCAGACAATATTCTAAAGCAAACATTCCGCATACTTTCCTGTGGGCTGCGGAGACCAGAGTGGGTCTGAGCCGGCGTGAGGAAGTGGAGAAATCCCCCTTGGGGAGAGAACAGAGGTGGGGTAAGGAGTCTGATGGAGGGTTCATTCAGGACCTTGATAGGGGAGGGAGAGGTTTAAACCTAGAGCAGAAAGCAGAGCCTGGGGTTTCCGGGGAAACAGCCAGGATGGGGCGCAAGACTACCGGTGGGACAGCAGCTCAGGGCGGGAGAGAGATGCAGACAAGGAGCGGCATGGCTTCCTCCACATCCTCTGGGTCAGGAGCAGAGGGGGCCCCGCCTGCACACAGCCCCAGGCTCAGACAGCGGGGTGGGCGCAGACCGAGCTGGGGAGCAGAGGTGGTCACAGGCAACCTGCTGGAGACTTCTGTGTGAGGCACCCTACCGAGCCACACAGCGGGAGGCTCTCTTTGCAGTTGGGACCTAGCCTCCTGCAGGGGAAGCCAGGAAGGCACGGGGCACCAGACACACGGCAGAAACCCAGGGTGGGGCGGGCTCGGAGGACCCTCCCCTGCTGCACCCTGGGTCATCCCTGGTCATCCCTCCTCTGTGCCCGGAACCTGCCCTAAACGTGCAGCAAATGTAGAGGCTCCGTCCACATTCTTCATAGCAAACATTTCTGTTGTCTTTTTAAAAAAAAAAAAAAACCACTTAAAAATATCTAGCTAACACACAACATGGAGTCCACAAGACTCGCCAGATCCAAAGTGACCATTACAGTCAAGCAGTAACTGCCTGCAGAGGGAGCATAGGATACACAGCTCCTCATAGTCCTGGTTTCAGGCCTTGGGTGCTCCGCCCACAGCAGTGCTATCTAAAGGTAACAGAACGTGAGCCAGAGAGGAGACAGAGAGAAACGGGGAAAGTGACTTTAATACTATGTTTAATGATTTAATTATATGATTTAATACTACATTTTACTTAACCCAGTGTATCCAAAATATTATTGCAACATGTAAGCAATTGTAAACCACTGAGATATTTTATAATTTTTTTCATGCTTAGTCTTTGAAATCCAGTGGGTGATTAATGCCTACAGCATATCTCAGCTTCGACCAGCCATTTTCAAGGGCCAGGGAGCCACAGGGGCGTGTGGCTGCACAGACACCCAGGCCCACCTTTCAGCACACGCACACACCCACACACACACATTCTTGATTTTGCTGTTAGTCCTGAGCAAATGAAGAATAGCTCTAACGAGGGAAAAGCTGAAGTTCTGAGGAGGTTTTCCTGGCCAGCGTGACCCATAGATTTTATTTCAAACCTCCATAAATTTCCGTGTCCCATAAACACTCGACAGAGAGGAGAGGCAATTTCTCAGAATCGAGGGGCCCCTTGAGAGCCTGCATAATGAGAGTCCCGTGACACTGACGGAAATAAATATGAAAACCAGTTAAATCGGATCACATGGAGCTTCTTAAATCAAAGGAAGAGGGCCTCGGTCGCCTCTCTGTCCTCAGATCCCATGTGTCCCTCTGCACAAGGGGGCTTCTTCAGGGGTGGGGAGGGCGGCTCCAAAGAGCACAAGCAGAGAAAACTCGCTGTCAGACAATGTCAGACAAGCTCCCTGCGCTGGAGAAAACACCCTAAAAATACACCCAAGTGCCCCTCCCAGAGGCATGTTCAGCAAACCTGGGGGATGGTGGTGGGGGTGCCGAGGGAAGGACAGGATGCCAAGGTTGGCTGGACTCTGCCCTCGGCCTCCCTGCGATGCTCTAGCTCCCTGGCTTCACCCATCCCATAATGAGCTCACAGTCTCCTAGGAAACCTTCACTTAAAAACACCTTTGTTTGAAATTCTTGCCTTCTGGGTCCTTCAGGAAAAACGGTTTTCTTTCTTCTCCATCTTATTCACAAAGGGCACATTTCACACGCTAAACATGACGATTCTTTAAAAAGGAGACAGATGGGAAACCGTGGACGGTCCAGAAAGGAGAAACGTGACACCGACCTGGTAATTCAATCTCTTCTAAAGAAAACGGGGGAGTTGTTCAAGTCCGTTAACCCGCTTCACTGTTTTCACGGTCCAGACACAGGAAGGCGTTGTGTGTGAGGTGAACTGCGCTCCTGATCTGCTCTCCATCCTCCCAGAGGGGAACCCACGGGAGAAGACAGGGTGTGGGTGCTGAAGGGAGGCGGCTGCGGGGAGTTTCAGAGACACACACAGACAAGGGAACAGCAGGCTGCAGAGGGTCCTCGTCCTCGAAAGCTTGATTCACTATCTACGATAATTAAAAGAAGTGTGCAAAAGGAATATGAACAGTCTCAAAAGGGCAGACACTGGGGGCTGCCGGTAAATGCCCTCGGTTCCCTGACCCTGAGGGCAGCACGTGTGGTCCTGGTTCCGGTGGGTCACTGTGCGGCTCAGAAGGGCCTCAGCTGCAGCTTGACCACCAGTTATGCAGACGAAGACCTGACTCTGTGCAGTCACAGCTGCTCTGAACCCAGGCTCCAGGACAGCATCGCACGATTGCCCAAGATGGTTAAATGTGACATCTGCACGATGTCACAAGTCACCTCTTTTGGGAGACAGTCTGAGCCTAATTCTAATGCCAAAGGTACGATTAAACCCTGGAGAGTAAATAAATTCATCATGTCTAGCAACAGAGAGAAAAAATATTCCACCACAATGATTATATTTACAGACAAAATTAACAGCCTGAATACTTGGAAAAAGTCGGTTATCCAGAGCATGTTTTATCAAAGTACTTTTTATCTGAGTTATGCAGATACACTCAGAGACCTAGGAAATCCTATTGCACTTCGGCGGGTAGGATCAGCTGACTGGGATGGTGACAATGACACCCTCCCACCAGCCAGGACCTGTGTCCAGCTGGGTAGAAGGGACAGTGTGTGGCCAGCGAGACTGCGGGGGTGGGGAGGGGCCCTGATTTGGACCAGGAAGCTGTTGGTTCATTGGCTGCTGTAATCGGGACACCAAGTGGTCCTGGGGGTGACTGAGGCAGGGCCCATGCAGGGACTGCGGGCAGAGCAGAGCATCTGGTGGACCAAGTGTTCCCTTTTCCTCTGGGGTCGTCAGGAACCCCAATAACAGTGGGAAAAGGCCCCTCTTGCCCCAGGGAGAGCCGTGGAGGTGTCAGAGGTCACGGAGGGCCCGAATCCTGACCTTGAGTAGTTCCTCAGGCCATCAGGCACCAGCATGGCTGTGGGGATCATAGGGTGCAGGGCTTCTCTGGGTCAGGGGGCCCACAGAGAGCCAAAGAGGGGGCACCCAGCGGGCCCCTGGCTGCTCTAGTGCCTGACTCGGTCCGGTGGGGTCTCGGCAGGAGCAAGGCAGGCAGGAGGGTGCGAGGGGCTGTGTGCCTCCTGTTTCCCACCCCCTCATCAACCTTCTGGACTCTGGCTGCTGCCCCCAGACCCCAGCTCAGAGCAGCCCATGGTCAAGACAGGCTCTGGGGCCATGGTGAAGGGGGTGACGTTTGTCTTCTCCCGTAAGTTCAAGTGGAAATAGCCTATCCCTTTGCTTTCTTTTGTCTTGGAAAATAAAAAGCTGTATATGCTCGTAAAATTTTCACCCAATTCAAAACAAATTAAAAAAAGTAAAAACAAACAAACAAAAATCATCCATGATCTAATCACCAAAACCAAAACCTCCGTGGGTTTCTGGCATGAATGACGGCACAGACCGGCAGACTGAGGCCAGAAGACGCCTGGCCTTCACTTCCTGTAACTGTGCTCCTCTTGCCTGGACCCCAGGCCTGCTGATGGGGGAGGGCTGGAGGGAGGAAAATGCTTAGATTCCCAGTTCCAGATAACGGACTTGCTGTGAACGGTGTCTTTCAGGTTAACACACTCTCGCTGGAAGTAACTGTGTAGTCAGAGCTCCAGGGCCTTCAGGCCAGGGAAACCGAACAGAAACACAATCACAGCCACAGGTGCTGCTTTCAGGCATCCAGACTGACCTCATGAGGGGTCACGCGTCAAGGAGAGTCATCTCCCCCTCCGGGAGTCTCCATGCTCTTGACAGCCTTTCTATCTCTCTGCTTTGGCCCCATTCCCCGAGAGGGACGTGTTCCCCACCCTGAACTTGAACTTGACCCTCACATCTACGCCTCACATCCCGGCCCAAGTCTAGTTGCCTCTGCTTGTGGGAAACTCTTTGTCCAGGCCCCAAGCTTCAACATGAAGGCCCTTCCTCCCTGGGGTTGCCGTGCTCCTGGCTTAGCCCTCGTGGTGAAGATGAACAATGAGGATCAACTGATTCAGTGCTTTCAAAACGTTGTTCCTGTTGGATACAAAGCGTAGAGCTGGTGCCCTTTCTGTCTTAATCGCGGACTTCAAACATCACCTGCACCTGGGCCTGCCCTGCCCTCTTCATCCCAGAAACCCCTCAGATTTTCCATGTGTTTGTTAATAGGCCCCCTTTGCCCCCAGCCCCTCAGCCGTCCCTGCCCTTAGACCCCAGTGCACGTCACAGATTCCTGCAGGGGTCCTCCCTCTCCTGCCCTCACAGCTCACGGGGCAGGACATATGGGGCAAAACTCACATGGAGCTGCCCCCATGCCCACTCATTCCTAACACACGAGTCCTTCCCAAATGAAGACTCTGGTAGAGTCACTTGCTTGTACAAAAGAAACCATGCTCTCATGTGACAGAAATACTCTGGGGTGCTTTTCATCAAAACATGACAGGCTTGCTTCCCAGACACACATGGTGACTGAGTTGCACGAAAAATGTCCAAACTTGAGCTAAACAGACAGGAGTCAAATACCTTCTTTCCTCCTGCCCCCACTCGTCTCCCCACAGACACTTCAAAGCAGGACTTCAAAGGAGGAAGACCTGAACAATAAACCTTAATTTGTTTAGGTTCTACCACCTTACAGTTCTGTGATGTTGTAAAAATTTTATTTTAACAGAATGAGTCAGAGAAAGACAATTTCATAAATACTGTTTTCGACTTTAAAATTGGCTACATTAATTTTATTTTTTCAATTCTATTCTAATTAAACTATAATAAGAGATAACCCCATGGTTTCTCTCCCCTTACTAACTTACTTAGGGGTGAAATAATTCTATTTTTTCCATTATATAAAATTCCATCAGAAGTGTCCTTACTGGAGCTGGACTGGGGGAAGGACCCCTTCTGATTCCTTCCACTGATGAGGCAACAATTTGTGTGGAGACCCAAACACTCTCCTGCCTCCACTCCACGGCAGGGCAGCTTGGGACTCCCTGCATCCTTCCAGTTATCCCAGAATAGTTGCAGTGTAAACCCAGGGAAGCAGTAACAATGGGAAGAGATCCAGCTACTGCAGCATGGTGTTAGGTCTCCCGAGAGCCTTTCAACCAGATCAAGGGCTCACTCATTCCATCCTTTGATGCCTGTCTTCCAGCACCTGGCCAGGCGATATCTGGGTAACTGTGCCTGGGTACTTATAAAATCCGTTCATGTCACGAAATCATCATCTCTACTCGTGTGCTCTTATGCAAACATGAGACTTTGCTGCAATTCAAAGGCAAACTGTAGTGAAGTTTACTCTGGTATTAACTATTCTAAAAAAAAAAAATAGCAGTTAGACAAATGAACAAGGTAAATAAAATTTAAAGAAAGAGCCTCTTAAGTGAAAATGTTTCATAGAGTAACTCAGAAAACAGAAGTTACATACAAATGACTAATTGTAAGCCATCCCTGGTTGTCTGTTAACTCAGGAAGGCTGCTGCTCCAACCCGTCCGTGGGTGGGAAGTGGGTCTCCAGGCCTGCAGATTCTGAGGACAAACTCCACCTTCTTTATCTGTGGAGCTCTGTGGAGGGCCATTTTTATTCCTCATGCAGGTTACACAAAGACACCTCCTCTGGCTGGAGAAAACCCCACTAATGAGTGTGGCCCAGGAGCCCATGTGGTTGAACATAAGCCACAGCTGGACATGGGCCATGGTTCCCTCACTGGGCCTGGCCGAGAAGAGGTGCTTAATAAGTGTTGGTTGACCTATGTAATAGAGTCATTTTCCTTGAATTCCTTTACTCAGTAATATGTATTTAACATGTGTACTAAAGAATTTAGGGCCACTACTGTGAGTAGTTCCTGATTCTGTGTGTGTCTCAAGAACTTGTACATGTAAACAACTATTTTTCACATATATGTGCAATTATTACACACAATGAAATAAAATGCATTTTTAAAGTTCATTAAATTCAGAATGTGACTATTCAATAATAGCATAGTCATGAATTCTAGAAGTAAAACAAATTTGCTGACTATGAAAATGGTCATTGAAAGTGAAAGTGTTAGTCACTCTGTTGTGTCCTACTCTTGGCAACCACGTGGGCTGTAGCCCACCAGGCTCCCCTGCCCATCGGATTTCCCAGGCAAGAATACTGGGATGGGTTGCCATTTCCTCCTTTAGGCAATCTTCCCGACTCAGGGATCAAACCTGCATCTCCTGCATTCCAGGCAGATTCTTTACCACCTGAGTCACTATGAAAATGGTCATGAGGTTTTCCATTTATGTAGATTAGACAGCTTGGATCAATCTTTCCTCCTGGGACATCTCTGAAAGCCAAATAAGCTATTTTTAAATCTTCTTAGGGCGCAGGTGAGACTTGTGAGGCTAATGTCCAGCAGATATTGAATTCCAGGTCAGCAAGCACGGCCTGCTGAGCTGACCTTGCCCTAGAGCCATGGTTAGAATGAAGAAGGCAGGTGAGAGCTGATGTGTTGTTGGCAGCCCCAGGGGTGCAGGGGGCAGTTCGACCTGCAGTCTTGAGTCTGAAGGTGTCTGGAGGCAGAAGTCCCTCTTCCTTGGAAACCTCAGTTTTTGTCCTGATTGGATGAGGCCCACCACATTATGAAGAGCAATCAGCTTTATTCAAAGTCACTGATTTAAATGTTAATTAAATTTGAAAAACACCTTCATAGCAAAATCTAGGCTCAATTGACCAAACAACTGAGCTGATTTGACACACAAAATTAACCATCACATTCACCTCCTTAATAGCAGAAAAATGCAAATTAAAACTGCAATGAGATACCACTGTACATGTACCAGAAGGGCTAAAATGAAAGAGACAAACCACATCAACTGTTGAAACGTGGACAAATTGGAACTTTTACAGCTGTTATTGGATATGAGTTAGTATAGTGCTTTAGAAAACTGAAGGTGATCTTTCTAAAAATTAATTATTTTTATTTTTGGATGCTCTGGGTCTTCATTGCTGCTCAAGCTTTTCTCTAGTTGTGGCAAGCGGTGCTACTCTTGGTTGCGGTGCTCAGGCTTCTCACTGCACTGGCTTCTCTTATTTCAGAGCATGGGCTCTAAGGTGCTCAGGTTTCAGTACTTGCAGCACATGGGCTTCAGTAGTTATGGCTCCCAGGCTCTAGAGCACAGGCTCAGTAGTTGTGGTACATGACCTTCGTGGCTCCCTGGCTTGAGGGATCTTCCTGGATCGGGGATTGAATCCATGACTCCTGCATTGGCAGGCGGATTCTTTATCACTAAGCCACCAGGGAAGCCCAGTTAAGAGAGTTACTGAGAGCCAGTAACTCTACTTCTTGATATTCACTCAGAAGAGACACCCACAAAAACATTTCTTACAGTGGACAAACAATCCAGTTGTCCATGAAGAGAAGAAAAAGACATAAACTGTGGTATACTATTCAGTGGAATATTACATAGTAAATGAAAATGAAAGACCTGTAGGTCCAGGAACATCTTAGATACATCTTATAAAACACATTGTTGCTGAGGGTGATAGACAAACATGATGGAATATACTATGTATGATTCCAACAGAATTAAGTTTTAAAAAATCTCTAATGTTTAGAAATGTTTGATTAGATGGTAAAGAAGAAAAGCAAGGATGTAACTATTATAAAGGTTAACAGGTAACAATATAAATAGAGAGGATCTGAGGTTTCATCTTGTGGAAAATGTTACATAGAGTTTACAGTACACAATACTTGGGGTTGGCTGTTACTCTTGGCATGGTTCCCTGGAGTTGTGTTTCAATATCACTTGTGTATCAATAGCTCACTCATTTGTGTCCTGAAAAATAGTACTCTCTGATACAGATGCTCCAGGTTTTCCACCCTTCCAAGGGTATCTGTTATTTCCAGTTTCTGACTGTTACAAGTAAAGCTGCTATGAAGCTCATATATAGGCTTTGATGTGAATATAAATGTTCACTTTTCTGGGATAAATGCCCAAGCGGACCGTTGCTGGGTCCTGTGGTAACTGCATACCTACTTCTATAAGACAGTGCTAAACTGTTTTCCAGAGTATCTATCATTTACCACCCCACCAGCAAGGTGTAAGCAACCCGGCTTCAGCATTTGATGGTGTTGCTATTTTTCTTTTAGCTGTTCTGATGGGTGTGCAGTGCTAGCTCATGGAGGTTTTGATTTGCATTTCCCGAACAGTTGCTGATGTTGAACATCTTTTCGTGTGTTATATGTCGTCTGTTTATCCTCTTCCTTTCAATATTCCCTCCTGTTTCCTGCTTATTCTCTAGCTGGATTGTTTGTTGACTCAAGTTTTGAGAGTTCTTTATTCCGGATGCTGGTCCTTCGTCAGATGTGTGGTTTGTAAACATTCCCCTGTCTGGAGCCTGCCCCTTGATCCTCCTCACAGAGTCTTTCACGGAGCTCAAGGTTTTTATTGCAATGAGGTCCAATTCATAAATCTGTCCTTTACATCGAAGCCTGTGATGCACTTTGAGCTATTTTTGTGTCTGAGTCTTGGGTCTGAAACAGGAGGAAAAGGGGCAGGGCACAACTTTTGAAAGAATGACATAGCCCGAGGACATAACACAAACTGATTAGAATCAAATGGGTTCAGATGCAGACAAATCAACTTCTACTAGACCATGATCCCAATGAGCAGCTAAATGACACGCCCAGAGGCACCAGGACAGTTCCAAGGCACTGTCAAAAGACCAAAAAGTGGGTGGTGGCACAGTTCTGGAAATCTCTACCCTTCCCCCAAATAGTTGGAATAATGCTACCCCTCATTAGCCTATGAAATTCAATTCAGTTCAGTCGCTCAGTTGTGTCCAACTCTTTGTGACACCATGGACTGCAGCATGCCAGTTCCCTGGCCATAACCAGCTCCCAGACCTTGCTCATATTCATATCCATCAAGTCGGTGATGCCATCAAACCATCTCATCCTCTGTGGTCCCCTTCTCCTCCCGCCTTCATCTTGCCCAGCATCAGGGTCTTTTCCAATAAGTCAGTTCTTCACATCAGGTGGCCAAAGTATTGGAATTTAAACTTCAGCATCAGTCCTTCCAATGCATATTCAGGACTGATTTCCTTTAGGATTTACTGGTTGGATCTCCTTGCCGTCTAAGGGACTCTGAAGAGTCTTCTGCAACACCACAGTTCAAAAGCATCAATTCTTCAGTGCTCAGCTCTCTTTATGGTCCAGCTCTACCATCCATACATGACTACTGGAAAAACCATAGCTTTGACTAGATAGATCTTTGTCGGCAAAGCAATTGTTTGCCAACTCTGCTTTTTAATATGTTGTCTAGGTTGGTCATAGCTTTTCTTTCAAGGAGCATTTCATGGCTGTAGTCACCATCTGCAGTGATTTTGGAGCCCCCAAAAATAAAGTCTCTCACTGTATCCATAGTTTCTGATTTTATTTGCCATGAAGTGATGGGACCAGATGCCTTGATCTTTGTTTTCTGAATGTTGAGTTTTAAGCCAACTTTTTCACTCTCCTCTTTCACTTTCATCAAGAGGCTCTTTAGTTCTTCACTTTCTACCATAAGGGTGGTGTCATTTGCACATCTGAGGTTACTGATATTTCTCCCTGAAATCTTGATTCCAGCTTGTGCTTCATCCAGCCCGGCATTTCACATGATGTAGTCTGCATTTAAGTTAAATATGCAGGGTGACAATATACAGCTTTGGCATACTCCCTTCCCAATTTTGAACCAGTCTGTTGTTGTTCCATGTCCAGTTTTGACTGTTGCTTCTTGACCTGCATACAGATTTCTCAGGAGGCAGGTCAGGTGACCTGGTATTCCCATCTCTTGAAGAATTATTCACAGTTCGTTGTGATCCACACAGTCAAAGACATTGGCATAATCAATAAAGCAGAAGTAGATTTTTGGGGGAACTTTCTTGTTTTTTCAATGATCCAACAGATATTGGCAATTTGATCTCTGGTTCCTCTGCTTTTTCTAAATCCAGCTTGAACATCTGGATGTTTAAGTTCAAGTTCACAGTTCACATACTGTTGAAGCCTGGCTTGGGGAATTTTGAGCATGACTACTAGAATTTGAGATGAGTACAATTCTGTAGTAGTTTGAACATTCTTTGGCATTGCCCTTCTTTGGGATTGGAATGAAAACTGACCTTTTCCAGTCCTGTGGCCACTGCTGAGTTTTCCAAATCTGCTGGCATATTGAGAGCAACACTTTCACAGCATCATCTTTTAGGACTTGAAATAGCTCAACTGGAATTCCATCACCTCCACTAGCTTTGTTCATAGTGATGCTTCCTAAGGCCCACTTGACTTCGCATTCCAGGATGTCTGGCTCTAGGTGAGTGATCACACCGTCGTGATTATCTGGGTCGTGAAGATCTTCTTTGTACAGTTCTTCTGTGTATTCTTGCCACCTCTTCTTATTATCTTCCGCTTCTGTTAGGTCCATACCATTTCTGTCCTTTATTGTGCCCATCTTTGCTTAAAATGTTCCCTTGGTAGCTCTAATTTTCTTGAAGTGATCTCTAATCTTTCCCCCCCAAGATAGAATTTTCCTCTATTTCTTTACATTGATCACTGAGGAAGGCTTTCTTATCTCTCTTGCTATTCTTTGGAACTCTGCACTCAAATGGATATATCTTTCCTTTTCTCCTTTGGCTTTCACTTCTCTTCTTTTCACAGCTTTTATGAAGACCTCCTCAGGCAACCATTTTGCTTTTTTGCATTTCTTTTTCTTGGGATGGTCTTGATCACTGCCTCCTGTACAATGTCTCGAACCTCCGTCCTTGGTTCTTTAGGCACTTTGCCTATCAAACCTAATCCCTTGAATCTATTTGTCACTTCCACTGTGTAATCATAATGGATTTGATTTAGGTCAGACCTGAATGGTTTAGTGGTTTTCCCTACTTTCTTCAATTTAAGTCTGTCAATAAGTCAATAAGGAGTTCATGATCTGAGCCACAGTCAGCTCCCAGTCTTGTTTTTGCTAACTGTATAGAGCTTCTCCATCTTTGGCTGCAAAGACTATAATCAATCTGATTTCAGTATTGAGCATCTGGTGATGTCCATGTGTAGAGTCTTCTCTTGTGTTGGTGGAAGAGTGTGTTTACTATGACCATTCTATTGTTTTATGGCCTATGAAATTACCTAGTCCATAAAAGCCAACCATAACACATTCATTGGCTATATTCATCCTCTGCAATGACCCGCACTCTGACTGTGGGGCGTGTTTCTCTCTAAATAAATCCACTTCTTACCTATCACTTTATCTCTCACTGAATTCTCTCTGTGATGAGACATCTAGAACCTGAGCTTCATTAGGTCCTGAAACCAGGTCTGTGATCCCAGTTGGAAGACTGTAGGTTCTGGCTGGGTTCAAGACCCAGCACATGGATTCAAGTCCCAATCTGAGGTAAACTGTTTTAGGTCGAGGTTTATTCCTGCCCGGGCACCCTGGTGAGGGTCTATTTTTCTGGGCTTGGCCTCTGTCCTTGTGCTGATGTCAGGGGAGGCACACTGCTTGACACCCACCCTGGCTGGGAACCATAGTAACCATTTTTGTGAGTTATTTTATGACAGGTAAGGAACATGGAACTAACAAGCCACCAACTGGAAGAATTCGGGAGAGGTCAAAAGGAGACACCGCGTGTCCGACCACCTCCCAGAATCCTCCTCGCTGGCATCCATCTTGACTGAGCCATGTGTGTGCCACCAGAAAGGACTCTGAGTCAGTGTGATTGGCCAAAGACAATCCAGAGACTCATCCCATCATCATAAAACCGGAGACTGAGAGCCATGTGCAGAGCAGTCCTCCTGGTTTCCCTCATCCTGCTGCTCTCCACCCAGGTACCCTTTCCCAATAAAATCTCCTGCTTTGTCAGCTGATGTGTCTCTGAGTGCTAGATAAGAGCCCCCTCTCGGGGCTAGGAAGGGATCCTCCTTCCTGCAACACTGAGACTTGGTCAACACTCCCTTGGTCCCTGGAGCTAGACAGTAAGACACACAGGCTTCTCCCACTTTATTCTGTGCTTCAAGAATTTTTTTTTTTTTTTTTAAGCTGTTGTAGGTCCTGTCTTTCTACATAAATTTTGGGATAAACATGTGTCTACAAAACACCTTGCTTGAATTTTAACAGGAATTGCATTAAACTTGTTGGTCAATTTGGATGTGTGTCAACCCAAGCTGACCCCCGGAAAGTGTGATTCAGGGCAGTTTTTCAGCAAAGTGACTCCTCAAAAACCCAGGACAGCTCTCCACTGCTGGCCGTATGGCAGAGCCTCCACCAAGGGGCAGGACTAACCTGTGTTCCAGCCCCATTTTCCTCTTGCTTTAATGTGCCCCTTCTCTTTTCTGTAATTTTCCCTGTGCCCTTTTCAAGCCCTCTCCTCCTGGATGGGTTTCCAGGTCATCATTAGCCATCACCATTTACTGACTGTTAACAAGAAGTTCCGTGTGGAGCAGAGGCCACACCCAAGCCCAGACACCTCCACAATTGCTTACCACACCATTGGTTCATCCCAGACCCTGAAGCTTGGACCAAGCTACTGGGGATGTGTCTAGGAGCATCTAGCCTGAATCCAGATCCATGGGATATATAGAGAGTGGCCAGAGAAGGAATGTGGGGGTAGGGGGACTCACCTTTGCTCCACTGGTACCCCCTATCTGCTGGCTCTCTGGCCTCACCCCTCCCCCTCCAGAGCCTCGGCTTGGCCCCCCAGTATCCCAGATTCCAGCTTCTGTCTCCTTGTCCCCAGCGTTTGCACCCTCCAGAGAAGGGGGGAAGCTGGGTGGGGACAGGAAGAAAGTGCCACTGGGTTCACCCTTCGAAGGCTGGTCCAGACTGGGGGTGGGGCCACGGTGTCCAGGTCATCTCCAAGGCTCTGTTCTGCAGGGAGAGTCTAGGCTCCCAGCTCACAGAAGCAAGTGAGGATGGATTATAACTGACATGGACGTGTCCGTCCACAGCCGGCCGAGGCCGCAGCACTCCCCAGGGGAGCCGCTGCCTCTCAAGGAAGGTCATGATCGATGAGTGACCACATGTGGGAGTCAGCACTGTCCTCAAGGTTAGATCAAGGGCAGAACTGACAGCTGGTCAGCAGGAAATGTATTTCCCAAGGCCAGCATCAGGGGTGCTCAGAGGGGGTCCATCTCTCACCCCCTGGATGTGGGTCAAACCTGAAGCTTCCTTTTCTTCCAGGGAAAATGAGCTCCTGGTCACATGTGGGGGACCAAGAGTCTGGTGGCCATAGCCGCTGGGGGGATGGGCTTCCCTTTAAGCCCACAGAATCTGTAGCTCAGTTATGACCCCCACAAGCTGGGGAAGGGGGTTGATTTTCCATCCTGATCAGAGTCCCAATCAACATTGGCTTTAATCAAGGGCTCGATGACCACAACCTGAACTTGGTATAAAGCACCTGCCTGAGCCAGCGGTGAGGGAGGGGCCCAGGTGAGGCAGCCCCAAGGCCTGGGTCTCTCATGTCCTGGGAAGGGGCCTCATTAATGGGGTGCAAGGTACATGGGAGGGGAGGAAAGTACGCTGTGTGTACAAAGTCACTGCAGATAAATTTCACAAGAGGAGCTGCAGGCGGGTGGCGGGCATGGCCGAGCCCACGGGCCTGGGGAGGGGCCCTGAGTTCGGCTCAGATGTCCTGCATCACCTCCCCCCGAAAAAGTGGAGAGCAGAACAATCATTGTGCAAGCTTGCTCTGGAAAACACCCTGAAGCAGCATCCACGAGACTGAGGTGCCGGCAGACAGGCCAGAACTTTAACCAGGAAAGAAATCTCGGAAGAACGACGGGGTTTTTAGTAAAACAGGGGGAGGTGGGCAGCTCTGGGAAGGGAACGGCAGTAATTACGCCAGCAGAAGCCCTAAGGAACCTGCAACAAAGCCCTAAAGAGAGAAAGGAGACAGTCCAGCCTCTGTTCCCCGTGACCTTGGGGGATTTCAACACTGAGGACGGCCCACACCTGACACTCTGTGATGCAGGCAGGTGGGCAGCTGAGCCTCAAGAAACAGAGTTTTGGCAGAAAGTCAAAGTGAGTGAACGGATATGGAGGGCAAGGAAACAGGGGCGGGCACTGCTTTTAAGTGAAAGAAATTTTAAAAAGTAAAAGCTTGTTCGTGGAAGAAAATGCTCAGAGGGAAGAGGGCTCTGCTGACTGGGGGCCAAGATGGGGCTCTCTCTCATTCATTCATGAGACTGGGCATCTGGAGCCACTGCAGGGCCAGCAGCACAGGAGAAGCCACCTGGTACCGGTTCGTTCTGGGTCCACTCAGCCCAGCTGGCAGGGCTGACCCTCTGGTGAAAAACGCCAGAAACACAGGGTGTCCTGGGGCTGTGTGTCTGCCTCTGTGTTCACTGGAGTGACCGACGTGCCAGCCAGCCAGGGGGCCAAGGGTGACCGATCTCTACAGCTGAGTGACCATAGGAGAGTCTGGGTGAGCATCTTGGAAAGGCCTTTCCCACGTGAGCTCCAGGCCCTCATGTAACCACGGCAACAAGAAGCACAGAGGTGGCTGATCACAGAGCTGTCCACACCCCATCAGCGGGCTGTTAGGAGCTGTGCCAGTTAGGAGAATGTCATCCACTCCGTAAAGGAGAGTCAGGTCTGGGAAGGTTTCAAAAACTGTCGAGGCAGAACATGGATAACAACTTGGTGTGTCGACCAAAATGGTCCAAGAGCTTGAGCGCCTAGGACCTTGGGACAGACCTGCTCCTGCCCACGGCGTGCAGGCCGACCCCTCTCCAGGGCCCTCCCTTCTGGCAGGTGGGGCTGTTTCTTTATTCACTCACTCACTCATTCACTCATTCATTTTCTCTTTCAGCTAACACTTCCTGCTCACCCGCCTGCACCCAGATTTGCTGGGAGCTGTGATGTCCATTAGCACGGTGACGGGTTATTACACCTCCTAACTTTAACCCTCCCGAGAACATTACAAGACTGGCTTTGTTGATGTGAAATCTACTTACAAGAGAAATTTAAGGGATTTTACCTAGCATATCGCCATCTGGTTAGAGAGGGAGATGGGATTTCTAGGGAAAGCTCTAAAACACGGGGTGAGTGGAGAACGGAGCCTGGTCTCCTGGCTGTGAAGCTGGGGTTTAGGCTGGGAGACTCCTCCAGGAACCCCTGAATCCAGGCCGATTGGAAACCTGGTTTAGACAGACAGGACACTTTGAGATGGCAAGGGGCAGTTAGGGAGCTTGTTCTCCTTGGAGAAGGACGCTGGGCAGTAAGTCTGAGACCCAGCCTGGGCTCAAATGGATGCTGGATGGAGGGAGACTCCCTGAAGATGTGAGGGATGAACCAGGACCGGGCACAGAGTCAGGTCCTTGACCCCAGACGGCTAGTGTCACCTTCATAGGGGCAGCCAGCTGGGAGCAAGTCACCAGGCCACCCTTGAGAGTTCTGGGGTCACCCCCAGTTTGTCCCACCTCCCACTAGGTGGTCACAGCCTCAATGTAACCATCAGCTCAACCCACTGACCCCCAGACACAGGCTATCAGCGATGGTGGCAGACATGCTCTCTGGGCTCCTGGGCCATAGCCCCGGTGAGGACAGGAGAGACACTTGGAGAAAGGAATGGTTGGGAATGCCCACTCCAGGGTCTAAGGCAGGCAGGGGTCTCGAGTGGGGTCTGCTTCCTGTCCCTGAAGGTCCCCCTCCTCTGCTTCTGGAGCCATAGTCAAATCCACAGAACATACTTGTCCACTGGAAGGACCGTGTGCCCTTTCGCCAAGCACCAGAGAGGCCACTTTAACAGCTGGAAGGACGGGAGCTGCCTTGACGAGGCTGCTCCAGCCTCGCTCTGACCTGGGCCGCACTCAGCCCCGCATTGCCCTCCAGCTGACAGAGTCTCTCCTTTCACCTACCTTCACAAAACAAGAGGGGGCAGAACTGGACGACAAGTTCGAGGCTGCAGCCCTGTGGGTATCCCAGGCTGTGGCAGGGGGAAGCAGGACCTCGTGGGACTCAGTGCTGGTACTCCAGGCCCTTGGGCCCATTAACACTAACACAACATCATACAACAACCACTTCTCAATAAAAGGGGTCCAGGTGCCTCTCAACAGTAATAACAAGCACAGAGCCTTCCACCTTCCTTGTGGAGTGAGGTGAAGCCTAAATGTGTCTGAAATGCAGTAGTTGGATGCAATCTCAAAAAAGACAGAAAGATCCATGCCCCAACCAGTAATGCTGAAGAAGTTGAAGCTGAACATTTCAATGAAGACATAAAGACCTTCTAGAACTAACACCAATAAAAGATGTCCTTTTCATTATAGGGGACTGGAATGCAAAAGTAGGAAGTCAAGAGATACGTGAAGTAACAGGCAAGTTTGGCCTTGGGGTACAAAACGAAGCAGGGCAAAGGCTAACAGAATTTTGTCCAGAGAATGCACTGGCCATGGCAAACACCCTCTTCCAACAACACAAGAGAAGACTCTACACGTGAACATCACCAGATGCTCAATACCGAAATCAGATTGATTATATTAGTTGCAGCCAAAGATGGAGAAGCTCTATACAGTCAGTAAAAACAAGACTGGGAGCTGACTGTGGCTCAGATCATGAACTCCTTATTGAAAATTCAGACTTAAATTGAAGAAAGTAGGGAAAACCGCTAAACCACTCAGGTATGACCTAAATCAAATCCATTATGATTATACAATGGAAGTGACAAATAGATTCAAGGGATTAGACCTGATAGGCAGAGTGCCTGAAGAACCAAGGATGGAGGTTCGAGACATTGTACAGGAGGCAGTGATCAAGACCTTCCCAAGAAAAAGAAATGCAAAAACACAAAATGGTTGCCTGAGGAGGTCTTCATAAAAGCTGTGAAAAGAAGAGAAGTGAAAGGCAAAGGAGAAAAGGAAAGATATATCCATTTGAGTGCAGAGTTCCAAAGAATAGCAAGAGAGATAAGAAAGCCTTCCTCAGTGATCAATGTAAAGAAATAGAGGAAAATTCTATTTTGGGGGGGAAAGATTAGAGATCACTTCAAGAAAATTAGAGCTACCAAGGGAACATTTCAAGCAAAGATGGGCACAATAAAGGACAGAAATGGTATGGACCTAACAGAAGCAGAAGATATTAGGAAGAGGTGGCAAGAATACACAGAAGAATTATATGAGAAAGATCTTCATGACCCAGATAATCACGATGGTGTGATCACTCACCTAGACAGACATCCTGGAATGCGAAGTCAAGTGGGCCTTAGGAAGCATCACTATGAACAAAGCTAGTGGAGGTGATGGAATTCCAGTTGAGCTATTTCAAATCCTAAAAGATGATGCTGTGAAAGTGTTGCTCTCAATATGCCAGCAGATTTGGAAAACTCAGCAGTGGCCACAGGACTGGAAAAGGTCAGTTTTCATTCCAATCCCAAAGAAGGGCAATGCCAAAGAATGTTCAAACAACCACACAATTGTACTCATCTCAAACCCTAGTAAAGTCATGCTCAAAATTCCCCAAGCCAGACTTGAATAGTACATGAACGGTGAACTTCCAGATGTTCAGCTGGATTTAGAAAAGGCAGAGGAACCAGAGATCAAATTGCCAATATCTGTTGGATCATTGAAAAAACAAGAAAGTTCCCCCAAAAATCTACTTCTGCTTTATTGATTATGCCAAAGTCTTTGACTGTGTGGATCACAACAAACTGTGACTAATTCTTCAAGACATGGGAATACCAGGCCACCTGACCTGCCTCCTGAGAAATCTGTATGCAGGTCAAGAAGCAACAGTCAGAACTGGACATGGAACAACAGACTGGTTCGAAATTGGGAAAGGAGTATGCCAAAGCTGTATATTGTCACCCTGCACATTTAACTTAAATGCAGACTACATCATGTGAAATGCCGGGCTGGATGAAGCACAAGCTGGAATCAAGATTTCAGGGAGAAATATCAGTAACCTCAGATGTAGATGACACCACCCTTATGGCAGAAAGCAAAGAATAACTAAAGAGCCTCTTAATGAAAGTGAAAGAGGAGAGTGAAAAAGTTGGCTTAAAACTCAACATTCAGAAAACAAAGATCAAGGCATCTGGTCCCATCACTTCATGGCAAATAAATGCAGAAACAATGGAAACAGTGACAGACTTTATTTCTGGGGGCCCCAAAATCACTGCAAATGATAACTGCATCCATGAAATTAAAAGGTGCTTGCTCCTTGGAAGGAAAGCTATGACCAACCTAGACAGCACATTAAAAAGCAGAGACATTACTTTGCCAGCAAAGGTCCGTCTAATCAAAGCTACGGTTTTTCCAGTAGTCATGTATTGATGTGTGAGTTGGACCATAAAGAAAGCTGAGCACCAAAGAATTGATGCTTTTGAACTGTGGTGTTGCAGAAGACTCTTCAGAGTCCCTTGGACTGCAAGGAGATCCAACCAGTCCACCCTGAAGGAACTCAGTCCTGAATAATCATTGAAGGGACTGATGCTGAAGCTGAAACTCCAATACTTTGGCCACCTGATGTGAATTACTGACTCATTGGAAAAGACCCTAATGCTGGGAAAGATTGAAGGCGGGAAGAGAAGGGAACGACAGATGAGAGGGTTTGATGGCATCATTGACTTGATGGACATGAGTTTGAGAAAGCTCCAGGAGTTGGTGATGAACAGGAAATCCTGGTTTGCTGCAGCCCATGGGGTTGCAAAGAGTCAGACATGACCGAGCAACTGAACTGAACTGAACTGAGGCCTAAATGATTTAGCCATCACAGCTGAAGTCGTGATAACCAAATGATTCCACTTATTTGTTCTGTTTGCCCCACAAGCCCCGCACCCCACCCCCGCCCCCAGGAGCCACATATATGTCTCAAGGGCCCTGGACCCTCTGGGAGACAAGAGTGAAGGTTGGAGGGGCAACCTCAATGTCTGTCTCAAAGCTCCAGGCTGGGCTCAAAGTTCTGAGCTTGTGTCCAGGAGACGGGCTACTCAGCTGACCAAACCTGTCACCCCTTCAGAGCCCCAGAGGTAGGGACGCCCAGGTCAGGTTGCCTGGACCCAGCAGAGGAAGTGGAAAGGGCTCAGAAGGACCCCAGTGTTGACTCAGACCCTCCATCAGGGGCCTTGTCCCAGAGGCCCGGGCGATAACTCATCAGTGAAAATTCCATTCTTTCCAGGGAACCCTTGAGCCCAGACTGCTCTGCTCTCCCTACCCTCTAGGAGACAGATCTGACCACAGAGAATGATCAAGGTTGCTGGGAGGGACAGGAAAGCAGGGAGGGGGAGGTCTGTGGGACAGAAGTGCACGGCAGGGGAGGGGCATGTGTGGCCAGAGGGCAGCCTCTCCTGACTGGCCCCTCGGGGTCCAGGGTCCCCCTGGACTCTGGGCCTTGCTCCCAGCCCTGGTCTCCTCCTGACCACCCCCCCTCAACTGCACAGCGTACATTACCCACATGCACCCCCAGAACCCCATGAGGCTCACCACCGGGCACAATAGGGACCAAGCTCAGCGTGGTCAAGCTCACACACTCAGGGTCTCACCTTGTTCCCAACAAGACCCTCATGTCTTAGCCTAAATTCTAAAGCAGCGGCCTCTTGAGGAGTACATGGGAAAGAAGGCTGTGTTCTCACTGATGGGAGTCCTTTCCTGTCTGCCGGAGAGACTGTTGATTGCAATGACTTCATAAAAAATAAACATAGCACTAAAGGGCTCACCAGCCCGTAAACAACGCACATCCAATTCTGTCTCCAAGACCCTGGAATTCTAGCTGGCTTGTCCTATTGTCTAGAAAACTCAGAACTGGAATATTTCCCAGTTGTTTAAAATTGGGGAACAAAGTACCTTGACTTACTTCTGAACTTCAAACTTTATCCAGCAACAAGCAGGGATGGGAGTAGACAGAGCCATTAAGAATGAGTGGAGAGAGATTACCCTGCACTTTGCAATACAAACAGGCTTGAATAGACAACCATGTGCATCACAGGGCTGCCCGAGGGCACACACTCCCCCGCTTTTCTAGTGATGTGTTTGTACTTCGTTAAATCGTCTGTAACCCAAGTGCACGGATGCCTCTCACAAACTGCTCAAGGTAGGCAGGTGCACCTCTGAAGGGAACCAGCCATTTACTTGTAAGAACAGCGCTTCCTTGAGAAAGGCAAATCATTACACTGAGAATGACATTACACTACCTCAAGCTGTTGCAATTACCCGTTTATCCATTAGTGTTTTCTAAAAGGAAGCAAACAAAACGCTAAACCACTTGCTTTTCGAGAGAAATCAGTTGTAAAGTTAAAAACTAATCAGGCTACCATAGTGACAGCTGTTGGATGAAAAAAATTATCCTAAAATAAAAAGTAAATCACATGGGGAAAAACTGCCTTTTTGTGCTGATGGTAAAAAATGTATTTTTATAAAAATCTGCTGTGAATTTGGCCTCAGTTTTCAACCACGAGCTGTATGACTCAGAAGAGTAATCTGTGCAGAGGTCAATCCCCTGCTGGTATCACAAGAAGGACATGGGTCCAGACTGAGTTACTCTCCCAAGGAAGGGACAGAAATGAATGGCCTTAGAGGCAGAGGATCAATTCCTGGGTTGAGAAGATCCCCTGGAGGAGGAAATGGCAACCTACTCTGGTATTCTTGCCTAAAGAATTCCATGGACAGAGGAGCCTGGCGGGCTACAGTCCATGCGGTCACAAAGAGTCAGGCACGACTGAGCATGCACACACAGAGGCAGGGAGATTCTGAGAACCCGTGTCCTCGCAGGGGGCCCTGGTTGGAATCATGAGCAACGGGCCTCTGGGCCTCTGGCGGACACAGCGAGCCGCGCTTCTCACCCTATCTGTGGGCAGGGCCTTGGCACTTCAGAACAACCCCCAGACACACAGTGTTCCTCTCTTTTAAATGAAGTTTACATTTCTTCAAAGAGAAAGACAGGGTTGCCTCCGTGGATACTAGGGCAGAAAAGCAGCCAGACTCCTGGTTACTCCTGGGTCAGCTCAGACCTGAGGTGATAGCTTCACCGGTCCCGCTGGTGACTCGGCGGGAATGAGAGTCCTTGAATTCCAGGAAAAGTCACATCTGTTAGAGACTCTGACTTGATACACACCGTTGTTCCCTCCCAAACCTCAGGAAAATGGGCAAAAGAGGGTTTTCAATGTGGCATGATCTCTGGAGAGACAGAATGGGAGCTGAGACAGCACAGCTTAAACCGTGGTGTTGCGAGGCAGCTCTGGAGGAAAAGGCGCCGTGGGCATGGACCCTCCTGCTCAGCCTGGGACAGCGGCATGTGCCCGGGGGCGACTCTCTCATCCTGCGTGGGGCTGCAGAGTCCCTGAGGCTGCCTCACTCCTCCTACTTTGCACCCCCAGGGGTGGATGGGGGGACGGAAGGCTCCAAGCCCGTCTGTGGCGGCTCCTGGGCTGCCGGGCCAGGCCCCGTGAGGAGACCAGGCTGTAGGAACGTGACATACCCAGCAGCCTTGGCACCCCCCTGACCTGGACCCCAGGAATGGAATGTAGGAGGTGGGGGGGACAGCCACAAGGGATACCCTAAGATACTGATGACTGAGGGCCCCAGGAGGCCCTGCCATCTGGACATAAAACAGAGCCTGAGACTGACGAATTTCAGAGCGTTGGATGAGATTTTTAGTCTCCCCACACGCGGGCAGATGTCAGAGATAACCTGACACCTGGGTAGAGCGTCTGTGGTCAAACAGATAAAACCTGACAAACCTCAAGCAGAAGGCGGTCACTTGAGGTCACCAGTGTCATCACCTTCTGAGAGATGGTGCAGTGTCTGAGATGAAAGAGCAAAGTCACTTGTACCACTTTTAGGAAACAGAAAAATCTTTGGGAAATTAAGAAATGACAGCAGAAGGTAAAAACCAGATGGATGGGTTTGGAAGTAAAGTGGAGGAAATTCCCCCAAAAGGAGAAAGGAGAAAGGAGCAAAACGCAACCAATCAACCAGAAAGGAAAATTAGAAAACTCGGGCCCAGAGCTCAGTATCTGGATGACAGGGGTTCCGTCAGGAGAAAAGGCAGGGACATGGTGCAGAAGTGGGGGCCCGCTGAGCCCCCCACAATGGGTGAAATCAGAGCCAGATGGTGGTAAAAGCAGATCACAGCATTTCAGAGTCTGGGGAATACACAGACCCTACAAACTTCCAAAGAGAAAAGCAGAAGATGAACTGCAGAGACCAGGAGCCAGATTACTGTGACCCTCTCAACTTCAACACCAGCTGCTCAAAGGACATGATTTCTAACCTAAAATTTTACACCCATTCAAGCCACAAGTTAACAGGGTAAATGGGGACATTTCCAGACAATCGAGACCTAGAACAGTCACTGCCTAGGATTGCCTCCTATTCATCAGGAGCCTGAGAATGTGCCCAAAAGAACAAGAGGATAAAGCAACAAAGCAGAAAGCCTGGGATCCAGAAAACAGGGAATTTAAACATATACACTAACATTTTTGAGAGGAAGTGTCCACTGACGATGTCCAAAGTTAGAAGAACTGTTAAATACATTATAGCACATCCAGGTGATGGAACATTAACTAGCCATGAAAACTCTGTTTCTAGTGACGTGAAAGTCGCTCAGTCGTGTCCAACTCTTTGCGACCCCATGGACAATACAGCCCATGGAATTCTACAGGCCAGAATACCATTTGGGTAGCCTTTCCCTTCTCCAGGGGATCTTCCCAACCCAGGGATCGAACGCATATCTCCCACATTGCAGGTGGATTCTTTACCAGCTGAGCCACAGAGGAATTCCAAGAATACTACAGTGGGTAGCCTTATCCCTTCCCCAGCGGATCTTCCCGACCCAGAAATCGAAACAGGGTCTCCTACATTGCAGGTGGATTATTTACCAACTGAGCTATCAAGGATTTCTAGGGGATTATATAAAGTGAGATATGCAAAATACAGACAAAGAGGACAGGACACAGAATTATATGTACAGTGTGATCATAGTTATGGAACAAAACAACGCTAAGAGCAAGGTTGACATAATCAGCATCAAGATGTTAACCAGTGACCTTGGGTGGTGAGATTATGAACATTTTAGGTTATTCTGTGTTGCACAAATCTTTGGCAGACTGTTCTTACAGGAAAAAATCAGTGTAATTACTCTTAAGGGCTCATGTAACAAACGTCCCCCACTGAAATTTATCAGCCTATCCTTTTACCTAAGTGTGTAAGTAGTATCAGATATGAATGAGAGGTCATCCACTCTGTGAAACACTCTACCAGGTAAGGGGAGTGTTTCTCTTCTCCGATCTCCAGCAGTTGCTCAGCCATGTTGGCACCACAGTCAGATGTGGGTGGGGGGACTGAGCACCTAGGGACCCCTCCCCAATGCTCAGCACAGGTTATAGCAAGGGGTCAAAATACTTCTGATAAGAATTGAATTTGTTTTTGCAGGTCAGTGTTTGGCAGGTGCAGTTAGCAAAGTGAATAAAGTGTGGTCTCCTTCATCTTCTTCATGCCCACCTCATTCACTCACTCGTCCATTCATTCATTCACTCCACAGACACAAGCTGAGCTTCCACTGTGAGCTCACACACATGGGTGCTCCGTGTGGGGCTCGGGGATGCATGCTACCCCACGAGCTTCCTCTGCAGCAGGAGATGCACAAACAACGGAGCACAGAGACCCAGGATCCCACGTTGGCAGGGCCATGAGGCAGGGTCTCTGAGGGAACATAGGGAGCAGAAGTATTCAGTCTCAACTCCTAGTGCTTCTGTAGGAGGCGGGGGAGGGGGGGTTGGAATCTGTGAAATACTCTCGTTACCCATTCCCTATGTGATTCACCATTTCAGAAAAATGATCTCTTTATGAAGCCAGTGTTTAATCAAGGCCTGAGTCCTGTGCACCTTCTCCAGGACCGCCCCAGTTTCCAAGGGGGGGGGACCGTTCTGCCAGAACTTTCCTAGGATTTCTTCTTTCCTCCTTTGTGCTCCTCACAGGATGCAGTCTGCATCTCAGTTGTAGCCTCCCCACCTGGCATGCCATCTTTGCCCTGGCTCTGATGATTCTGGAAAGGTCAGACCACCCTGGGGATAGACACGCTAGACTCAAGCTCCTGGCCCTGCTGATACGTGGCTGGACTTCTGTGTGGGGTCTTTGTGTTCCCAGAAGCCGTTCCTGTTGCTCCTTGTGATGAAGGGAACGCACAGGCTGGCCTCAGCCCTGCAGGCTGCCTTGAAGGGCAGGTTGGTCTCTGCTGGGACACAGGTGAGGCGGAGGCGCCAGGAGCCCAGGGTGGGTCTGAATCTGGTGGGCGGGTGAGAAGCCGGCTCTGATGAAACCCTCCATCTCTTACAGCCTGAACTCAAGCCTGTGACCTCTACCTCAGATGGAAAGTCACAGAGCCAAAGGGGCTGCGTTTCCATCCATGCTCCTGCCACATTTCTCTAAGAATAAAGCAGGAAATTGTGTGATTTAAAAGCAAAATGATCCAATCTTTGCCTTCTAGAAGACATAAAAGTCTTAATCACATGGACTTCACAAGTCTTTAGAAAGTGTAAGAGCTGAGAAGTACAGACATCACAGCTAATGCTTTCTGCCATCAGCCTTCCCTGGAATCTTCGTGTGTTACCACCACATGATGAGCTTTTGTGCTAAAAGAGTACAAGTCACACTGGGTGCCTAGTCTCGGAATAACACGGGTGCTTGATGTCTGGCTTACTCCGGGGTCTCCCTGCTTAGTAGGGTGGGGGGCAAAGTCATCCTGGTGATTCTGTAAACTGATTGGCACTAGGGTTTGGGCTGCCATGTAGCTGCAGGATCCATGAGCCGCCTTAGTTACAGCCGGAAGTGACTGTATGGAATGAACTGGGTGGTTTGAAAGAGGTGGTGATCTCTAATTCAGGAAGCGGTACCTGGCATCACTTAGCACTTAGGCCAGGCTCAGGCCGAGCCCCGTGTGTCTCACCCTAGGGGGACGATAAGCAAACTGAGGGAGGGGTCAACTCATTCAGATGCTGTGCCTGCACTAAGGCCCCGCCACGCAACCGCACCTTCATGCTAGGGAAAATTTAAACTCTATGGTCATGAGGACTGTAAGAACATGAAATGGGTGGGTTTACTTGAAAAAATCATTTCAGAAAAGCAGAATAGCTTGAAACCTTACCGCTTAGTTGCTATTAGCGTCTGAAGTTCAAAGCTGACCTAATGGAGCACTGGGTCTGGTTGTGAGGGTACCAGGTGCTGCCCCGGGGCTGACCCGGATCAGAGACGTCGTTTGTGTTTGTTTGGGCCACACAGTAGTTGTGTTAGTTGTCAACACTGAAAACTGAGACAATTTCCTGTTTTTTAAAAATTCAGATTTGTGAGCTGCCCCTGAAACTCTGTGGACTGGCGTTCCAGCAACAGTTGCCAGGGCTCCACGTACAATCACCAAGGGCAGTAGAAGCCCCACTCTTGAGCCAGCTCCCGTGGGAGGGCCCTCAGATGAGGCAGCCTCTCTGGAAGCCCCCCTCACAGATGAGGCAGCCTCTCTGGAAGCTGCTCTCCCCAGATGAGGCAGCCTCTCTGGAAGCCCCCATCAAATGAGGCAGCCCCCTCACAGATGAGGTAGCCTCTCTGGAAGCTGCTCTCCCCAGATGAGGCATCCTCTCTGGAAGCCCCCATCAAATGAGGCAGCCTCGCTGGAAGCTGCTTCCCCCAGATGAGGCAGCCTCTCTAGAAGCCCCCCTACAGATGAGGCAGCCTCTCTGGAAACCCCGCCGCCCCTCGCCCCTGCGCCAGCTCTGGGGACAGTCCTGCAGCGGTAGCCGCAGGGAGTTGTGAGGGTACCTCATCCACAGGAGCACTGAGACAGAGACTGAGTAGCAACTCGGCCAGCCAGGGGGATTCCAGTTAAAATGGACCCATTCGGGTTTACCCCTGTTGCCCAGTTTCTGAGGACAGGTAAGGAGGAGGGGCTGTGGAATTAAACACCCCCCAGAACACGTTTTCCTTGTAAAAGGATGCTTTTGCACCTTCAGATATACTCTGAAACTTTCTCATAAATATGCTAAAGATTGCATTAATAAACTTTGTTACATATAATGCACTGAACTGACGACGTGACCTGTTCATTCTGCTGGCTCATACTCTCCATGTGTCGAGAGCTCCCACTGATAACACAGTGGCCAATTCCTGGGCCATTGTCCCATTTCGCCAAAGCCATGAATACTGGGAGATATATGAACTTGTATACTGGAAAATGAATTTGTTGATGTTTAAATGAAGATGTCAATATTTTGTATTTCCAAATTCAGTTTTCCCCTTTCTCTTAGTTTTTCTGCTGCAAATAGGCCTTACAGGACTCACGAGTTTCCCTTTATTAGAAGAGCACACTGGTCTGTGCTATGAGACTGAATGACAACATTGCAGGTCACGGAAAAGACAGCATTTTGAACCTTTGTGCTGCTCAGGCTCCCAAGGTCATTCATGGGAGGATCAATTTCAATTATATTTCAGTTTACCGCTGACATCACGGGGGGCAGGAGTAGATGTCACAAGGAGGCAAGCAGGGGGAGCTAAGGGCATAGTCGGACGCTCACTTTGCCCCCACCCAGCCCCGACCGCAGCTTCCTCTATACCACGTCTGTGCCCCCTCCCTGGAGAGGGTTCCTTTGTGAGAAGCAGTGTCCAGGGTACAAAACCTGGGCAAACAGGGAGAAGAGAGTAGCCAGACTTAGTTCTTTATTAGCAGCACATGTTGGATTTGACTAAGTTCAGTTAAACAAACACAGAACCTCACATCAGTGTATAAAATCTGGTGATGCCCGCCTCATTTGGGGTATATATAGTTAATCTAGAATTAGATGGGGTGTCTATGGTTATCTGCAGTCGAAGAGGGTATATGGTTATCTAGAGTTATATGGGGTGTCTATGGTTATCTGTAGTCATAGTGGGGTATATGGTTCTCTAGAGTTACATGGGATGTATGGTTATCTGCTGGAAGAAAAATCGACAACCTCAGATATGCAGATGATACCACCCTTATGGCAGAAAGCAAAGAGGAACTAAAGAGCCTCTTGATGAAGGTGAAAGAGGAGAGTGAAAAACTTGGTTTCAAACCCAACATTCAAAAAACAAAGATCATAGCATCTGGTCCCATCACTTCATGGCAAATAGATGGGGAAACAATGGAAACAGTGACAGGCTTTATTTTCTCAGGCTCCAAAATCACTGCAGGTGGTGACTGCAGCCATGAAATTAAAAGACGCTTGCTCCTTGGAAGAAAAGCTATGACAAATCTAGACATTGTATTAAAAAGCAGAGACATTATTTGCAAACAAAGGTCCATCTAGTCGAAGCTATGCTTTTCCCTGTAGTCATGTATGGATGTGAGAATTGGACCATAAAGAAAGCTGAGCACCAAAAAATTGATGCTTTTGAACTGTGGTTTTGCAGAAGACTCTTGAGAGTCCCTTGGACTGCAAGGAGAAACCAGTCAATTCTAAAAGAAATCAGTCCTGAATAATCATTGGAGGGACTGATGCTGAAGCTGAAGCTCCATTACTTTGGCCACCTGATGTGAAGAGCCGACTCATTGGAAAAAAAAAAAAAACAAACCCTGATGCTGGGAAAGATTGAAGGCAGGAGGAAAAAGGGACGACAGAGGACAAGATGGTTGGATGGCATCACTGACTCAATGGACTTGAGTTTGAGCAAGCTCTGGGTGATGGTGAAGGACAGGTGTGTTGTGGCCATGCTGCAGTCCGTGGGGTCACAGTCAGACTCGACTGAGTGACTGAACAACAACGGTTGTCCGCAGTCATAGGTGGGTGTATGGTGGGGTGGGGTGGGGGGAACAGAAGTGCAGTCCTGGTGACTCACCTGCAGGAAATGTGGGTGTGGGTGGACAGGCAGGAACAGTGAAGGGGCTTCACAGCTGGATGGAGGCAGTAGCCCAGTCAGTGGTTATCTCAGTGGGGATCCTTGGGTGAGCACTTTGATGAACAGGATTTTGATGCCAATTTAGTTTTCTGCTGTTCTTGTGCCCAAAGGCTTTGCTTGTTTGAAGTGAAGCAAGACCACCACCCCCTGAGTAAAGGGAGTCAGTGATTTTATAGTTCCAAAGGTGTCTTTGGGCAAGAAGTCAGAGCAGGTGTAGGGGGCCGGAGCAGAGTTGTCCCCCCCACCCTCGCCCCCGCCCAACCCTGGTGGCCGCTGCAGGGAGAAGCCTCTAGAGGGCGCAGGTGAGCCCACATGCGGGAGGCCCCGGGAGGGGACAGGCAGTCAGGGAAGAGCACGGAGTCCTGGGAGCGGAGGGAAGTGGGCTGACAGTAAGAGACCGGAGCCCAGGCAGCTCTGTGGCCGCCTGCCCCACCAGCACCTGCTCCCTGGACACGGCTTGCAGCCATCTGTGAGCCCAGGCGCCGCAACGGGACGGAGCCTGGCTTTCTTCAAGGACCATCTTCTGCTGGGATTGGAAACAGACCCCCCAGTGGGGTCCAGGTAAGGCTTATCCTTCTCTCGTGGTTTCCTAAGCGATTGGGCTATGGATGAGATGGAGGTGTCACCATCCGGGACAGCCCGGGTGCATTTTTGAAATGTGTGTCATTTTTGGGTTGCGTTTCAACAAGCTTTCCCGGTTACTATGCGTCTGTGCTACTGGTTCTAAGACCTGAGAGTGTTCCTTTGTTTTCAGGGAAACACTAGACACCCCATTTTGCTACTAGCTGTGTGTCTGGTGAAGGAGCTGCATCTGTGTGCTCAGCAGGTTTGGGGGCTCAGTGCTGAGACCCTGGAGTCTCCTGGAGCCTGGAGGTGTGCTGTGCGCAGCAGCGGGGGACCCCAAGGGTCCTCGGAGCTACCTGGGTGGTTCTGAATCAAGGCCAAAGTTGTGGCCCCCATGTCTTGGGGTGGGTGGGGGGACAGAGAGTGACTGGGTGGAGACACTTGTCTGGTGGCTCTGGCTGTGATACCTTGACAGCTCGGGGGCAACTAGGGCTCCTGCCCCAGAGTCACTGATTCCCCATCTTCCCGCCGTAACTGCACCTGCTTCTCCCAGGAGGCTGGAGGTGTTGGGCAGTGGGACAGGGGGGAGGGTCCGAGAGGGACGGTAAAGCCACAGGGGTGAGGAGGAGCAAAAGTTCCTCCATCCATTGGGGGAGTTTGACGGAGTCGGGGGGTAATCACGATGAGAGGGGAAGCTCAGCCCGTCCTGTCTGAGGTTCTGAAGTTGTGCTGAGACACTTTGCAACTAAGGGTGAAACTGCAGCTGATTCAAATATTAAAGAGGGAAAAACTATGATGAACCAAAGGAGAAAAAAGAATCAGTTCAGATAACAGAAATATTTCCTGCCCAATTCTGGGATCTCTGAGCCTCAATACCTTCCACGTTACATCTTGACAGGGTCTGCCATAGAGAGGGCTACTCTGCAAAGTTGGGGAATGGGCGTTCATCCCAACGACACCCTGGGTCCCTTGTTGCCGGGGAGAGGATAGGCCCTGCCTGGGCTGGCTAAGCTGGGGTCTCTCTGCCCCTATCCCCTCCCCAGGGTGAGCCAGACGGTGAAGGACAGTCCTATGACAACTCATTTGGAGGGCAGTCCTGGAAGCACATGTCTTTGGAGAAAAAAGTAAATAAAATTTCCCTGAAATGTTTGAACTTCACTCTCTGATTACCATCCAGTTTCTGAGAGTAAACACGGTATTCGCTTTGTGGAAGATTCATATTTGTGAAGTTCAGACTTGAAGGGGGCCTCGCCCTCTTCCCTGGGTGTCAATGTGTAACCCCAGCCCCTCATGCAGCTCCGCCATGCACAGACCCCCACATCACAGGGTGTAAACTCCGCCGGCTCTTTTAACTGGGGGTCTCCTCCTCCCATCAAAGTTCCTGAGGTCCCCAAGGACCATCGATGAAAGACAGGTCACACGAATTTTCTTCCTAACTTCTGCAGTTTGCAAAAAAATGAAGTTCATTCTCAAGGAAATGCCCAGAAACCCAGCTTCAAAGACTCAGGTAAACCTGAAATTCAAACACAGAAGCTGTAAACAGGATGGTGTGTTGGAAGCTGGCCCAGTGATGAAGTGCTCAGCCGGCGGTCCCCTCCTGGCCCCCGGGTCCTGCCTGCACGCCGCCCAAGCTTCCCTCCCGGGCTTGCTTCCCTCAGTTGTCCCGGCCGACACCTGCCGGCTCCTGGCTTTGATGCTGTTCGAGGCTCTGCTCAGGTAATTCCGCCTGCCAACAGCATCGTTAATTAACTTGCATTAAGCTCACTTAGCGCATTAGATCAGTTAGGAAACAAAGGTGGAGCCCCTGTGTCACGGTGAGGATGCTGTCTGCCGTGCGCTCACATGCGTGGGCTAGAATTTTATTCAATCTCAGATTTTATTGCCTGAAATAAAGCGAGGGATAATGGACATGTGGGCACTTAGCCTCTGCTCTGTGTTTCTACACTTCACACTTTCATGCTTGTCTTCTCTGCTTTTCAAACAAGGGAATCAAGGCCCAGAGGGGAAGGGATGCCCGGCCGCAGGGCTAGTGACGGTGTGACCCCAGCGTGGCTGATGGGGGTGGAGCACCCGGCGCGCAGGCTCGTGCTGCGCGCCTTGTAGGTGGAAAGTCGGCAGAAACCAGACCTACTGCCGCTGCCTCTGTGGGGATGAGCTGAGAGGGTGCCAGACACCCCAGGTACACCCCTCGGGCTCAGGGTCGTGTCAGCCCCAACATCCCAGGTATGAAAGGCCGACCTCAAGTTCAGGGGTCGTGTCAGCCCTGACACCATGCATTATCTCGGGGAGCTGCCCCCACAAAGATTTGGTGACAGAGGAAAGCAAGGTGGAAATGAGGTGCGGCTGTCTCTGCAGTGCAGACAGGTGACCACAGGGATTTCAGGTGATTCAGTCTGATGATTCTAGCAACAAAGGTGTTCACGTGGCCCTGGGGTTCAGGCCTGGCCTCTGTCAGCAGGAACAGTGAGACTGCTCTTCACTGAACTCCTCTCCAGGGTCTGTCCCAGGAGCAGAGTTGTTACCCCAGGTGGGTGATCCCACAAGGTCGGAGCTCAGGAGAAGCACAGCCGGGGTCTTGGGGCAGGGTGAGCCTGGCCTGAGAGTGGGTGAAGGATCCCACCACCCAAGGCTGCTTCAGTGCCCCTCGAGAGTGGAGGGCACTCAGTGATAGTGTCCACGGTGGGTGGTGGGTGGGATATTTTGAGTCAGAGAAAGGTCGCTGGCAGTTCTAATCCCACCATGGGGTAGATCCCATTGGCAGAGCCACCCCTCTGGGTTCGGAGACGTGGTGCTCCTTCAAGCCTGGTGCCCAGTCGTCCAGGGTGGGACAGGCAGATGCCAGGGGCCCCAGAAATGCCTGGAGTCCTGGGTACACAGTTCTCGGAGAACTCTGTCTCCAGCAGATGGGTCCAGCAGGATGGTGGTGCCGAGCCTTCCGTGGGGAGATGCACTCACGTGAGAGGGCAGCCGTGACCCACTCCCGTGAGTCCAGTTCCCAGTCACTCGCAGGCCATACCCTGTACTTGGCGAGGTTGTGCCCAGGTGGGGAGCCCCTCTCCCGATGGGCGGGGCTGCCACCACTCTGCTCGGAAGCCCTGCTCAGCTGTGCTGTTTCTAGATCCTTCACGGCTGACACATTTCAGAAGTTGGATATAGCAAATGCAAGGTGAGCCCAAACACTGAAATAAGACAGTAGTCACCCGAGAACAACAGGGAGAAAATTCTGCCAACAGCGCCTTAATCCTGGCATAAAGCACTTTCTCAGGATGTGAAGACAGACACGCGAATCCAGATTACAGACGCAAACCGAGAGGCCATGGTTTGACAGCTGTCGGGCCAAATCTTTCCCACTAAAATGTCCATGATGCCGTATTTCCAGTTCCACTGTTCTTAAACTTTGCACCCAGGAGAGAGAAGGCAGGATTTCATGGCGGATTTAATGTGTGTTTCATTGTTGTGGTTGTTCAGTCTCCGAGTATGTTTAATGTTCGTTTATTCATCTGACAAATCTTTTCTGAGGACCTGCTAGGGTGCAGGCACTGCCCTGGGACTGGAGACACGATGCTGCATGGGTGGTAGTGGAAATGACCCCGCTATGGGATGCTGGTCTCCTAGCAAGGAGAGCGGAGCCACAGTCCAGACACAAAAATGACCCTTCAGTAAACCTTGGACCAGGAACAAACACACACGTGGGCAGAGAAGAGCTGCGTCAGAGTGCGGGCCCTCCTGAGCAGTACAATCTGAGGGGTGGCCAGCTGGGGGTGCACCTGAGACGCCCCACCCCAGCAGGCAGGCACTGTGGCTACAGCTGAGGGAAAAGGGGTGAACAGGAGCTGGGAGGAGACTGAGGATGGAGGGAGCAGGGCTGGAGGCCATGGCAAGGAGTTTGGGCCTCACTGTGGGCAGTGGGAAGGCAGACTAGATGGTACAGTGTCGTTTGGAGACCCTCAGTGCCCACAGCAAGACCAGGGAGTACAGTGAAACCCACCTCCACGAGTCAATCTGCAAGTAGCCTCTTTTTGAGGGCCCTGGTGGGGCTGGTGGGGCTGGAGGCAGGCAATAGGAGCAGTTGGGCTTTCAACCCAACATCGGCTCTCTTAGAAATTAACAGTGACAAAGGGGCCCTTTCTGAGAAAATGTTTAAAGATCTCAACTTGAAACATGCTTACATTTTTTAAAGTTTCAAACTGGAAGGAAACACTTAACATTCCTGTAGAGGCAGATACATGGCCTTCCACCCTTGGCAGCTGGACCAGATGCTCCCACAGTCAGCCCAGAGCCCCTCACGGCTCCACTCCCCATGTCTCTCCTGCAGAGATGGGGACACATTTCCCAGCACTGGGGGAGAGAGAGAGCTGGGTGGACAGGGCAGTGCCCTGATGGGTCCGTTTGGAAGCCTCCTCCTCCGTCCAGGGAGCTGTTGGGGAACTGAGTCAAGGATCGGTTTAGCACCCAGCTGGCAAGTCAGAGCTGCTTCTGTCCATTGTACTTGGCCCTTGAGGAGTTAGGAGAACGTGGCTGCTTGGCCCATCCAGCAGGTGGACGCAGGCATCTGGCAGGTGTAAATTTTCTCCCAAGCAACAGGACCACGGAAATGGATTGGGCAGGAAGTCATCCTAGAGGAAGGGTCTCTGGGGTGCCTGGGGCAGTGTGAGCTCACGGACAGGTCCTGAGGATGAGCTGGGGGGCGGGGAGGGGGGCTTGTCCACTTGGCATCCGGCCAGTGCTCTGATGGTACCGGAGACCATGGCGAGGGATCGGATGGATGCAAATATCTATTGGTTTGGGTGGTTTTGTTGACCTTGTAGATGTTTATGGTTTTAATGGTTTGTTTGAGGCCTGTGTTCTTACCTAACGAACATCACATCAGTCCCAGAAAAGCCCTAAGTTTTAAAAATATTGAAGTATACTTTCTTAAAGGCACTTCATGACTCTCAAGGTCCATTTTCTTTAAGATTTAGTTCTTAATAATGGCTCAGAGTGGCTGTTCCTAAGACTTCCTGCCCATAAAATGAAGAAAATCTCTCAGAATGCACACTTCAGGGCTGTTTAGACACTCTGTCCTCTGCAGAAAACTGGCATCTCCATAAAGGGCAGAACCAAGCGGGCAGTGGCGGGGGCAGGGTGGTGTCTCAGCGCACAGTGTGGTTCTCAGCTGACGGGCTCCTTTAGGGAGATAAATCGTCCAACCCATGTCTTTTAGTTTCAGCAGAACCTCTTTAAATTTCAGCTCATTCTTTAGGGGGATTTGGAGAGAGAGATCCGTCCCTAAGATGTGCAAACATACAAAAGACACCTGATCTACCCCAGTGGCTCCGGCAGGCCCAGCCCTGTCCCCATGACCCCAAGGTCTGAGCAAATGACTTGACGCTCTGATAGCAGCCATTTAAGCCATTTTGCTCCTCATTTTACAGTCAGAGGAAACCAAGGCAGAATGTCCCTGTGACTGGGGACATTCAGTTTTAAGTGGACTCTAAAAGGGGCTTCCCAGGAGGCGCAATTGGCAAAGAATTGCTTGCCAATGCAGGAGATGTGGGTTCAATCCCTGGGTCGGGAAGAACCCCTAGAATAGGAAGTGGCAACCCACTCCAGTATTCTTGCCTGGGAAATCCCATAGAGGAACCTGGTGGGCTATAGTCCATGTGGTTGCAAAAGAGTCATACACGACTGAGCAAGCACACAGGTGTTTAAAACCCAGAAACCACACTTTCTGTCAAACTGCTGCCTGTCAGTCTCCAGCCTCAAGTTTCCACACAAAAATCATCATCCAAACAGACCACACGCGGCTCTCGGCTCTGACTTCACGACTGTCTGCAATGTGGGGGCGGCGCTTGAGAATATTACCCTGATGGCTTTCCCAGTTGTTGCTTTTGAAGGCAAATATTTATTTTGTGATGATTGCAAAAGTCAGAACAGCAGAATGCTGGCCTTTCCTTATGTTTACAGAATCAACAGAATCGAGACACCAACACGCGTCCTTGTTCCCTAAGGAGCTGGCTGTTTACCTCCTGCAGCATCAATTAATCAAAGCAGGGCCTCTGGAGGTGCAGGCCTCCTGCAGTGAGCATCCTTCCGCCTGTCTCAAAGGTTCTCAACAGGAGCCTGGACAGTGCAACAGGGGTCGTCCTTCCTGTTACCTGAAGAACGCTTCTTGGGGCCTCAGTGGGTGCTTTCTTATGCTCTGAATCTTGCTTAAGGTTTTGGAAGAGGATCTAAAAGACAAAGAAGGCCTGACTTCTGTTCTCATGGCTCATAGGATGAAAAGAATGAACCAGCACAAACAGCCTCACAGGGGCTTCCCAGGTGGCTCAGTGGTGAAGAATCCGCTGGCCAATGCAGGAGATGCGGGTTTGATCCCTGATCCAAGAAGAACCCACATGCCACTGAGCAGCTAGGCCCATATGCCACAACCACTGAAGCCTGTGTGCCTAGAGCCTGTGCTCTGCAAGAAGAGAAGCTACCACAATGAGAAGCCTGAGCACCACAAGGAGAGTAGCCTCTGCTCACCATACTGAGAGAAAAGCCTATGCAGCAATGAAGACCCAATGTAGCCAAAAATAAATAAATAAAATAAAATTATTAACACAAAGCTTCCCAGGTGGCACAGGAGGCAGAATTCGCCTGCCAAGGCAGGAGATACAAGAGATGCATGTTCCATCTCTGTTCATGTCCATGTTCCTTCACCTTCCAGGGGTCAGGAAGATCCCCTGGAGAAGGAAACGGTAGCCCACTCCAGTATTCTTGCCTGGGAAATCCCATGGACAGAGGAGCCTGGTAGGTTACAATCCATGGGGTTGCAAAGTCAGATACAACTGAACACACACATACACACATTAAAACAAAATGAAAACCAGCCTGATACTCACACAAACAAGAGGACAGAGTCCTCTGGGACTGGACAGTGGGGCCCACCACCCACCCTGGGCTGTAGCCATGCCCTCTCTGAACATGGGGGCTCCCTCTGGTCTGGAGCAGGTGCCTGGCATGCAGTTCAGTTCAGTCACTCAGTCGTGTCCGACTCTTTGTGATCCCATGGATGGCAGCACGCCAGGCTTCCCTATCCATCACCAACTCCTGGAGCTTACTCAAACTCATGTCCATCGAGTCAGTGATGCCATCAAATCATCTCATCCTCTGTCGTCCCCTTCTCCTCCTGCCTTCAATCTTTCCCAGCATTAGGGTTTTTTCCAATGAGTCATTTCTTCGCATCAGGTGGCCAAAGTATTGGAACTTCAGCATCAGTTCCTCCAATGAATATGAAGGACTGATTTCCTTCAGGATTAATGGGTTTTATCTCCTTGCAGTCCAAGAGACTCTCAAGAGTCTTCTTCAACACCACAGTTCAAAAGCATCAATTCTTCGGCACTCAGCTTTCTTTATAGTCCAAATCTCACATTCATACATGACTACTGGAAAAACCATAGCTTTGACTAGGCCGACCTTTGTCAGCAAAGTAATGTCTCTGCTTTTTAATATGCTGTCTAGGTTGGTCATAGCTTTGCTTCCAAGGAGCAAGCAAGCATCTTTTAATTTCATGGATGCAGTCATCATTTGCAGTGATTTTGGAGCCCAAGAAAATAAAGTCTGTCACTGTTTCCGTTATTTCCCTATCTATTTGGCATGTAGTAGGTGCCCAAAAAATGTTGATATGAAGCAGCCTTTACTGGACACTGATTGCCTTCCAGGGTTCCCCTCTCATTCACTCTGTGAAATCGGGTGCCATCCCTCCTTCTTGGATACCTGGCAGAGGCTCAGGGGTGAGTGACATCCAGGAGCTCATCCTGCCAATTGGCAGTGTCCCCCCTCTCCCGGCTCCTCTAGAGGGCAGATCAGGGAGGGGGGCGGCAGCTGCAGATTAGATGGAAATTTAAGTTTGTATCATAACTGTTTTGGGAGTGGGGCAAATTGGAGAGATTTCTAAAGCCCTGGACAGGCTGAGCACCAGATCCTGGGACAGCCGCCCCTGCCAGCTGGGCACCAAAGCCCGAGATCACGTGGCTTGGGGCAGGTGCCCCAAGGAGGACGGAGCAGGGTGGGCAAGCCCCACAGAGCATGGTGCCTGGCTGCCCCCACCGTGACACTCCAGACTCCTGCCGCCGCGCCGCGACCCACAGGGGCTGCCTCTGCTGCTCTCCCGCCAACGAGCTCTCACCCAGGACGTCTGTGCCTCCTTCACCCCTTGGGTCTCTGCTACCCACCACCTCACCACAGAAGCCCTCCCTGGCCACAGTCCGTGTAAACGGCAGCTCCGACCCCAAAACTCCTGTGTAAGCCCTGCTCACACAACCCTGCATAAACGTCCCCATCAGAGTGTGAGCCCAGCCCTGTCGTGTGATCAGAGAGTCTGTCTGGAGATTGGGGTCACAGCAGGGCGTGGGGTGGGTACTCTGCCACCACCGGAGGGAGGCTTCCTCCTGGGCCCTCAGGGAGGAGGTTTTGGATGTGACTCTCCTGAGAACCCCGATCTGTCTGGAATCACTGAAGCACGCTGGGGAGAAGATGGAATGAGCTCAGGTTAAAGAACAACCAGGAGCCAGCCAGGCTGGGCTTCAGATGGAGAACATGGGGCAGCAGGGGACAGACACTGACGGTGGGCCCGCACAAGGAGTGCGATATCCCATCCCAAGTTCTGCCCGCTGTCAGGAAACGCGGTCAAAATAAACTCCAGGACTTCCCTGCTGACTCAGTGGTAAAGAATCTGCCTTCCAGTGCAGGAGACACGGGTTCAATCCCTGGTCAGGGAGGCTCCCACATGCTGAGGAGCAACTAAGCCTGTGCATTGACGTTACTGAAGCCTGCGCACCCTAGAGCCGATGCTCTGGACCAAGAGAAGCCCGAGGACCACAACCAAGAGTAGCCCCACTCGCCACAACTAGAGAAAAGCCTGAGCAGCATCGAAGACCCAGAGCAGCCAAAAGCAAATAAATAAATCTTAAAAAAAAAACAACAAAAACTCTGCTCGAGGGACCGGTGGTCCTCAGGGTGAGAGCAGCAGCTCCTCCCCATCAGGCCAGGTGCTGATGACCACTGTGTGACATCCCCCAGTGTTGACGTGTCTCCCCCCGCCGACCCCTACCCGCCCAGGGCTCTCTCCATCCTTCCCTCCCCCTGCCCTCCTCACTCCCCGTGTTTTGGACAAAGGGCAACTCTGGCCTCAGAATTCCTGGGCAGGGACGGGGTATTGCCTTACACGCTCTGTTCCTGGGGTGCCGTGTGTAAGATGCACATGCAGGAAATGCAACAGCCAAACAGCTTGGGATGAGGCAGGGACCAGGCTGGGAGGTGGTGGAGCTAGGGCCTAGGGCGGCCTCCTGTGGCCCCAGTGAAGGGGGCAGACAGTGGCCAAAGGCAAGCGGCCAATCTGGCTCTCAGTCTCCTGGCTGGACAATATCTTAGCCAACAGCCAGAGAGTTCTGTCTGTCCTAGGAGTTGAGTTTAGTTCTCAGGGAGGAAGATGAACAAATGCACGAGTTGGGGGCAGGGGGGTGGCAGGCAGGGGGAGCCTTCACAGCCTGGATGGCTCAGCGTCCAGGAGCTTTGAGTGAACCTGTTTCCTCCTCATGGGGCATCATTTTGGAGCTGGCACTTCTAGGCTTCAGGAAACACTAGACACCTGAGCCCCCCTGGAGATTCAGCGTCTGCTCCGCACACACCCCCGCCCCTGCTGAAAACCCCCAAGGGTTAATGGTTTCCTTTTGGAAAACTTTCAAATTGTGTTCATTTGCGTTTACATTATCTGCTTCCTTCAGCTCTGTGTGTGGATTATTCTCCTGTTGGGTTGGTTTAATTTAACCCAGTCTGCAGCTGTGCTAACAAATTCGCTGATGCCCCCTGCTTCCAGACGGCTTTTTCTGTCTTTTCTCTGGCTTTACATCAAGAGGCCACACTGAAACCCTCTAGCATCAGAACTTTGGCTTGGCCTTCCTACTGCTTCAAAATCCATTTCCTGTGACCGCGCTTCACTGCGTCTCAGATTCTAACCAGCTAATTTAATATTTACTAGTCAAAGTTAATGATTTATAAAAATCACTGCTAAAAACAAGCAATGCTCGTTCTCTAAAGCTCTCCACCTTTTGTGGGAGGATCTGCGTGTTCCCCACACATGAGGGTCCCTCAGAGGCCTACTCAGCACAAAATGTGAAACTCTGAGTCTTTAAGAAAATATCACAAATGTGCAGATTTACAAAGACCCAAAAACCCACCAGTTGATCTTTTGGTGATTTTTAAAATGACCTTCTTGTATTTAATGAGACTTAGGAGAGAGCTGGGCCTCCCTGGGGGCTCAGGGGTAAAGAACCCGCCTGCCATTGTAGGAGATGTGGGTTCAGTTCTTAGGTCAGGAAGATCCCATGGAGGAGGGCATGGCAACCACTCCAGTATTCTTGCCTGGAGAATAATCCCATGGACAGTGAGGCCTGGTGGGCTACAGTCCATGGAGTTACAAAGAGTCGGACATGTCTGAGCAACTAGACAACAAAAACAGGAGAGACCTGGCCACTTAGTCAGATGGTGACTGTTGGGAACTGCAGAAATATAAGGGGTGTCTGGACCTGGGATGGGTGTGCTTTCTTGAACCCTGCCTGGATCCATCTGTACCCTGAAAACCAGTAATGTGTTTCTAGGAGATACTCAGCTCTTCTCAGAGCAGACAGAGCCCAGCAGGCCTCCCCTGGACATGAGGTCGTGACCCCCAGGCAGCCCTGCAGAGACGCCCCCGCCCCAGGAGGGGAGGACGGTGCTCTGCAGCCCGGGGTGACAGGACGACAGTTGCTGGAAGTCTTGGATGAAACAGGCTCCTTGAGGGTGTGGGTCCATGACACCCTAAACCCTGTCTACATCAGAATTCACTCCTGCAGTGCAGCGTGAGGCCTGCATCCAGTGAGAGCCGACAGCGTGATTAGCTTCTGTGAGTGAGGCTGAGCAAGAGAAGATGGTCCTCCCTCTTGGCCTAGGGAGGCCTCCTGGCCTTTCACAAACACTGAAGGCCCTGCCGCCCTCAGCTCAGACATCTCGTGTTAGTGAGAGGGTCTTCCCATGAGAAAGCATGGAGCCCACCGTAACACCTATTTAAAGAATGGTCAGGACTTCCCGGGTGGCCCAGTCATTAAGAACCTGCCTGCCAATGCAGGGGACATGGGTTTGGTCCCTGGTCCAGGAAGATTCCACTTGCTGGGGGCCAACTAAGCCTGTGCCCCATAGCTACTGAGACTGTGCTCTAGAGCCCATGCTCTTCAACAAGAGAAGCCACCGCAATGAGAAGCCCACACAGCGCAATTAGAGAATAGCCTGTGCATAGCAACAGAGACCCAGCACAGCTATAAAGAAATAATTTTCTTTAATAAAAAGAATAATCAGAAAGGGCATGATCTTCAAGGACTCAGATGTGAAAGGCCACCAGACCTCTTGGGGAGGCTCTGGGCAGAGCTCTGGGCCGGACTCCAGGCCATGTCCATTCACCTCGGCTCATCCACCTGCAAACGTGGGGACCGTCCCACAAGAGACAATGTCCACTTCCCCCCGTCACTGCACAGCTGGCCCCGGCCGAGCTCCTTCCCTGGGTCATCTATGGGCATGTCGGCCCCTTCCAGCCCCTCCCGACCCATCCGTCCAAGCCTAACGCTGTCCTCTGATAAAGGAACTGGAGCTCCCGGGGGTGCAGCTCACCCAGGGCTGATGTGATGAGATGAGCTCCCAGGAGGCCTCCTGGGACAGCTAGGGGACCACAGGAAAAAGCAGGGGGAGGTGATCAAGCGTGGATATTGGTAATAACCATGAGGCGCCAACACTGGCTCATCGGCTGAGACAAACACATCTACTAGCAGAAGGTCTCGACAGAAGGGACTCGAGCTATGAGACACACCCCAACTCTGCACAGTGTTTGCCGCTTTCCCAGAGGTCTGAATCTGTTCTACAGTAAGAAGTCTTAGTGAAAACCACTTCTTTAGACTCAGTTCTGTCCTCCATCCTGAGCCACCTCCTGGAATTGGCAAAGCAACCCTCCACCCCCACCTCTGGGAGCTGAGCTGCCTCCCTGACTCCTGGACGGCGAGCAGCGATGGGAGGGCCTGGGGGTCAGAAAAGACCCCAGTGTCCCCCCGCTCCCCACATGGACTCTGGGCAGGCTCCTCACCCCCTTGATTTCCTCTGTAAACAAGGTCACAGCTGCCAGCTCGGGGGCCCCATGATTCAGCACACGCGTGTGGAGTGGTGTGTACCCACGCATGTCACTGTGAGCCCCCACCTACTCCCTTATTACCTGGGGATTACCAGTGGTTGCTTGTCACCCTGCAGCCCAGGAAGAGGGTAGCTGAATGGTCACTTTGCACGCCAGCACCCTGGCTCCCCGCTGGCCTCTGTGGGAGCAGGTGGGGTGGATTGAGGGCCCAGGTCCCTCCCTGTAGGACACTATCAGACCATGAGCATGAAGGGCAGCCAAGCTTACAGCTCCATGGAGGACAGTTGCTGGTGTTTGGGGTCTGTGTGTGGCCGAGGATTCTGACAGGCCCTCTGCAAACACACCCTCGCATCCTGGGTACTTCAAGGAGCGGCTGCCTGCAGGGCAGATGGTGCAGCACCTGCTTACTGCTGGGGCTCAGACCCTGAGGACCCTGGAGGCTGAGCCACACTCACCCTCCCCAGCCTGCCCGGAGGACACCCCGCATCTCGTGGCCTGTTTGCACTGAAGAGGGAAAGTGCGTTACAAACACCTGGGAAGCACCCTTGTAGGAAACTCCTTAGATCTGGGATGCAGGTTGCTGTGTTCTGGTCATGCCTAGCTCTAGAAGGAAATTCAAGAAGGCCAAGGGGAGAATAGAGGCCAAGGGGTAAAGAAGGAAATTCAAGAAGGCCCAGGTGGGGCAAGTGGAGCTGGCAGGAGCCCACCTTTTCCCTGGTCGCCCTTCTCGCCCTCTTAGAGGGCCATCAGCTACTAGTCACTGGCAGATCATTCAGGTGCTATCAATTCACTTGTTTTCAGTTTTGTCAAGTTCTCACTCTGGTTCTGCCACAGTTATGAAATGGCAGAGGGGGGAAAACCCACCCCCTCATTCAGATGCTGGTTTAGCAACTCTTGGCCTGCGGGGCCAGATGCCCTGTTCCTGAACCAAGCCCACGGCCCCCCTGCTGGGCTGCTGCCCTGGCACGGCGGGTTGGGAAGGCCAGTGGCTGAAGGCTGGCACCCACACCGGCCAGGAGGGCTGAGGGGAGGGCGTGGTGACCACAGGTGAAGGCGCGAGCAAGAGGCGTGGGGACCACACTGCCCTGCCCTGCTTCCTTCGTGTTTTTATTTCCTTGTCATTGTCTGCTTAACATCCTGAGCCTCTGAAGACCTGGGTCAGTGAGTCTGCATCTATAGGACAGAACTCGGTGCCATGTGTGTGGCTCACCAGGGTGTGGCTGAAACAGCCAAGTGGGTAACAGGGGACCCCCAAACTCAGCCACTGCACACACCAAACCTCCACCTCCCTCGCAGTCCCGAGCGCCGGGCTCAGGGAGTGCCCAGCCAAGCCCTCACACCCTGGACCCTCAGCCCATCTATGCACCAAACACCCAGTTCCTCTCTGTGTCTGGCTGCTTCCTGGATTCCCAGCCTCGTGCTGGGGTGCCCGGAACTCACCAAGACATCCAGGCTGACTTGGTCGGCATGGAGCCCAGGAACCCCACAGTCTGAAAAACTGCCCCCTGGGCTTCCCTGGTGACTCAGTGGTAAAGAGTCTGCCTGCCAATGCGGAAGACCCAGGTTGAGCCCTGATTCAGGAGGATCTACATGCCACAGGGCAACTAAGCCCATGTGCCACAACTACTGAAGCCTGTGTGTCCTACAGCCCAGGCTCCCCAACAAAAGAAGCTACCGCAATGCGAAGCCTGCACACTGCAACTAGAGAGTAGCCTCCACTCCCTGCAACTAGAGAAAAGCCCACAGCAGTGAGGACCCAGCACAGCCAAAAATAAATTTCTGTTTTAAATTCTTAAAAATTAAAAATGAAACTGTCCCCCGATGCTGGCGATGAGGCAGGACTGAGGACTACTGTTCCAGGGTCACAATCTTGACCTTGATGGGCACGTGAGTCCCCTGGCATCTGGCTACAATGCAGTGTTTGTTACTGTGGGCCTGTGTGGGTCCAGCTCTCACATTTCTGACAAACTCCCAGTGACACAATGCCTTCCAGGGATGCGATTTGAACACCAAGTTTGCAGAAGCACAGGAGCATGCCTTCACAAAGAGCGAAGACTCTAGTTGGCAAGAGAAGAGCTGAACACGAACCTGTCAGCCACAGCCCAGGCCCTGGGCTCCTGGCTGCCCAGCAGTGACCCTGGCCATGAGCACCGGGTGTGAGTGAGGGGGTAGCAGGGGGAGCGTCCTCGGGGGTGGGGGGACAAGCAGGTGGGGGGATCTCACACTCTGTGGTCTGAGGAGACAGATGAGTCAGTCTGCTTTATTAAAACAGTAGTTATTCCCACAGGGAAAGAAAAGAAATTGCAAACCTGTTACTCCTATTTGTTCAGTCTTGTAGTCTATTCCCAAGATGAAACTTCTATTGTTCAATAAGCCTGCTTTTACTGGAACCATTAACAAATTAAAGTGCATTTCCTGAACTTATTTTAATGTGTTGAAGGCAACACGTAATGCTACAAGCCTGGTTTTCAGAGTTTGTGATGATGGTGGTTTGGTTGCTAAGTTGTGTCTGACTCTTGGGACTCCATGGACTGTAGCCTGCCGGGCTCCTCTGTCCATGGAATTCTCCAGGCAAGAATACTGGAGTGGGTTGCCATTTCCTTCTCCAGGGGACCTTCCTGACCCAGGAATTGAACTGAGGTCTCCTGCACTGCAGGCAGATTCTTTACCTAGTGAGCTACAAGGGAAGCCACTTTCAGAGTTTAAACGACCAGAAAGATTTCTGCACAATTAGGAGATAAGTACTGCTTTTCTGCCTTTCACTTGCTGTTTTTACTTCCCCCGTGTGTGTGTGTGTGTGTGTGTGTGTAGTGTATGTCACAACGTGGCAGGCAGAGCTTGGAACACACACACATGGCGCTTTCTCAGTCTAACACTGGGGACCTGCCCCGGAAAACGGCTTCGTGCCCGGGGTCAAGTCCATCCCACCTCGGGTGTCCCTGCGCCTCTGAGTCACCTGGGAACTTGATCAAAAGGCAGGTTCTGATTCAGGGCTGGGGATGTTCACACTGCTAACAGGTGATGCTGGGATGGCTGGTCTACAGACACATGAGCAGAGCACGGGCTCAGGCCCTAACCTGCAGGAAGCTGAAGGCCCAGGGTCCCACTTGGAGGTGGTGTGGCCTGAACACCAGACTGAGTGGGAGCCCCTCAGCCCACTGCTGTGTCCAGAGCTGGAGTCTGCATTGCTCTGGTACTTCAGACCCTCCCACATCATGGATTCAGTGTTCTTTAAAAAACTGGTATTTCTATAAACACCCAGAATATCAGGCTTTAGGGTCACCCAACATGGGGTGAAGTCCCCGACCCACCAAAACTTAGTTGCTGTGACCTGGGACCCCTGTGTGTCCGTGATGCCAACTGAAGCTTTGCTCCCATGCTGGTCCCTGGGATCCAGAGGGGATGTTCCCTTGGGCACGCAGCATGATGCCCAGGGCCAGAGGGCCAGGCTGGGGCCTCTCCACCCAAACCTGGGATGCCCTGCATGTGGGGCTCAGGGCTGCCCCCAGCCTCCCGTACATCCACCCCACATGGGAGCCGCCACGGCCCTGCTATGCACACCCTACTTGCCAGGCGGGATCCCCTGACAGGACTCCATCTCGCTCATCGTGTCTCCATCCTTTGACTCTGGGAAGTCGCTGCACTAGCTCACATGCTTCCGTGGAGAGAATTTATCCCTTGGGTTCTTAAGTTTCCTCCTAGAAAATCCGCACATGAAACCTTCGAAAAAAACAGAAATCCACAGTCTAGTTTTCCCCAGTGTCTGTGTCCTTGGAAGCTTTGAGGAAAAGGGGGGGATGAAGTTGGTTTGAAGTAAAATTGAGGCAATTACAGGATCAAAAGCACGACTTCGTCTGCAGACACTTTCGCTGCACCCTCAGCACCTAATCCTTTTCAACTTTTATAACCACCTTGTTTGGCGGAAAAATCAGGAAGTCACTTGTCACACAGGACTGTAATAAGCCTCTTTGATAGTAAAAAAAAGGATGAAAAGACAAGCAAGAATCCCATAAACACTAACTTTGAAGACCAGAGAGCAGCAGGCCCCTCCCCGCAACCCCCCACCCCATCCCCACCCTCCCGGCCAGCAGACCCTTGTGTGCTGGCCCCCAGCACGTTCACTGCAGCCTCAGGCAGCACTGAGTGCTGAGCAAAAGCAAAGTCTACCTTTGATATTCTTAATCCCCACCCCCTGGTTTTCTCTGTGAAATATGAACCCACAACTGACTATGGCACGGACTGGGTCTCAGACCTACGGGACTGGCTGGTATCTGCTCAGCCCTGATGAAGGGGTTCTGCCTGGTACCTCTCTCTGGCCTGACCCCAGGGTCGGGGGGAGGGAGCTGTGCTGTGTGGGCTCCTGGGCTCCTGCTCTGCAGCCCCCCTCCAGCGCAGGGGTAGGAAGGACCCCCCCAGCACCTGCCCACGGACAGAGCCTGCCAAGCTGACGCCTCACCATAAAGTGCCGGGCCAGCGCCTCCTGGAGAAATGAGTCCCTCCGTGGGAATGGACCAGAGATGGCAGTGCTGAGCTCTGCTATAACTGGGGTCCTGAGGTCAAGGCTCTGGCTCCACAGGGACCGGAGAGATGATGGACACTGGACTCCCTGGGCCCCACAAAGGGTCGTCCAGGGGGTGCAGCCGGGGACAAGCTCGTCCTGAGGTCTGGAAGCTCGTTGAAAAGATCATTCAACAAAAAATATTAATAACAGAGATGACAAAGACATTTCGATGTGGATACATCTTTGAGTTCTTGAAATTTTATATATGAGACGGGGACTTTCTTGGTGGCACAGTGGATAAGAATCCACCTGCCAATGCAGGGGTGTGTGTGTGCCCGCCCAGTCGTGTCCGACTCTTTGTGACCCCACAGACTGTAGCCCACCAGGCTCCTCTGTCCATGGGATCTTCCAGGCAAGAAAACTGGAGTGGGTTGCCATTCCCTTCTCCAGCAGATCTTCCTACCCAGGAATTGAACCCACATCTGTTGCGTCTCTTGCACTGGCTGGCATGTTCTTAACCAGCTGAGCCACCAGGGAAGTCCCTACAGGGGACACGGGTTCAATCCCTGGTCCAGGAAGATCCCACACTGCCTCAGAGCAACTAAGCCCATGCACCACAACTACTGATCCTGTGGTCTAGGGCCCAGGAGCCACAACTACTGAGTCTTCAACTGCTTGCTGCAGCTTCTGAAGCCCATGTGCCTAGAGCCTGTGCTCCGCAACAAAGAATAGCCCCCGTTCATCACAACTAGAGAAAGCCTGCATAGCATCGATGACCCAGCACAGCCAAAAACAAACAAACAAATAATTTTAAACATGCATGAGGTGGAAGTGGGGGCAGAACAGAGCCAAAGGAGAGGATTCCTGCAAGTCAGCCTGATCTGAACTCTTGGTGTGTTGATAGAACCCCGTCCATCTGGGGCTCAGATGACACTTTTGGTGTACGTGGTGGGTCCCAGCGTTATGCGCAGATAAGTGACCTGAGCCTGAGTTTTATAGCCCAATGTAATTAGCACTGGTCTGAGGCTGCCAGTACCTGGTTTTCCCCAGTTTTTAGGAAATAAACCTTTGCCTGGGGGTGGGGGTGAGCAGGTACAGAGGCACAAGTTGGGAGATGGGCTGGTGGTGGGCTGAGAGACATGAAAGGCCGATACTGAATTTGACATGTGATGTGATAAAATCCCAGCCTTGCTCTTGCCACCCCCTCCAACATCACCCCATTACCATAAACCCTGGGATTGGCAGAGGCCGCGCTCTGCTGTGGTGCCCAGTGGTGTGATGAAGGGGAACATGGACGCCCCAAGGTAAGAGGGAGACCATGTCCCTCTGGAGTTGTGGGGGCCAGAGCCAGGCCACAGGGTGAGGCCCCCAGATCTTCCTTGGTCACAGTCCCTCTGGGACGTCTGTGGTTATTAAAGGACAGAACCATGACCTTGGGAATGCAGGGAAACCAACCCCCCGCCACCACCACCACGAGACACAAATTTTAACTCTCCAGGGGAATATGAAATAAACAGCAAGCTTTTAGGAAGTTAGTGTAAAACAAGGAGGCTGTGTAATTGAGGACAAAAAGCCTCAGACTGTGAAAAAAAATACATTTTAAATACTAAGCTGAACTTTGTAGGATTTAATTAGAATGAATGAGTTATCGCTTAGTCTAAACATGCTGCTAAGTGTGTTTTTGTGATGCTCCCTGGTGCATGGAGTTGCCTGCAGTTTGGGGCTTTGATGGAGGACTGGGTCTCCCCAGAGAAGCCCCCACCCCGAGCAGGGACACACCCCCCGACCCACGGCAGTGGGTTCACCTGACAAACAGCGTCAAGTCCAGTGTTTCCTGAGCTCTCATCTGGATTTATTTCGTCGCTTTTTTCTTCCTAGACTTCGTTTGCTATTTGCTGTTCCTTTTGTTCCTAGAAACTTGGTTCTTTAAATAGGAGTCTCTTACTTGTCAAAAATTGTCCTCATTTCAGTCTCTGGTTACCATGGGATTTTTTCCCCCCAAAAGTGTCTGCCTTGCTGTTTAGAATATGAACTTCCATTTCCCATACTTTGGGTTTCACACTCCGTTTAGGGGAAGGATGAGTGAATCGGTGGCGGGTTGGTCATGTGACCCAGGCGTGCATCTAGGGCACAGCATCACCACTGGGCCCACAGAAAGGTCGTGGTCCACTTGGAGCCTTGGCTTCCTGGGAACTGTAGCTCCTGGCCCATCCTACAGGGAGGTAGACGGCCACCTGGACAAGCCCAGATGCTTAATCAAAACATCCAGGAGGCAGAGAGACCCAAGGGCTATCTTCCATCTGCTCGGTGGGGTTGCCACTAGCCAAAGGGGACTGTCCATTTACAGTGATTAAAGCTAATTAACATCCAAGGCTCCAGGAGATGGTGAGGGACAGAAAAGCCTGGCGTGCCGCAGTCCATGGGGTTGCAAATAGTTGGATACGACTTGGCGACTGAACGACAACATCCAAGGCCCAGTTTCCCATTGCACCAGCCATGTTCAAGTGCTCAGCGGCTGTGTGGAGAGTGGCTGTTGTCCTGGACAAGGCTGGGCTTAGCCACCTCAGCCCGTGGCCAAGAAAGCAGTGGGGAGGCAAGTGCAGGACAGGCTGAAGCTGGAGTGGGGCTGGACTCTGCTGTGCCCAGCCTGTGGCTAGTCCAGCCGGTGCAGGCATCCTTCCATCCGCCTTTTGCCCACGTCTTTTCAGGCAGAACTGAATGAAGGGCCCCCTGTTTGCAGATGGCAGGTTGGGAACAGGCACCCCTGTGATAACCTGGGCCTGGGAATCCCCTTACACCGGTCACAACATCCCAAGAGCCCAGGTTCATTCTCCTGCTGAAATGGGAACTCATTCTCACCACCCACAGAGTGTTATGAAGAATCTCTAGAAAATCTCTCTCATAGCTGTTCTGTAGCCTGACACTGGGAGACACTTGGCTACAAACTTGTACAATGAGACCATTGGGGTGAGGGCATGTGGGTCTGTCCATTATTTCTCACAACTGTGGATGAATCTACAATTATCTCAAAACAAAACAGTGAAGTTTTTAATTTTTTTTTAATTGGAGGATAATTGTTTTACAGTGTTGTCTTTCTGCCATATATCAACATGAGTCAGCCATGAGTATACATATGTCAAAACACTTAGCTTTTTAAATGTCCCTTATAATTCCTATAATGAAAATCTTTAAAAAGTTAAGCATGTCTGCCCCGGGCAGCCTAGGAGCAGATTTCGAGCGGCCTTTAAAAGCACACTGAATATTTCTCATAGCGCCTGAAAACATCCCCTTGAATGAACCTGGAGATCCTGAAGGTCTCTCTGCTGATTTGGGCACTTCCCATTTGCCCACATTTCAAATAAAGACACAACTTAAAGCCACCTGGTGCAGTTTCCCAAACTCAGCAGCATCTCTGTGCGTGAGTCCTGGGGACCTAAGTTAGGGCTCTGAGGGCCTTGGGGATCTTCCGGGACGGATGTGGGCCCGTGAGGGACTGGCCAATGCAGCTGCAGTATTTGGTTCTGCTTGATGGGTGGCTGCTGCAGAAATCACTGCAGGAGGGAGGACAAGGTGTCTGCTCTGCTTGGCATCCCAGATGGAACCTTCCTTACCCTGGAACTATATTGGGGTGTTGGTGGGTCTTCATCATGGTTGTAAAGACAGAGGGTCTTGGAATTGATTTGCAGTCAGTGTCTGCCCCGTCTCTTGGACAAGTTGGTAGCACGTTGGCCTGGACATGTGTGTGGTGATGTCATGCCAGGTGGGGAGGTGAGGTGGTGGCTACAGGGAGGGTGTGGGCCTGGGTGGGAGCTCTGGTTTAAACTCCTTCATCACTTACTGGTTGTGTGAATGTAGACGGTGACCTGACCGCCTTATCCTTTGGTTTATCCATAAGGTGCACAGAACAGAATAGCACCTGTTTCATGAGATTTTCACAAGAACTTGGGTTAAGAGGTGAAATGTGATGGGAGTAGCAGCTCCCCCAGAGTGGGCAGGGTGCTGGCAGCTGCACCAAGGCCTCAAGCGGAGGTGGGGGGTGGTCTGGACGTGACCCATGTGGCCCCTGGCAAATTCACCATTCCACCTATCATCTCTGTGGGTTTCCCTTCTGTGCTTTGTGGGAAGAGTCAGCGCAGGGAGGCAAACCTCTCTGGGGTTTTACAAACTGCTGGACGCGAGGAGGGCGGGCGGAGGAAGGCCCATCTCGAGGCTGCTCCCCTCTTCCCGCCTTCTCCCCAACCCCAACCCAGGACACAGCTGTGGTCCTTCTTCCAAACATCAGCTTGGAATGTTAGAGCTGACACAACGCCCTTGACACAGGGCCCCTCCCCTGGTCCATCCCTAGCACAAGGACCTCTCATGGAAGCAGTGGGCCCATGCTCAGTTCCAAGAGATTAGGAGACCCACCCCCCCACCTCCACTTACACACCAGTGAAGCCCCCATCTGCTCTCTGGGGCAGAGCATCCTTAGCCTCCTGCCCCTCTGCGAGTGCTGTGTGGAATCAGTTCACGCATCAGACTAGCATCCTTCCTAGGAGCGAGGTAGAACATGCGGGCCCACGTGGAGCAGAGGAGTTCTATTGGCCATGGTTCAGTCTCTGATCTCACAGAGACAGTGTGAGCAGGTGCTTTAAGGGCCTGCACCCCAGGATGAGCCCTGCAGGAAAGCCTGAGTCTCAGCCTCTGGCTGTCCCCCTCTGCCCGAGTGGTCCCCATTTTCCCCGCCCTCTCTGCCAGGCTTCTGTGACCACACAGAACACAGTGGGACAGCCTCACCCAAACACTCCTCCATTTCCAGGGCCACGTTCCCAGAGGCCCCTCGACCCAGTGACTTCCTTGGAACCAGGGTCCCTGGAAATCTCATATCTTGAGTCATTTTATCCCAGAAAAGCAGAAAACTGAGCAATGCAACATTCTGGCTGTGACAATCTGGAGGCCCCCCCATGGCCATGTGGTGGCCACTCATCCAGCTACTCTCACCTGGGCCACCTCCCTGGACTCTCCTCACCTCTGCCCATGGGCAGTCTGGTGTCCCCTTTCCCAGACTGGCGTCTAAACTTGGAAAGTCCCGCTTCCCCCTCAGCCCCTCCTCCCTAGGAAAGTATGAGCCAACCCCAAGCCCAGCCCCAGGGCGCCTGCTGCTTCCCCCGCTGGCCACGTGGGGGCCGGGACTGTAGACCAGGGCCCGACCAGGGCCTGTCTGCCCAGACACGGCCTCCAGATGCCCTTGCTGGCCTCGCTGCATACCCCCCGTACCCCCCACCCCAACACACACTCTGTTAGGCCTGAGTCTAGCACGTTCTCAGCCAGGACTCCATGGGCTGGGTGAAGACTCCGCTGCTTCTCCCCACTTCCTCAGCTTGGTGTCTGCTGTCCAGCCAGAGGCGCTCCCTGGGATGGGGTGGGGAGTTCATCAGCAAAGTCTTGCCCTCAGTCCTCCACCTTCTCTCAGCCATGAGTCTGCACTCCCACCCTGACCCCGTTGGTCTTTCTGATGGGCCTGAAGCTCGCAGCATCTGGGTCCACAGCCTCTATCCAGGACTCTATCCCGGGGCTTCCCGCAGAAGGCTGCTGAGGGCCCGGGGGGTGGACTCCAAGAGCCTCTTGGCTGGAGGGTGATGAGCTGAGAGGGATGTGCCCGGTTCAGCCCTCTACCTCCCAGCCAGGGTCCTGGAGCCACAGAGCGGCTGAGAGATGTATGTCCTCTGGCTGCCCCCGGGCCCCCTGCCCTGGGCGCACCCCCGCCCCCATGAGCCTCAGCCTCGGCCCACGGAGCGCAGTTGCCGGTTTGGGTTTTGTACCTGCTGAAGGAAGGAATATTTCACGGTTATTAATGAAAGTGATAGCGATCCCATGTGTGTTTATCTTGGATTATGTGGTCGTTATAAGATGAAGCACCCAGGCCGTCGGTCTGCGGCTGATGCGAGAGCAGGCGAGTCTGGACGAGGTGCTTGAGGAAAGGTGTCGGGTGTAAACCCCATCTTCAAACAACCAGGCCGCATTCCAGGCTGCAGAGCCACGGCCGTGTGCAGGGCCTCGTCCGGGGCCTGGAGGAGGATGAAAGTGCGGGCGTGTGCGCTTTAGGCTCATAATGAGGGCGAGGCTCGCGGGCACGCTCACTTGGCAGCTTCGGCACTTCCTGCAACAGTTCTCTCTCTTTTTTTTTTCTCTCTCTTTTTTTATCCAAAGGCTGCTCTAAAGACAAATATTTTTTGTTAAACTGCTGGTAGTTCACTTTCTGCAGGAACCGTGCAATTAATCTTGTTTACATTAAAGAGACAGGTTGCCTTTGTCAGCTTTCCTGAGCTATAATTAATGAAGATCAAAAATGTTACAAAGACATAATATTGAGCTCAATGCAGATGCGGCCAAGTCGCAGCTGCACCCAAGAGAGGAGAGCGGAAAACCAGCATCCCACGTCAGAGAGCGCAGGTCCCTCCTCCCCAGCCTCTCTGGCGGGTCTGCTGAGGGACACGGCTGGGCGTCAAACGGTTTTTAATACCCCTACAATTAGGCTTTAAATGCACTTGGAGGCAGGTGCGTGTTTCCTCACTCAGCTCAAGTCATCCAGGTGTGTGGGGCTGTGGCCCCCGAGGCTTGGAGTCAGGGAACTTCAGTCAGAAGGCAGTGGCCTCGGGGCCTGGTGGAATCATGGAGCCCATGATGGGGGCAGGATGGGGCTGTCTATTTAGAGCCCTGGTTGGATGACTGTTGTTAGGAGACGAGATGGCCTCTGGGCATCACCGAGGCCCTGCTGTGACCCCGACATCCCAGCCTGGGGACTCAGACCTCCAGCTCCCAGAAGACAGCTTGAAAGGGACCCCTCTGCCCACAAAGAAAGAACATGGCTTCTACCCGGCTCACGGAGCCGCGGTCAGCAGCCGCCGGGAGCCCACCAGCAGCACCCTGCCACAGGCCAGGCTCTCAGTGCAGCTGGAGGAACCAGGGCCGGTGGGTTGTGGGGACCTGGACTGAGTCACACAGTTCAGAGCTGACCCATTTCTTCAGGTCCCAACTGCAGAAGTCCAGACGAGAAGGAAAACTCAAAACAAATCATAAACGAAGCACATCAGCCGCTTCGGTCGTGTCCAGCTCTGTGACTCCATGGACAGTAGCCTGCCAGGCTCCTCTGTCCATCGGATTCTCCAGGCAAGAATACTGGAGTGGGTTGCCATTTCCTTCTCCGGTGGATCTCTCCAACCCAGGGATCGAACCCAAGTCTCATGCCTTCTGCACTGGCAGGTGGATTCTTCATCACTAGCACCACCTGGGAAACCCTATAAACCAAAGATTTTCTGCAAATTCTGGTGATATCAGACAGGAAGGAGTCAGGCAGGTGCCCTCATCATGGGTCTACAAGGGAGTATGAGCATCCAGCCCCCACCAGCCCCAGGCCGTGTCTCAGCTGCCCAGGAGGGCTGGCAGGTGTCCGAGCCCTCAGATCTGAATGGCTGGGTGCATGGCCGGCGGGCAGTAGGCAGAAGACTGGGTGAGGACAGGGTGATCTCAGTGCAGCGGGAACACCCAGTATTCACAACCAGGCTTCGTTCTCACCTGAAACTAAATCAAAAGTCACGTCCGAATGTAAAGGACCAGTGCCAGTGCAGGTGTTCCTCACACACCTTCTCCCGCCCTTCAGCCTCATAACTTCACTTTCTGGACTTTAAAAGACATCATCAAACAGGCATAACAATGATTACTGCACAGTACTTATAATAGTGACAATTGGGAGCCGACCTGAAGGTCAGATACTAGGGCACTGGCTGATTTAATTATGGCACATCCGTACTGTGAAATAGTTCAGATCCATTAAAAAGAATGTGATCTGAGACTAATTAAGGCCACAGGGAAGGAAGAAGATAAATCATGAGCAGCATGTAAACGCTGCTATCCTAACTTCAATTCAGAGATATCTATGCCTGAACAAGTAAAACACAAAGAGAATGCATCAAAATGGGTGATTTATGATTTTTATTTCCTCTTTGTATGTTTATTTTATTTTCTAATTTTTTTCATAATTGGAAACAATTCCCCAAATTGAAAATAGCCTGCATTCATTAGCATTTACTGTGCACCAAGCCCTGTTGTAAGCACTTTAATCCTTGCATTCTGAGTACGTCCTATTCATATCGTAGTTTTACTAATGAGACAACTACGGTGCAGAAATGATTAAATTATCTGCCCAGAGTCCCACAGCTTGTAAATGATGGAGCCACACCTGGAACCCAAATCCTTCCCGCACAGGGAGTTTGCTTTGAAGGAACCCCCAGCTCACCCACAGAGGGAGTAATAGCCACATTAGGGCAGAGACAGAAGTGTGTGGGCTCCCCTGGTGGTCCTGTGGGTAAGACTCCGAGCTCCACCAGAGGGGGGATGGTTTCCATTCCTGCTCGGGGGAAGTAGGATCGCACATGCCACATGAGGCAGCCAAACAAGCCAATAAGGAGGCAGCAGTGTGGGCACTGTAACCGAGATCCTCGTGGTCACAGACTGCTTGAAGTTTTCTCAAAGCAAACACCCTCCTTCAGAGCAGAGGCGGGTTTGCTCGCTGTGGCTGGGCAGTAACTGGACAGTAACTGTCCCCCGGTAACCTCAGTCCATACGGGCCCCAAGTTTAAAACCCTCCCACATACATCCACCCCGTGCAAGGCCCTGAGGAGAGGCAGGTGGGGACCCCCCGTGCCCCCAGCTCAGACCTGAGGGGAAGACACTTGCGCCAGGCCACAGGTCTCAGCCGGGCTGCTCTGAGTGCAGCCACCTGCAGGGGACAGAGTGCCCGCGGGTCCCACTCCGCCTGGATGAGCTGGGACCATGACTGTGGCCTCGGAGGAAGGAGGTGCTGGGTGGTGAAGAGACAGCAGCACCAGACAGATGGGCAGACCGGACAGACACCCTAGGAGGACTCGGGCTCCTGCACCATCAGCCAAGGAAGCCACACGGCTGTTCTGCTCAGAATCGGGGTGCATGGCGTCAGTCCCCCCAGGCCTGGGGCGGTTCCTCACATCCCAGCGAGCGGCTGCTTGTCTCAGTCGGTGATGCCACCAGCTCCAGAGTCTCTAAAAGGACCGTCAAGAGTAGGACACTGACCCAGCTCCTCGCCTCGGAGCAAGAACAGGCCAGGACACGCACACACATGGGGAAATTGCAAGTGACTGTTTCACATGCAATTTAACCCCACGGGGACGAGCCAGATGGGGACAGGAGCTCTGGCAAGCCCATGGCCCATGAGGCTGTGACCTCCCTCCATCCCTACAGCCTCAGGGGACTGCTGGCTAACCCAGGGGAACCTTCGCTGGGTCACCTTCTCCAGCTGCCCATCCCTAAACAACGGGAAGAGTATGAAAAATGACTGCTCTCAAACCGGCAGAACAAGCCCCTGAGTCTGACAGGAAGGAAACAAGTTTACAAGCTCCTGGCTTCATGCTAGGACTCGACGCGGGGGCAGCTAGACTGGATGTGGGGGCACCTCCCGCCCAGTACTGCCCTCACCCGCCCTGGCACCATCCACCTCTGCCCCCAGCCCAGCTGCACCCACGTGTTCACAACAGCTGGACTGAGACAAGGATGCTCACAGCAAACAAGCAAACACCACCCACCTGCTCGGGGTCCTCTCGCCCCTCCAGCCTCAGGGGTCTTGGGAGTCCCGGGTGTCAGGCATCAGGGGAGCTGGTGCCTCGTCCAAACAAGAGGGACTAGGAAACACTGGAACCAAACACTCCCGAATCTTCAAAGGTCCGGGGGTGGCGAGGGTCACAGCCAGACCCGCCCAGGGAGGCCGGGGGATGCCGACTCCATCACCCTGACTCCTAAGCCTCAGCCGGCCCCAGGGACAGCTGTCCGGCTCTCACGGGACCCCAGAAGTTAGATGAAACCCAGTCCACACTGAACTGACTTGGCCCTCAGACCCTCCCTGCTCCAGCCACCCCAGCCCCTCCCTGTGCCCCCAGGACCCCTGGCAGAAAGAGAAACAGACCTGGTTTGGTGTGCCGAGGCTCTGCCACCTCTGTCTGTGTGACCTCAGGCAAGCTGCTCAACCTCTCTGAGCCTCCGCCAGCTCAGTGAGTCAAGTGGGGTTCCTTAAGTGCCAAATTCCAACTCTGGGGGGTGAAATGAAGTGAGTGCATGAGTGAGGCTGAGTCCGGGCCACTTGGCCCTCCACTCACCCTGCACAAAGTCTCCAGTCCCCAAACACGGGTGCCCGAGGAAACCCGCAGAGGTTTCTCTTTCCCCTTGTGGTTTCCGCCAGCTGCCGGCTTACGGAGCTGCGGCTTCCCCATCACCAGAACCTCCAGTCTCCAAGGGGAGAGACATCCCCAGAGTGCCCTCGACAGCTGGGACCAGGCTGCCCACCCCACCAGCCGGGCTTGTTTCCCTGCAGGACACACATTCATCCCCACTGCTGGGTGAGGGCCCCAGACGGCTCAGGACGCAGGGCTCTGTGGAGGAGGGGCCTATTCCAGAGCAGGGCTCTCTGCACTCACCGTCTGTCCAGGGAGCCTGGGAGGTGTCCTCGGGCTTCCCTGATGTTTCCCTCCTGCCAGCCTTCCCTTCTCCGGGCTCACGGAGCCAGAACCCACAATCACCTATCTGCAGTGACCAACAGGCCATGGACACAGTGAGGAAGGGGTGCTAGATGATGAAGGGGTGCTGTGATGAAGGGGCACAGTGAGGAAGGGGCGCGGGAAGGCCTCCCTCAGGTGGAGGTTCTGTGTGCTCGGGTGGAGGCTGTGTGGTGCAGACCATCCAACTCGCCACCTGCACGCTGGAAACGAGTGGGATTTGCTGTGAGTTAATTGCACCCCATAAAGCTGCTTGCTTTTTAAAGTGCAGTCTTAACAATTAGAACATAAGAGTCAGTGCTGTGAACCAAAACTACCAGCTACTGTTCTGAGGGCACACGAGAGTCTGATCATTTCTAGCCCCGTCTCCACTGTTTCTGTGCACGCGGGGCCCACACTTGGTGACTGGGGACCCTGACCCCCTCCCCTCCACCTGGTGAAGCCCGGGGCTGTCAAGAGCCTGAGTGCACAGCTCTACGCCTCCCTGCACCAGGAACCCCTTTTCACTGTCTGGGCTCTAGGCCTCAAAGGGAGGCACCAGGGCAGCCAGTGTCTGGGCCCTGCCCTCGCCGTCCCCTCCCTTTCAGGCCACTGTCAGGAGACCCCTGGGAGGCTTCTGCCACCCAGATAGGAGCTACCTAATTACCAGGATAACGTCCTGGAGTGGGAGCCAGCTGAGGTTCCCTCGGGGTGAATGGCAACAGCAGTGGTTCAGCTCCTTCTTGCTGCCTCCTGCTGGTGCTGATTTAGAAGCTAATGATTCTGGTGCCAATGGATTATTTCCTTCAATTTCCTCTATTTAACGGGTCTCTTACATCAAATTAGTGTCTCTCATTTGGCTGGTGTGGTTGGGATTCCAGGGTCTGTGTCCACAAATGGTCTACTGCATCCTTGATTTGGTTGTGCTGTTGAGCTGAACTGCTGTGGCCAAGCACCACCTCCCAGGGGTCCAGGCACAGCAGAAGCTGGCCTGGCAGGGGCGGGCACGGGGCGGCTTGTTGGGGGTGGGGGAAGGGTGGGCTGGGAGGGTCATCTTCCCAACATTGCTGAGCAAAGGACAGCGGACAGTGAGCTGGGGGGAGACCTGCACAGGGGTCCCCACTTCCTGAAACACAGTGCAGGAGATGGCTCACAGTCCACTGCTAAGACAGGAGGCAAGAGTAGTGATCCTGAGCTGCTGTCCCTCCTCCTTGCTCTCTGCCTTTGCAGGGCATCCTCCTTTCTCTGGGTCCAGGGCAGCCTCTCTGATTTCCCCGCACACGATATCCAACAGCACCCACAACTTAATTCCCTCTGTTGTTGTTCAGTCGCTAAGTCCTGTCCGACTCTCTGTGACCCCATGGACTACAGCACGCCAGACTTCCCTGTCCTTCACCATCTCCCAGAGCTTGCTCAAACTCATGTCCATCAAACCATCTCATCTTCTGTCACCCCCTTCTCCTCCTCCCTTCAATCTTTCCCAGCATCAGGGTCTTTTCCAGTGAATTGGCTCTTCTCATTAGGTGGCCAAAGCATTGGAGCTTCAGCTTCAGCCTCAGTCCTTCCAGTGAACATTCAGGGTTGATTTCCTTTAGGATTGCCTGGTTTGATTTCCTTGCTAAAGGACTCTTAAAAGGCTTCTCCAGCACTACAGTTCAAAAGCATCAGTTCTTCGCTGCTCAGCCTTCTTTATGATCCAACTCTCACATCTGTACGTGACTATTGGAAAAACCACAGCTTTGACTATATGGACCTTTGTCAGCAAAGTGAATATGCTGCCTAGGTTTATCATAGCTTTCCTTCCAAGGAACAAGTGTCTTTTAATTTCATGGCTCCAGCCACTATCCACAGTGATTTTGGAGCCCAAGAAAATTAAGTCTGCCACTGTTTCCATTTTTTCCCATTTAGTTGCCATGATGTGATAGGACCAGATGCCATGATCTTAGTTTTTTCAATGTTGAATTTTAAGCCAGTTTTTTCACTCTCCTCTTTCACCTTCACTAAAAGGCTCTTTAGTTCCTCTTTGCTTTCTGCCATAAGGGTGTCATCTGCATATCTGAAGTTCTTGGTATTTCTCCAGGCAATCTTGATTCCAGTTTGTGTTTCATCCAGCCTGGCATTTCTCATGATGTACTCTGCATATAAGTTAAATAAGCAGGGTGACAATATACAAGCTTGACATACTCCTTTCCCAATTTGGAACCAGTCTGTTGTTCCATATCCGGTTCTAACTGTTGCTTCTTGACCTGCATACAGGTTTCTCAGGAGGCAGGTCAGGTGGTCTGGTATTCTCATCTCTTAAAGAATTTTCCACAGTTTGTTGTTTTTTGTTTGTTGCTTATTCCCTTCCTCGGTGTTTATCTCACAGTCGACCAAATTATGGGGTATCATCTGGCAGGGAGGGTCTTCCCAGGTAAAGAACCCATCTGCCAAATGCAGGAGACATAAGAGATGTGGGTTCAGTCCCTGAGTCTGGAAGATCCCCTGGAGGAGGACCCACTCCAATATTCCTGCCTAGAGAATCCAATGGACAGAGGAGCCTGGGGAGCTATAGCCCTTGGGGCTGCAAAGAGTTGGGCATGACTGAGCGACTGAGCAAACATGTACGCCTGTCAGGCATCGTGTCAATTTGTGGTTCAGCCTAGTCTAGAGGAGATGTTTAATAAACATTGCATGGGTGGATGGACTGATGGACAGATGAATGTGGATAGATGACCTGCATATTTAAGTGCTAGAGAGCAGTTGCTATTATGTTTCAACAAAATTTTGTGTTTATATGAGCATCCTTGAAGAAGGAAATGGCAACGCACACCAGTACTCTTGTTTGAAGAATCCCGTGGACAGAGAAACCTGGTTGACTACAGTCCATGGGATCACAAAGAGTCAGACATGACTGACGTGACTTAGCACACATGCACGCACAAGCATCCTAGAAAAACTTGCCTTTTGTAGTCTAAAGCAATGTATTTTAGTTAAAGCAACCTTCCTGATTTTTACCCTGGAAATGCTTTCCCTCGATTATGAAAAGGCAATAAAGTAGGGACTTTTTTAAAAGCTTCACCAGGCTCATCAGTTGTAATAAGATCTTTCAGCTGTGAGGCATTAAGTGAAACAAATGAGTAGAACTCTGTGAACACCGGTCTTACAGCAGGAGTTTTTCACAGCATAACTGCTCTCCTGCTGAACTTTGTGGCTGGATAAATTCTGGCCACATTCAACTCATGAGCTTCCTGCACTGGGTCCAGCCCCACTTCCATCATTGCACACACACAGAGGCTCCTGCTGAATGACCAAGGAGCTTCTAAGAAGCCCAAACCAGGGTTGACAATCATAATGGCAATGCTGGTGTGAACTTGGGGACCTTCTAAGGCTATGGCTGTGCACAGCACCTCGGGGACAATTACCATGGTCGCTGGTCTATATGTAGGAAAATAAAAGCAAACAGGAAAAGCCGAGCAACATAGAAAGACAGACATGTGAACAGAAATGCCAATGGTTTCCTTGCTCTTCCTGCCTCCCTGGGTTCTGAAGAGCTAATGGCCAGCAGGACTCAAGACTGTGTGACGTGCTTGTCTGTGTTAACAAGGGTCCTTTGGTACCAAAGCCACAAGGGGCCAAAAGTTAACGCACACTTCTGGCATTTCACTTATTCCATGTGTACAAGATTATCTATTTTCTGAGTATTATTTCAATTAAAATGAACAATTGAAGCCAGGGCACTTATTTTAATCTTTCAGCTCAAATAACCAGCTTCTTTGTCAACTTCCCCTGGGGAGGCCTGATGGGTTGAAACTTCTGTGGCCTCTTGGTCCTCCATGTGGATTTCTCCAGCCCCTGCCCACTCGGTGGCCCTCCTCTGCTGCCTCCTATGTTCGCTACTCAACCCCTACCTGCCCCTGAAACTCCTGCTTGCATGTGAGAGCCCACCAACCCTGACCTCTGTTAGCCTTGGAAGAGATGATGACAGGTGTTGCACCCACATCCTCTGACGAGCACCCAATGGCCACTTGATGCATCCGTGGCCCACAGGCTGAATGAGAAGCAGAACCTGGGGCCCTGTGTCTATTCTGAGAGGCAAGTCTGGGGGTGCAGTCAGGAGGCCCCTGAGGGAATAGCCTCCAGCAGAGAAGGGGAGGCCTTGGACCTCAAGACGATTACACACAGGTGTTCCCACAAATGTGATTCCTACGTCATAAGACAGTGGACACCGCCTGCCACCTGGTGACCTACTGGAGGCAGCTTACCTGTCAGAGTCCTCAGGTCTCACCAAGGTGTGGTGTGAATGCCCCCAGTGGTTCCCTCCTGCCTGCATCCCGCTCGGCCCCTCACCCTCCGTCTCTGGGGTCCCTCTCAAGAGTCTCCAGCCTCGGCCTCTCCCTGACCACCAGTTCCTCATCGTGGGGGTCGCAGGACAGTGGCTCCTGCGGTCTCACTCGTGTCTCCAGTCGTCTGACCTCTGAGGCTGGCAGATGCCTGTGATGCTCACATCCTGGCACAGCCTGCCTGGCAGCATCAGTGAGCCGGAAACCTCTTGGAGTTTCCAGAAAGCCCTCCACCAGGCGGGACAGGACCCCCGGGATGCCCCTGGAGGTGGTTCCTGCCAACAGGATTCACGGCAGCAGCAGCCGGCCCTGGCGGCTGAAGAGCCAGGAGGCTTCCTGAGCGGCTGCCCCCTGCCAACGCTGTCCCCCCCACCCCACCCCGACCCCGACTCAGCCCCTGGACCAGGCTGAGAGGAAGCGCACAACCTCTGGCCTCCAGGAACACCTTCACCCCGGGCCCTGCTCCTGATCTGCTGCTCCCTCAGAGACCAGCACTGCTCTGAAGAGGAGAGCTCGACTGCTTCACGCCCAGCACCCCCTCACCCGAGCAGCCCCCCACACGCTTGACCTACACGTGAGGCCCAGGAGGTTCCCAAGAGGCCCAGCTCCACTCGCGGGGCCCAAGTGTTGCTCGAGCCTTGGTCCTGGCTGACCTTCACAACTTGAGCACGAGCCTCCTGTGTCAGCAGATCCGGGACCTGGGAAGATGGTGCTGCTCCCGAGAAAGCCCTCCTGAACCAAGGAGAGGCCAGGGCTCAGGCCGGTCACCAGGGCACCCACAGCCCCTCCAGGGCACCCGAGGATACTCAGGCCACAAGGCTGCAATCCTGGCCCCGCACATGCCCTCCTTCCTAGGGGGTCACTGTGGATGACAGAAATGCAGCAAAACCACAGGCTCGATTTTGTTTCTTATCCACGCACTGCTCTTCCAGGAGCCCAGACAGCCCTGAGCTACCCCGGCCCTCTGGGTTTATAGGGAAGCCCTCCCAGGCACAGCTATAATTAGAAATCAACTGAGGCAGAAACCCCAGTCTGGTCCTTGGCCAGGCTCCAGGGCTGTTAATTTAGGAAATCCACTCTCCTGACCCCGGCAGGCTGCCCCCGGGGCTGATCCTAAGTTCCGGCCTTTGTGTACACCTTCCCTGCCCACCTGGCAGGCACAGGCCCGCCTCCCCACCCCCCGCCTGCCCCAGCTTGCTCCTTGCTAGAAGGAAACACCCAGGAGTTCACCGCCGGGTGGCTGGCGCTTTCATCTGGCCCCGTCCACTTAGGGTTTTCAACCGTAAACAGAGTTCTGAATGCAGGACTGTGTGTGCGGGGGAGTGAAGAAGGCAGGATTTGTGTCAAGAGATTCCGGAAAACTAGCCCCTCCCCAAAGCCACCTGACACTACTGGGGTGAGAGACAGGCCAACAGGGGTGCCATCCGGAAAGATCTTGGCCCCCAGGGCCCTGTCTCCATCCCCTGTCTTTCCCTGGCGTCCCAGGCAGTGGCGGGGGCGGGGGGCGTCCTCCCCAAACCTTGCAGCCTTTCCTGCTGGTCAGAGTTCACGTGTACGCCCCTGCTTCCTGGAAGGGATAGCTTGCCACAGCCTCCCTCAATATGGGGTCACTCCTGCTCCCCCCGCCCACAACAAAAAGTCACTGTTGAAAAGCCAGTGGCTGTCCCTACAGACCTGCTGTGTGTGTCAGGAACTTTACAGACAAAGCAGGACCCGCTGGGCTGAGGGCCTGGGATAGCGACTGTCAGAACAACGAACAAGCACCAACTCTCATGGTCCCACCTGCTCCTTGTGGAGCCTAGTAGCAGGGGAGGCCCCAGGCTGAGAGGCTGGTGGATTCAGACCCCTCCCTCGGGGACCAGCATCCCACTGGGCGCTTCTCCCAAATGCCTTGCTGAGCATAGTCCTGTGGGTTTAGACAGAAGATCTGGCTGCTCCACCCTCCCCTGACCCCCAACTTTCCCCTACAGTGACTTGTGGCCGCTTTTCTCCTGGGGCCGTGGGGACCCTGCATGGTAGACACGAGGTTCCCAGAATGGGAGCAGGCCCAGAGCATCAGGGCTGCAGCTCAAGCCATCTGCTCTGTGCGGGTGGGGACTGTGGGTTTCCGTGACCAACGATGGTCACCACGGGGACTTGGGTGGGGGTGACCTTGGGGACTTAGGCCAGCTGACCTTGACTCTGAGTCACTGGTTGATTCTGGAAGCTTCTCCTCTACCCCAGCATCAGAACAGGGTGTGCTTTTGTCAGGAATTCAAACCCCGAGTCCAGGTGGGATAGCAGGGGCCCAAGTGTGGCCGCCGGGGTGCAAGGGGCCTGGGCTCAGCTTAAAACCTTCCGGGAGGCCCCTCAGAGTGAATGTGGGGCCGGACAGGGCCTGGGGGCCCGAGCAGCCCCCTGCTGATGAAGTGTGTCTTTCAGGTGACCCCTTGGGACAGGATGGCCTACAGGGGAAGCCGCACAGGGATGGCCTGGCTGCCTGTCCTGCTGGTAAGTGGCCGGGGCGCCCATGCCCCAGGGTATTGCTAGTGGGAGCTCCCATGTGGCCATGTCCTTCACTAGCCATGTCCCTCTCAGCCTGTCTGTGTAGCAGCCATGCCGTGGTCACACGCCACTGCCCCCACCTTCACCCGGCTCTCCAGGGCAAAGCCCTGACCAGCCCCCCGCCAGAGGCGGTCACTGGTCTGAGAGCTCCCCTCACCCAGCTCTATGGTCTGTGTGGTGGTGCACAGCCCAGCGCCCCGGTGCCAAGCTCCACCCTCTAGGCCACCGAACGGGGAAAGTCAAGCCCCGAGCTCCCTGTGAGCTGAGGCACCAGTGACTGGGGGCTGCGGGAAGGGGCCTCCCGGCTTTGAGGGGGAGTCCAGGGAGCTCCCCGTGCAGAGCGTTTGGGATGAGGCCTCTGACAGGCGAGGACTGCCAGGTCATTAGCAGAAGGGGTCCCCCCAGGGTTCCTCCACCACAACCTCCAGGTGCCGACCGGAGACAGTGGGGGTCTCCAAGGGCGAGTGGAGGCCAAAGGAGCCCCTTCCTCGAGGCAGGCGTCCCTAGTGTGCTGGGCCGGCGCGGAGGAGGCCAGCTGTGGCGAGAATGAGTTCTACAACCAGACCACCGGGCTGTGCCACGAGTGTCCGCAGTGCGCGCCGGGGGAGGAGCCCTACCTGGTAAGCCCGGCCCCGGAGCGCGGCCCGCGGGGCGTAGGGAGCAGCCGGAGGACGGGTGTCCCGCCCGCATGGCTGGCCGGGATGGACCGCCCTCCTTTGGGAAGAGCTCTGCACAGACCGCCTGCTAGATGCCGGGAACCTGAATGTGGCTGCGGTGTTTGGGGTCCTGGCGCCGAGTGTGAACGCCCGGGCCGTCAGCCTGGCCGGATGAGTTTATCCTGGCGCCAGAAGGAAGGGCAGCATCGGACCGGTGGGGGCAGCGGGGACCCCGGGCTCAGAGCAGATGGGGGAGGGCTGCAGGTAGGACAGTCCACGCCCCGAGAGAGGAGATCCCGGGAGCAGCCAGTGAGACCGGCGCATAGGAACCTCGGGGTCGGGTGGTGGTCGTCGTGGCAACGCAGCCGCTGACCCACCTGTGTCCCATCCTTTCCTGGCCAGTCCTGCGGCTATGGCACCAGGGACGAGGACTATGGCTGCGTCCCCTGCCCCGCGGAGAAGTTCTCCAAGGGCGGCTACCAGATCTGCCGGCGCCACAAGGACTGCGAGGGTTTCTTCCGCGCCACGGTGCTGACCCCGGGGGACACAGAGCGCGACGCTGAGTGTGGGCCCTGCTTGCCTGGGTGAGCTCCGTGCTGCCCTGCCCATGTCCCCCTCCCGGGCATGGGTCCCACGGGGAGGAGGGTCACACATCTCCAGCACTCGGGGTGGGGACGGGGCAGGGGGATGAGGGTGGAGGGGTCGGGGGGGGGGGTAGGGCACATGTCTCCTGGCGGGGGTCCCACCACCTTCCACCCGCGAGGCAGCCCACCTAGGCTCCATGTCTGTGTCCCTAAGAGGACCTCATCATCATAGCATCTCTGACCATCCAAATCAAGCAGATGTGTTGAATACTTAAAAGGAGACAACACATGTGGAGTGAGGAAAGAAAAACCAAGACATTTTTGGTATTTTTAGTATTCTGGAAAAAAACTGAGGGTGAAAAGCTACTAATATTTGTAGTCAAAGCTATGGTGTTTCCAGTAGTCATGTATGGATGTGAGAGGTAGACCATAAAGAAGGCTGAGCGGCGAAGAATTGATGCTTTTGAACTGTGGTGTTGGAGAAGACTCTTGAGAGTTCTTTGGGCTGCAAGGAGATCAAACCAGTCAATCCTAAAGGAAATCAACCCTGAATATTCACTAGAAGGACTGATGCTGGAGCTCCAATACTTTGGCCACCTAATGGGAAGAGCCAACTCATTGGAAAAGACCCCGATGCTGGAAAATATTGAAGACAGGAGGAGAATGGGGGCGACAGAGGATGAGATGGTTGGATGGCATCACCAACTCAATGGACATGAGTTTGAGCAAACTCAGGGAGATGGTGATGGACAGGGAAGCATGGTGTGCTGTAGTCTAGGGCATCACATGGGGTTGAAAAGAGTGAGACATAACTTAGTGAGCACTGAACAACAATAGAAATATTTGAGACATATGGTTCCTATAATTCCTCCACAATTCTGTTATGTGTCGAAGTCTTCCCATAAAAACCAAAGTACAATTAGCCTGAAAGACCTTCAAGACAGCAGATTTCCCTTGGGAGGTGGAAAATACAGCCCTGAAACCAAGTGACTGCCTCCCTCTGGTGGCCACACAACCTGTGCTACCAAGGGCTGCAGAGAGCAGTGGTGTAGGCTTCCTGGTGGTGATAATGGTAGAGGTGATGGAGGTGGTTATGATGAAGGTGATGATAGCAGTGATCATAGTGATGATGGAGGTAGTCATGGTGATGATGGAAGTGGTGGTGGAGGTGGTCATGGTGATCATGGAGGTGGTGGTGGAGGTGATGATGAAGGTAGTCATGGTGATGATGGAAGTGGTGGTGGAGGTGGTCATGGTGATGATGGAGGTGGTGGTGGAGGTGATGATGAAGGTAGTCATGGTGATGATGGAGGTGGTGATGGCAGTGGTCATGGTGATGATGGAGGAGGTGGTAGAGGTGATGATGGTGGTGGTCATGGAAGCAGCAGCATTTTGAATATTGCACCATATCTTGTAGCCGGCTTGTCACCTGTTATTCACCCTCTCCAAACCACTGTATTGAATTAAGAGGAGATAGAAAAGAAGAATATATCCAAACAAGAGCACTGGGCATTAGTCTATAAGAAAAAGGAAATGCAGAAAGACCCTCCAAGGGAGAAACAAATTGAAAGTGAAAGACCCTTTAACACGAGGAGCTATCTTAAGCTTGCAGAAAATAACCTCAGTTCAGATATGTTCCTAGGGAGCCTCCCATTCCACCACCATCTCTGCTGTTGACTGACCCCACCCCCAGTCTCTCCAGGTTCCTGTCTTTGGTTCAGACCAATTTCTTGAGCTGCAGATTTCTATGTCCAGGTATCTGTGTGACAAGCTCGGACACAGAGGACAAGCCAAACATATTTGTCAAATGGGTGAGAAAAAAAAACAAACCCGTCTTAACAGTGAGCTGTCCACGTGCTTTCGTGTTGAAAAAGGCCATAGAGGAGGCCCAGGGGCAGAGCTCCAGGAGGCCTCCCTGGGTGTCGCCTCCCCCATGACAAGCTCTCACTGACCGCGTCCACTCCCTGCTGGCCTCCTAGGGTGGGGTGAGGTTCATGGTGGCTTCTATCCGCCTGCTCAAGGGAGGGGAAAGGGAGCCTAGGAGCTCCCCCGGGGAAGCAGGTCTTTGGGGAAAAGTTCTGTCCCCGTGGATATGGAGGAAGATTCTAGAGGCCCCATCTGAACCTTAGTCTTGTCTTGAGCTCCTCATCTTAATCAACCTTTGAGGAACAGGAGAAGGAAGAAAGAACTAGGGAAAGACACAGTTTAGACCAGAATGTGGGAAATCTGGGCTTTACAGAAAGACAAAGGGCCCCAGAGCTCTACGTGAGTACCCGGCGTTGGACGTTGGATGGAGGGAAACCTGCTGAAGCTGCTGAACAGGCATTCACACCCCCGCCCGCCCAGGACAGGCCGAGTGAGCTTTGAAAAGAAAAACCCAACAATTGGATGGTTCTGTGCACTGCAGGTACCAGAAACCAGTGAGGGGTCGAATTCAGGCTCAGTTAGAGGATGCCCATGAGGGCTCCCAGAGGAACATGCTGGAACATTGCAAACCTGGTCTTGGGGTCATTCAGCTCGTCACACCGCTGGAGCTGGGCACCGCTCAGAGGACACCCTCCTGGGGGAAGGGCCTCTGAGCCAGAAAGACGGAGGGCAGCTGCAGGGTGGGGAGCAGCCTCACCCAGGAGCTTATATGCGGGAGCCTTGGCCCCGTGGACCCCTCCCGCACCTCCCTGAGGTGCCCAGCACAGGCTGGGGGGAGGGGTCAGGAGCGACCAGCATCGCTTGGAAGCTGTGGGGGGCTGGCCTGGCACCCTGAGCAGGTGTTCCTGCAGGTGGCTCCCCGGGCAGCAGAGCGTGCATGTGAGAGCCTATGTGTAAACCTGCCTGGTGTGGCTCCTCTGGGGGGTGTTCTGAGATCAGCTAATTCCTGTTTACAAGACGCACAGGGTCTGAGGATGAAAGGCTCTGAGGAAGGGCAGGCAGTGATGGTCACAGCAGGATTACTGACGGTCTAGCCCTCGGAGGCTGGAGTCCAGGATCCCGCTCCCCCAGCCTCACCCCCCCGTCACGGGGCCAGGCGCACACGGCTGATAAACAAGAGATTAGAAAACAACCACAGGCAGACCCAGCCGAGGCCAGGGTGTTTTCATCTGGAATCTATGAAGGGATAGCACTGCCAGCAGCTCTTTACTCACCAATATCTCCTGATGTAAACAGCTCGAGTGTTTATGGAACGCGGGCCCAGAGAGGCCGAGCCCTCTGGGGACTGGGAGACCTGAGTGGGCGCAGGCACAGACCTCTGGGAGGGCCCCCGGGGGTGGCAGGGTCACGGCTGGCAGGCTGACATGGCAGGAGGGAGCTTCCTAGGTGTGAAGTCTTGTGGACAGCCATGCCTGAAGGCCTTGACCTTCCGGTAGAGAGACACAGCCCCATCGTGAGCTCACTGGATGCCCTTACCTGAGGAGGAGGCAGGTGACTCTGGTTGTGACCTGGCTGAGTCTCAGGCCATCTGCCCTGACCATGCTAGACAGGGCCAAGGTCTCTGCTGTGGCCACGCCCTCTAGCCAGCCCCACTCCATCCCAGTCAGCAAGTGTCCAGCTCTTCCAGGAGCTCCCAGGGGCTCCTAGACACCCCTGCCCATAACTCCGCCCAGCTGCAGACTGTGCCCTTGTAGGGGGGCATGCCTCCTCCTTGGGGCCCCCACCCCATGCCTGGCTATGATGGTTAGAGAATAAGCCGTGGTCATGCCCGCTCACCTGTCTGCTCTGTCTCCCCCCGCACCTGCACAGCTACTACATGCTGGAAAACAGACCGAGGAACATCTACGGCCTGGTTTGCTACTCCTGCCTGCTGGCACCCCCCAACACCAAGGAATGTGAGTGTCTGCCCCGTCCAGGGTCCTGACTCAGCCCTGACACCTCTCCTGACTTGGGAGCCGCGGGCTGGCTCTGGACCGCGGGGACACAGAGATGCTCCCGAGGGCAGGCGGGTGGGCAGCAGGTCCCTGGGAGCCGGGGAGGATCGGGTGGCAGAACCACCCATCAGACGGGGGCTGACACCAGTTGAGGGACCTCTGGAAGCCTCAGTTTTCTGGGGGTGCTAAAATCTAAACCATTCATTTTGCGATCCGGGCAAACACCCACAATGCCAAGGTGTTTTGGTGAGAACTGCAAAGTGCTCGGCACTGGTAAGTTCTCACACATGTCGTTTCAACCAGCCGAGGCCAAGGGAAGCCTGCAGAGGACCACAGGGAATGGGACGTAAACACCGAGGCCATCTGTTTGGCCTCACCTCTGGCTGCTTCCTTCCCACCCTAACTCTGGTTTGATGTTCGTGGGTCCTATTTAGGAGGAAGGTCTGGGGACCCCCTGCTTCAGAGAAGGTGGCGGATGGCCTCCTGGCTCTGTGGTCGGGAGACACAGACGAGGTGGGACAGGTGGAAGACAAGATGACTGGGAGGGAAGGAGGAGGCTGGTCAGCACCAGGACCCCCCCCCCCCACACCCGGGAGTTCCAGGGTCCACATTGGGGCCCTGCCCTCCTGGTTCTCCATGAGACCCTGCCCTCCCCATCTTCTCACAATATCTTGTCAAGAAGACAAGACTTCTAGGAGGGCCTGCTTCCTAAAAGCACCAGGAGGAAGGGAGAAGAGCGAGAGGAGACAGTGGTGCCTTTCCGGCCTTGAGGTCCGCTGGGAGAGATGTTCCGGGCAGCAGAGCTGCGGGCAGCGGGGGCTGTGAGGCAGGACTGACGCCTGCATGGAAGGCATTTCCCTCCCTCCCACAGTCCTTAAGCAGATGAACCTGGCAAGGACAGTTTGTAGGTCTTTAAAGCTGAGCTTTCCCACCCAGCCAGATGCTAATTAATTCATAAATTAGAGGAGGCCCAGGTTTCCCTGGTGGCTCAGTGGTGTAGAACCCGCCTGCCAATGCAGGAGACACAAAAGATGCGAGTTCGATCCCTAGGTCAGGAAGATCCCCTGGAGGAGGGTATGGCAACCCACTCGAGTATTCTTGCCTGGGAAATCCCACGGACAGAGGAGCCTGGTGGGCTGCCATCCATGGTGTCACAAAGAGTTGGACAGACTAAGCAACTGAACACACAGAGGCCCGGGGCTGCCCGCAGGACATGGGGCGGCCGGCTTCGATCCTGGCCCAGGGAGCTCTGGGATGCAATCCTGTCCTGGAAAACACTGGACACCCCTACCCACTAATGATGGAATGTGGGGTTCATGCAGCTCCTCCCCATGGAACTTCATCTAAAAGGTCACGGGGCCTGTGTCCTTATTCAGGCCAGACGGTGCTAGCCGCCCGCAGCCAGAGAGCTCTCAGACTGGGAGGAGCCCCCTTCTCTCCTCCAACATGAGGCCCATTGTGTGGAGGAAGAAGCAGAGTCCCTGGCCCCCAGCCCATAATTAACAGCTTATCTAAAGAGCAGCCCCAGCCAGGCCCCCGGGAGCTCACAGGATCTGGTCCTGAAGGAGCCCAGTAAGGAAGTGAGGCTGAGTCTAGGAACCTGGAGTCCCGCTGGACAACCTTGGAAGTCACTTGACCTGTTTGTCCATCTGGGAAATGGGGCGATGCATTCAGCGAAGCTTCACAGGCCGATGTGGGGAGTGGAGACTGCTTGAGTCATGGTCTCCAGGATGGGCTTCGCCCCTGGGGTCTGCCCCTCCCTCTGCACTCACCTTCCATCCTGGGCTCCTGCTCAAGGGTCAGCAGGCAGGCCTGAAAGGCCGACTGTGACCAATTGACCAGCTGCCGGGAGGCCCACTCTAGGAAAACCAGGGGTCAGTCAGGTCTCTGGGCCCTAGAGCTGCCCTCCTAGGCCCAATGTCAGGGGTCCCGAGACCCTCTGCCTCCCGCCTGGATGCTGCCTCTGGTTGGATGTGATCACCTTGGCTGCCCCCCAAGAAGTCAGCCCCCCAACACCCCAGGTTGCTGACAGTGGACCCTACAGATCACATGAGAGAGCATGGTATGGACCCCACATCTCGGGGCTGGAGCGGCCAGGCCCTGAGAAGATGTCCTGAGGCCGGAGCCCTGGGCTGCTCCCCATTCCTGGTGTGCCGTGACCATTGGAGAAGTGCAGAGTGGGACCTCGTGACAGCGTCCACTCCTGGGGAGATCCTTGACTGGGCACAGCTTCCTCATCCACCTGCCCGTCCAGTGTTGTGGGCAAGAAGGTGCCCGAGGAGCCCGGGTCAGGGCAAGTTCACCGCCTGACGGCCTGTGTGCAGAATAGACAAGGCAGCAGGCACCTTCCTCTCCAGCCGGGGTCAAGGAGGAGCTGTTCCAGGGAAGGAGGCCTGGAGCCAAGTCCAGGAGCACCAGCCAGTCCATCCTCACGCCCCCTAGTGGTACCATGAGGAGGTGACGCCTTGGCCCCCGCAGCCGGCTGAATTCCTGCTGTTTCTGAGACTGAGTTTCTCCGCCAGTTGTGCACATCTACCACTGGCTCCTGTCAACGCGCATAGCAGCAGATCCCGGGGCCCGAGATGCATCCCCTGTGAGCAGCTAGGCCCTGACGGCTCTGCTATTGCCTCAGCCTCTGCACCAGGGCCACCCTGTATGAATCCACAAATTGTCCTTAAAAATCCAAGCTGTTACTTACATGGAGGAGCCCGGGCTGGACTCCATTGCTCACAGCCCATGAAGGTTAACAAGTTAACAGACCAGGGACCCCAGTGACTCCTGCGTCCAGCCCTGTGCCTGGTGCTCAAAGACCCCGGAGGACAGCGGACAACAACTCACTGCCCCCCACCCCACCCTACCCCCACCCCCCATTCCCCCAGCCAGCTCCTGAGTCATCGCTGCCAAGTAGAACTTGCTCTGTTTGCCGACAGACCTTGTCTGGGCTCTCCGGCCTCGCCCACCCCTATTACAATATGCCTCTCTTTGCTCCTTCAGAGCTGGGCTCTAAGAGGAAGCCTTGTGGACGGGGGACAGACCCGGCAACCACTCAACACCTAGGGACATTCTCACCTCAGCATCCAGCCCAGGAGACACATGCTGGATGGATCGAAACCTCCCAACACCGAAGACCCATGCTGGTGCCCAGTGAGCCCTCACGGGGCTGCCCAGGGCCCAGCGGGGCTGTCCTGAGGGCTCAGCCCACAGAGGTGCCCCCCTCTGCCACACAGCACCCTCCACTGTCAGATGTGCTCAGAGCGGGCCTTGTGTCTGATCCCCTGGGGTCTGCGAGGAGCTCAGGGCTGCGCAGACAACGCCAGCTGGAAGCCCCTGGGGAACCACAAATCGGGGCAGAGGCCCAGCTGCCACCTGATGGGGTGCAGGCGCCCGAGGGTGCAGGGATGTGTCACTGTGTGCCAGCCCTGCCCGTCGGGGCAAAGGCGTTTCGTAAGCCTGGCCGCTGGCAGCTTGGGCTGTCTCTAGACCACAGGCCCGGGCGTGTCTGTGTCCCCAACCCTGTCACCGCCCCATGGGCAAGCCCAGCCGAGAGGGACAGGAACAGACAGAGAAGGCAGACACCCACACACAGAGCCCACGGGCGTTTGTCTTCCTGAGATGTGGCTTCTGCTGCCTCAAGTCCCTCAAACACGCAGGTCGGCCTGGTTCCCAGGGAAGTCTGTCTTTAAGAGGAAACTGGCTGGTGCTTGAAGCTGCCCTGTGAGAGAAGGCAGAATCAATTCAGTCCCGCTTAAATCTCATTTCAATTATGAGATGCATCGTAAACTGGGGGGTGGGGTTGGAGAAGGGCTGAGGGAGGTCCTTCTGGGCTCTGGACACACGTGGGAGCCCAGGAGAGGAGGAAAGACTGCCCGGTGTCCCTCCCCACACCGCCCCTGCCACCAGCTGTCCCCTCACTGCAGCCCTTACACGGGCTCCGGGCGGTCCTGGCAGGTCCGCGCCCCAGGCTCCGGGGATGTGAAGGGCCGCCATGGCCCCCGTGCCCTCAGCCCCGCCCTCTTGTCAGGAGTGCTGAGACTCACCCAAAGGCCTGCCCTCCGCAGGCAGGCAGCGTGGGGAACGGGCCTCCCCGCTGTGTGTGGAGAGCTGGGGGCAGCCCCGACAGTGATGGAGGGCAAAGGGCAAAGGCCAGGAGCTCAGAGGGTGAAGGGGCTGGGCTGTAGGAGCTGAAATCTCCAGCCAAAACACCTCTGGTCTGGACATCAGACCAGCTGGCAGCATTCCAAGGATGAGCAAGGCCACCCTGGTGGGGGGAGCGTGGCTGGGGGGACTGTGTGCCCCCACCCTCAGCAAGGCCATCCTGGTGTGGGGGAGCATCTGCCAGACCATGCCCCGCCCTACCCCCTCAATGCTCTCCAGGCAGGGTTCATTTTATAACTAACAGAAGCACGGTCACTTGGGGGCAGTCCCAGCCTGCCATCCTTCCTGGCCTCCGCCCTCTGGTATCTGTAGTTTCCTGCTGACTTTAAAAGGCGAGAAGGTCAGTTCCCGGTCTGCTTGCTGGACATGGACAGACGTGTGGACGATTCAGCTGGGAGTCCCCCCGCCACCATCCCTGGAGCTGTGATGTAGAAATTTGCTCTCCCCAGAGGCCCCACGGGGCACTGTCCAGGTCCAGGTCCCACAAGGCAGGGAGGGCCAGCCTTGGACGTGGGGCTCACTGTCCCCACTCAGGCAAGCCCGTGGCATGAATGTCCCCAGACCCAGAGAGAAAAGCAAGACAGGAGGAAACATGAGAACAAGTCCCTTCTTGTGTGTGTGTGCGCTAGGTCACTTCAGTCATGTACGACTCTTCACAACCCCATGGATAGTAAACAAAATGAGATCCTCTCTACTAACCCCAAACCTCAAATCCTGCCTAAGAAAGGCCCACCGTCGGGCGACTTGATAGGACAGCCTGCCTGTGGCTCAACTGACCACAGAACCAGATTCCGAGTCATCCTTGCTGGGAGACACCTCTTACGATGGAGCCGAGTTTATGAATCACGGTTAAAGGGAAGGAAACCTCATCTCTGTTCTAACACCGTTTGGTCACAACTGTTTTAGAAACTTGTCAAAGGAAAATCCTGGAGAAAAATGCATCAAAATGTCAACTCTAAACCTCAAGGCTGTGGGTGAACCTTTTGCTTCACTCATGTTCTGATGTTTTCCGTATGTTTTATCATGAGTGTGTATTAAAAGTATTAACAGTCCATCCCTGTTTGATCAATGGAAGGAACCGCTCTGGTGTCCCCCCAAACTCACGTGTGCACCTGCCCTCACCTGCTCATGGGGACCAAGTCTGAATCTTGGACCGAGCAGGTGTGACCCCATGTGTTCAGTGTAAGGAGCAAGGACCCGGAGAGGTTAGGGGCTCTCGGGGATGAAGGTGCCCCTGGCCCAGCCCTTTCCTCATGAGGATCTTCCTCACGAGGACTCTGGATCCCTGGGGCCGGGGCTCCCCCTGCAGCCCGTGCTCCGTCTCTGAGGCTGAGGCGATGGGGGTCTCTTGAGGGACCCACGATCGGTCACCACTGTCCCTGCAGGTGTGGGAGCCGCCTCAGGTGTTTCCGCCAACTTCCCCCGCACGCCTGGCAGCAGCACCCTGTCCCCGCCCCAGCTCGCCCACAAAGGTAAGGGGGGGCGCAGGTACCGGCCCCAGCAGGAGATGGGGGTGAGGGGAGACAGGCGACTAGCAGGATGGGAACTCCCACCTCCCTCACGTCCCTCACGTGACAACCACGCTGGGAGTTAGTGATTTCTCTGTGAGAGGGGACCGGTCCCTCCATGGATGGTGGGGTCACAGGGACCACGTTGGTGATCCGGGCACGCAAGGTGGGGGCCAGAGGGAGGTCAGCCCCCAGGGCTTCGGGCCTGACTCAGATGAGCCTTGCTGGCTTTAAGTAAACCTGCTGACCTCACATTTCACTCAGCCCTAAGTCCTCAGGGGTGGGGCCGCAGGGCCCTGGCCTCACTTTTTCTCGAAGAAAAACTGGGTATTGGGCCCTCCCTCGCACTGCTCCCACTCCACCCGGCTTGAAAGCACCTTCGGGCCCAGGTCTCTGGCTCAGGCACCTTCAGAGTCCCAGGGCACAGCCCGCCAGCTGGACCCCTGCCCGCATCCACGTGGAGCATCAGGGCAGGGCCTCCACTGAGGTTCTAGACTCACTTCTTCCAGGACAGAGGGGGCACCCCACAGACGAGGGGAAGACAGCAGGCACACTCAGACCTGCTTCCAGACACACCCCAGCAGGGGGGGACACGTGCCCACTGCCTACTCAAAGTGGGGAGACTTCCTCAAGGTCCAGACACCTGGATGGGGTCCCTCCCATCTGGGTGGGGGGCTGGATCCTGCTCAGTTCCCTCAGAGCATCAGGACACGTCTCCCTTCCTGGGGAGATGCGGGCAGGCTGCTGAGCCGGGGAAGCAAGGGGCGGTCTCAGCTGGTGGGCCCTGATCACACAGAGCCCAAGGCCGCATGAGATGCTGGAACCAACCCAAGAGCCTGCCCTTGGAGGTGATGCTTCTACCTGGACTTTGTGGGGGAAAGTCTTGGACTAAACTATCTTCAGGACAGTTTAGCTCGTGGGCCCCCCTCCCTCCGGTCCACCTGCTGGGTCCCCAAAGAAACAGAACTGATGGCAAACACCCTGGGAGCAACCTCGGTATCTGCCACTGCTGACCAGCACGGGGCTGGACTGGTGGTCCCGATGTGACGGCCAGAGGAGGTGTATAGGGCTCGATGCTCAGGCGAAGCCAGCGTTTTGAATTCCAGGGCCACTGCTCACCGGGCCACCGCCTCGCGGGGCACGGGGGCCTGATCCCTGAGGCATGGCCTTCTCTCCCGACCACAGCAGAGCTCTCGGGCCAAGGACACCTGGCCACCGCCCTGGTAATTGCCATGTCCACCATCTTCACCATGGCTGTCGCCATCGTCCTCATCATCATGTTCTACATCCTGAAGGCCAGGCCGTCTGCCCCAGGTACGGCCCTGCCCCCCACACCCCTCACCAGCCCCCTCCCCCTGACGTCAGCCGGCCACTCATGCCCCCTGTCCCCTCAGCCTGCTGCCCCAGCGCCCCCGTGAAGAGCCCAGAAGCCCCCGTGAGCGAGGAAGAGGAGAAGAAAGAGGCCCAAGGTGGGCAGCAGCCCCTGGAGCCCACAGTAGGAGGTGGGGGGCTGGAGCATGTCCCCCTCCCACCCCTAAGGAGGCCGGGCCCTGACGCCCCCTCCCCCTCCCACCCCCACAGACAACGTGGTGATTTTCTCCGAGAAGGATGAATTCGAGAAGCTCACGGCGGCTCCAGCCAAATCGGCTAAGAGGTGAGTCAGGAAGGCAGCCCGGCCAAAGCGGGGGTGGTCTCTGGGGTCTGAGCAGGAAGGGGAGCTGGGCCTGTGGGGGCCACAGGGTGGGGGCAGTGGTCCAGGGTTCTCAGCGCCTGCCTGCTCTCCCCTGGGACCTGAAACCGCTGGCTGTTGGCTCCCTGTCTCGGCCTCCAGGGGGCACTGGGTGGGGCTTGGTCTCTGTCAGCCAGTCACCAGCACATACGGTCCTTTGTTCTTAAATAAGTCTTCAGCCAAACCACAGGAAGCGAGTGGAGTGCCTATAAAGTTGTTTATCATCTGTGTGGAATGATTTTGGGGGCATGACTAGGGCCATGGCCCCAGGCGAGGGACAGGGCGTGACTGGAGCCCACCTCCAGTGGGGTATCCCGAAGGCCCCCTCCTCCCCAAAGGGAGTCCCCGTCCCTCTGGGCGCCTGCATCCTGAACCCCGCTCCTCCTCAAAGGGCGTCCCCGTCACTCTGGGCGTCTGCCAGACCTGGTGCTGCTGGAAGCCCGTCTGTTCGGTGCAGATTTGGGCCCGCAGAGCGGCATCTCTCCACCTTGCAGTCTGTGCCCGAGCCTCTAGGGAAAGCAGGGACAGGTCTTGGCGCCCACGGTCCCCACCCCTGGGGCAGCGGGCCAGGCTGGCTGGCACGGAGCCCATAACTGTGGTCCTGTCTCTGCAGCGAGAACGACGCCTCATCAGAGAAGGAGCAGCTGCTGAACCGGAGCCTGGACAGCGACGAGGAGCCGGCCCCAGATGGGCAGGGCCCCCCGGAGCTGTGCCTGCTGTCGCTGGTCCACCTGGCTAGGGACAAGTCAGCCACTGCCACCCGGGCGGCTGGGGTAAGGCCCGCGCCCGACTCTTCCACAAACGCCGCCTTCCACTGAATGCGCTCTGCCAGCTCTGGGGGTTTCTCCCTTGGGCCCCAGCAGAAGACAGGTTCAGAATCTGAGACTGAAGACAGGGAAGTTAGTTTTTTTGTCATACAGCTTGGAGAAGAAATGAAGAAATAGCCAAGAGAAAAAAGGTTAAATTGCTGGGAACAGCACAGGACAGCAGAATCCCTTGTAAATGTACTTGAATAGGTCCAACCAGACAAGACGCTCATGTGGGCACATGCATGCATGCGCGCACGCACGCACGCACGCACGCACGCACACACACACACACACACACACACACACACACACACACACACACGCCTGCTGCCCAGAGGCTGGGCGTGCACCGCGTGGGGGCCAAGATGCACCACAGGGGGTCACTGTCCCCACCTGGGCCTGTTACCTCTGCTCCTGGCATCACTGCTCACAGTGAAGGTGCCCAGTTGGAATTGCAGTGGTCAGGTCTTGACAGCAATGTGCCCTGGTGCCCAGTTCACTGACCGCTGGGGGTGGGGGCTGTGAAGTTGTCCAAAGAGGGTGACTCCAAGGGGCCTTGTGCACCTGCCCCCCCTTCCCCCACCCCAGGCCCCCAGCCGCCCGCCCTGCAGGGAGAGCACTGCATTGCTCTGTGCCTGCGGAAACCCCACCCCCACAGGGAGAGCACTGCATTGCTCTGTGCCTGCGGAAACCCCACCCCCACCCCCTGCTGAGCTGGGCCGGAGGGTCCGTCCTTCTGGAGAGACTGAAGCCAGTGAGGCCGGATGTGGCCTCTGGTTGTCTGTGAGTCTGAATGTCCAGTGGAGCGGAGAAGCCCCATGGACACTGAGGGTGCTCAGCCGGGTGACCCCAGGGAGGGCTTTCTTCTGTGAATGTGACAGACGTTCTGGCAAGGATGTGGCTCAGCATTTCTGACACAGAATCAGGAAGGGGCCCCGCTGACATGGAGATGGAAGACATGGGCCTGTGCTGCTGACACCCCCTTTCTGAAAATTCATACTCTCTTAGCTTTTCCTGGGCTTCCCTGGTAGTTCAGTTGGTAAAGAATCTGCCTGCAATGCAGGAGACCCTGGTTCAATTCCTGGGTTGGAAAGATCTGCTGGAGAAGGGATAGGCTACCCACTCCAGTATTCTTGGGCTTCGCCGGTGGCTTAGATGGTAAAGAATCCGCATGCAAAGCAGGAGACCTGGATTCAATCCCTGGGATGGGAAGCTCCCCTGGAGGAAGGCATGGCAACCCACTCCAGTATTCTGGCCATGGACAGAGGAGCCTGACGGGCTACAGTCAATGGAGCCACAAAGAGCAACTGACTGAGCAACTTTCACTAACTTTTTTCACAGATTCAGAGTCGAAGGAAGAAGATACTGGACGTGTATGCCAGTGTGTGTGGTGTAGTGGAAGGTAAGGGGAGGTGTGGGGCCCTGACTCCACAGGGACCCTCCAGCACCCTGGGCGCCCCAGGAGAGGCTGAGAAGAACCCCCTCCCAAGTTGCTCATCAGAGTGGGGGCGGTGGGGGGAGGGCAGGCCAATGGAGGTGTGGGGGGACGTGTGTTTCAGTTTCTCTCTGCTGTTCAGGTGGGTGATGTCTGTTCTGCCGTCCAGCTCACTAACTCATCCCTCTTCATTTTGCCGTGGAGCTCGTCAGCTGAGCTTTAATCTCGATTGTTACCTTTTTCAGTTCCAACATTTCCATTTGGTTCTCCTTTACATTTTCTTTTTGTTAAGGTTTTTTTTTTTTTCATTTGTTTCAAGTATGTTTGTAATTACATGTTGAAGCACTTTGATCACGACTTCTTTACAGTCCTTGTCAGATAACCTAACATCTCTGTTATCTTTGTCGGCATTTACTGATGGTCTTTTTTCATGCATTTGAGGTCTTCCTGGTTCTTGGTGTGATGAGTGACTCTGTTGAAACCAGAACAGTTTCACATGACTCTCTGAGACTCGGGGTCTCATCTGCACCCTCTGTGTGGCTGGTTTCCTCTGACACGCCTGGGCTGAGGAGGGGTGCCCCCGTCACCCCCAGGCGGCTGTGGATCTTTGAGTCCAACCTGTGCAGGGGTGTGGGTAGACATCCTCTCCTCTGAGTGGTCTCTACCAACACCGTGGTGGCGGGGAGGCCTGTGACCAGCTGCCGGATGAGGAGGAAGCCAGGGTTCCTGCCTGGCCTCCGGGGGTTGACTTAGGCTCCCATCCCACTTTGCTGGCATTAGAGGGAGTGGCACCAGGGTTGTCCTATGGCATTTTGCTATATGAAGGCAGATACTGTCTGTTTTCTTCTTGGGAGGAGAGCATTCCACCTGTGCTGGTGGGTTGTCAGCTGTACTTAGCAGGAGGAAGAGGGGAGAGCGTGGAGTGAAACACTTCCTGGTTGAGTCTAACATATAGCGGGGTCCAAGTACCGCTAGGGCACTGGCTTAGGTGACCCAGGCAGGACTGTCCTCGGAGCACCTTTTAAGAATGACCTTGGTCCCCTAAAGGGACCTGATACTGGGAGGGTCACCTGAATAGGCTGGCCACGTCCAATGGAGCTGCCAGGGTCAGGGGAATAAACAGGCTTTGAGTGTGGCTGGCAGTGTCCCAGGAGTTGTTCGCCTGAGGCATGCATTCTGTGTGGTTTTCTGCATTTGTGTTATATTTTACGATTTTAAAAAAGGTTCTAGAAATCCTGTTCTAGGGTGTCACGCTTCTGCTGACGTCTGACGTGGCCCTTTGTCCCTCAGGCCTCAGCCCCACAGAGCTGCCTTTCGACTGCTTGGAGAAGACCAGCCGGATGCTCAGTGCCACGTACAACTCGGAGAAGGCGGTGGTGAAGACGTGGCGCCACCTGGCCGAGAGCTTTGGGCTCAAGCGGGACGAGATCGGTGGCATGACGGACGGGCTGCAGCTGTTCGACCGCATCAGTACGGCCGGCTACAGCATCCCCGAGCTGCTCACCAAGCTGGTGCAGATTGAGCGGCTGGACGCCGTAGAGTCCCTCTGTGCAGACATCCTGGAGTGGGCGGGGGTCCCGCCGCCCGCTGCCCCGCCGCCCCCCGCATCCTGAGCAGGGCCGCAGTCCCCAAGGCCAGGCTGTCTCCTCTGCACACCAGGGGTACCTCGCTGGTCCGAGGAACAGGAGGACACAGGCCTGTCTCCCAGTCTAACCAGATAGAAGATCCGTGTGGACATGAGGTTGCGCTGGCCTCACCAGGCACAATGGGTCTGTGTGCATTTATCTGGCCCAACCCCACTTGCTCCTCCATGGACGCGCTCGGCACCGCCCGGCGTGCACCAGCGGTGCCTGGAGGACATAATGGAGCCTGTCTGTCCTGTGGGGAATGCACCACCCCAGGAGACGTACTTTTCTGGAAGGCGGCACACAGCCCAAGGGGGTGTGGGAATGGGGGCACAGCTTGGGGGAGCTGCTTCTCCGGGGGTGGGGGGCACCCCATGAAGAACGCAGCTCTGAGGTTGGGGAAAGGCTGCAGAGGCACCACGTCCTCCTGCTCCAGGCTCAGTGTGGGTCTGCACCGCCTGCGGGACCCTGGGCTCACTGTCCCCGCGGCCCTTCTGCCTGCAGGATGCCTGCCCCCCACGGATGTCCAATCAAGGGCAGCCTCCTGGCTTCACTCAGTGCCGCACAAGTCCAGCCTCAGGACCGGGGTCCCTGAACTGCCTCTGCTTTCCTTCTCAAGCGGACTGGACCCTCTGGGGCAGTAGTGCTCAGGGACACAAGTCATTTGCTTCAAACAGAAATGAGTGGTTGGCTCTGCTTGGAAAGGGAAACATGGAATCCTCAGGCTCCAGAGGGTCTTGGACAGGGATGTGCCTTGTGGGCCTCCCAAGCCCCTCAGGGAACGTGGGGTCTGTAGCCATGGGGACCTGGTCTGCTTGTGCTAAAAGGGACTGATTTCTTCCTCTCCCAGGGCTCAGTTTGTTTCTCTTCTGCAAATAAGAAGTTATTCTGTGATTCTAAGTCAGAGAAAGTAAAGTTGGGGCAAGCAGACCTGAAGGGGGTCTGGAGACCATGCCAGGCCTTCCACAGATGTGAGTGCACTGTGAACTGTCCGGGGAAATGGGAATGAAAACAGAACTGAGTTCTCACTGTAACTTCAAGTGTCTGGCAGACACTGAGAGAGGGGCTTAACAGCCTTGTTCTGGCAAATTCCCTGAGGACATCTGCTGTGGCCAGAGCCAGGAACCAGGGGTGATCATGCAGGTTGAGGGTGGTTAACTGTGAATTCTCTGCTCAGCCCCCAGGGACAGACCTGACCCTGGTTATTCCTAAATTGAAACCAGTCTCTGGCTTATACTTTTATGAAATGACAAGTCCCATGACTGACAAATGCTTCTGGGGAGGAAACGAGGTGTATGCGGAGGGCAACACACAGCCTCCCACCCCTGAACGCAGAACATGCCGGCCATTTAACACCATTGTTGTTTGTGGTGTCGGCCTGCTGCGCCCCCGCAGGGCACACACACACACAGCCTGGTTACCCTCCGTCCCCGTGGCCCCTTGGCACAATCCCGGCTCTGTGATGCTGCTGCTGCTGAAGCCACCTTCTCTGAGGCTGCTGACATCAGAGGAGGCAGAGCAGGCGGCCACAGGGCCAGGGGTGCCAGGCCTGTCTCGGGGGCTCAACCCACCGTGTGCAGGGAGTTCGTCCTGACAGTGACTCAATCCTTCGTCATCTGCTCACCTGGAGACAGACCCAGGCAGGGGTCACTCTGGAGGGCTTGAGCCTACGTGACAGGTTCAGACCATTGAGTCTACAAGGACTCTCACTGAGCAAAGCTGGGCTCCCCCTGCTGCCCCGTGTGGCCACAGTCACTGTTCCTGCTGAAATAAACACACTCAGAAAATACCCCGGCCAGAGCTGTGGGCCCTGGCCAGGGGAACCTTCATTGTTAATGTTTGTGTCTAGGTCTGTTTATATAACTTATTATGTTTTACAATTTCAATAAACTAATAACAAGAAGACCCCCGGCTCCCAGGGATCGGCTGGGGGAGGTGGTGGGGGCGGGCGGTGTGGGTAGGCAGGTCTGTGGCTCTGCTCCTGGCTGTCACCTGTGTGTGATGTGCTATGGGAGTCCCAGCTGAGGCCAGCGGGGGTCCCAGCTGGCTTTGTTCCCCCCGGACAAGGGCTGCCTGCCTGTAGTGGGAGCCAAGGGGTTGGAGCAGGAGCCCGGGCGGACACTGCCGCTCCAGTGATCACCATCCAGCCAGGCTGCCCAGCTCTTCCCTAACTTGGGGAAGTGAAAGTCACTCAGTCATGTATGACTCTTTGCAACCCCATGGACTGTAGCCTGCCAGGCTCCTCTGTCCATGAATTCTCCAGGCAAGAATACTGGAGTATTCTCTAGTTCCCTTCTCTAGGGGATCTTCATGACCCAGGGATTGAATTCTTTACTGTCTGAGCCATCAGGGAAGGCCTAACTCATGGAAGACCAGCTATAGAGAGACAGGGGGACAGGAGGAGGAGGAGGCCTGAGAAGGGGACAGAGGCGGCGCCTGTGGACACCACAAGGGTGGGGGACCACACGAGGACTGAAGGGGCTCAGGGAGTTTTGTGATGACACAGCCGAGGGTCCATGGCGGGGCGGCAGTGACAGCAGGTAAAGAGCAGAGGGACAAACACAGCTTTTGAGAATTCCTACACGACAGGACCTGTGCCTCGGGGCCACCAGCAAGAAGACAGCCCTGGCTGGCTCCCTGGTATCCTGAGATCGCAGGGCCTGAGCATGGCCAGCAGATGCCTGGGGCGGCCACCTGCCTGCCATCCTTTCTGCTGCCCAGGGTCCTCCCACCTGGAATCTCCTCAAGAGTCCTGTGCAGGGTCACCATGACTCTCGCCCCCATATTCAAACATAACCTCTTGTGTGGTCACGACACACACACCCTGTGTCCCGAACCTGAACACGGCAACCCAGAAGCTGTCAGCACAGGCTCACCTTCTAGATGAATAAACTTTGACTCAGAAGGGCTGTGTTCAGGGTCACAGCAATTTCCAGCCCACCTGCTGTTTCCACAGCCAAGAGGCTGACAGGGCCATCCAGACACACCAGCTTCACCAGCATCCTGGTGGGTCGTCCACACACACCAGCCTCACCAGCATCCTGGCGGGGAAGCAGTAACACTTAGAAGGACCAGAGGCACTTCCACACCCTCCAGGGCTCCCCAGGGCAGTTAATTCAGACTCGGTGGCAGTGGGGAGGGAAAGGACTCTTTAAAGCCCACCCTGGTGACTGCAATGTGCAGCCCAGACCGAAAGCTCACTGCTTTAGACGAGGGACTGGGAAGTGGGACACAAAGGGTCACCCACCCTCATCTCAGTTGTGGAGTCACTGAAGGTCAGACCATGGAGGGGGCACACCTGTGTGTTTCTACACATGCTCCCTGTGCATTTACATATGTGTAAAATTTTAAACGTGAACAAAAATACTTTCAAACGGCAGCAGGACATTAAAAGTAGAAACAGGAGTTGTTTTCTTTCTGCATCACCTTGTGTTCCCCATACCGCAACAGCCCTTAGACGTGCACCCTCATGGGAAAGTGTTTTAGCCACATTGAACACGGCTCTTCAGAGTCGAGTCTCACTCACTTGTTTATCATTTTCTTCGTTATTTCATCTTGCCTTTTAGACTTTCTGAAACCATTCTGCTTCCTCCTGAAGTATGTCCTTTAGAGGTTTAGGTGGAGCTTGGTGGTGGTAAGTGTTTGGTTTGTCTGAAATGTCCTGGGAAGGGTGATGATAAGGACGCCTGGCAGATGGCTGCGGGGAGTCACCCACCTGTGCTGCCCTTTCAACTGACCTGTCTTCTCTCTTGGCTGCATGTAAGCGTCTGCTGGTCTTTGGTGTCCTTCCGTTTCTTCCAGTTTGATGTTTCTAAGGAGCGATCTCTTTGCACCTGTCTTGCTTCCAGTTCATTTCACTTCTTGAACTGGAGAGTTGTGTTTTCATCCTCCTCATTTTACCCCCAGCCATGGTTTTCTCAGATCTCTCTGCGGCACTTTCTCCTGCTGGAGCACGTTTACACGTGTGTTAGATCCCTTCATGCTTCACCCTCCACGTAAGAGAGTCTTCTAGGTTTTTCTTGCTTTCCTACAGGCATTCTGCGTAATTACTATGACCAATTCTCCTTTTAATCTTATCTGTTGTCTGATTTCAACAGTTAACATTTTCATTTCTGTAAGTTACTTTTTGAAAACTTTACAGTCCATTTTGTTAGTCTCTTGTCTCTTCATAGTACCTCTAGCCATCTTGTTTCTTTGAACCCAGCTAACATGGCTTATATTCCACTTTGGTATCTCAGCTGCTCTCTTCAACAGTCCAGTGTCACTGAGGCAGGGTCCCACATGCCCTCTGAAGACTTGTTTAGTCACTAAGTCATGTCAGACTCTTTGGGACCCCACGGACTGTGGCCTGGCAGGCTCCTCTGTCCACGGGAGGGTAGCGGAGGCAAGAATACTGGAGTGGGTTGCCCTTCCTCCTCCAGGGGATCTTCCCCAGCCAGGGATCAAACTGCGTCCTCGCGTTGGCAGTTGCTTCTATACCACTGAGCCACCTGGGAAGCACCCTGTAGATGGCCTCACCACCTGTGTTGCCTTCAGAGGTCCCAGTTCTGCACAGGTCATGTTTAACCCACCAGCCTGACGGCCCCTCTTCTCTGCCCTCCAGGTCAGGGCCCTGGGCCCCAGGCCTTCGTGACCCACCTGTCAGTTCTGGCTCCAGGGGTCTTGTACATAGCCACCAGCTGGGGGTGTGTACGTGTCCCCGACATTCTTAGCTGCATGGCAACCTGCAGGATGGAGTCAGTCCCTCCCACTGGAATCAAACTCTCTACTTACTCCTTATTCCAGCAGGTGTGGAGAGGCTGGAGGAGCAGATGTGAGCCCCAACCAGATCCGGGTTGACCCCCAGCATTGCAAGCTCACCCTCCCCTCTTGGAGGGTCACCGTGTGAGCAGCTGTGGCCGGGTGCTGGGCTGTGTCTCTTCCAGCCTGAGAGAGGTCAACAAGGACAAGACCCAGCGTGAGGGTCTGATGAGGATCAAACAACAGAACAGATAAGAACTCGGCTGAGTGCTGACAAACAGGAGAAGCTTCCTTCTCTAATCCTGCCTGTTTATTAGTCCAGATGAGTTAGGATGACTTCCCCATGTTCTAAAGGGAATTCAGATTGGGATTAGTTTTGGCTGAAGCATGTGAAGTACTTCGGGAGACGAGGCCCCAACACAGCAGAGCCCCACCGGGAACTCAGGGTCTGTTTCATCGGGTTTTCCTCCATGTCCCTCTGGCCAAGCCTGGGCAGTTTCTCATCAGGTTCTGAACCTTCCTTGGTATGTGATTCCTGTTCCATAAAAGTTTGCCATGTAAACCGTTAACTTATTACTAACACTGAAGTGAAACATTAATTTCTAGTTAGTGATTGCGGGAGTATGTAGAAACTCTGAATGTGTGTGACTATCTTGCAACCGGGCACCCTGCTGAGCCTCTAAAAGAACCCCACAGCCCCCAGGTGGGCCCGTCACCCGCACCTCCCTCCCCAGTTATGCTTCCTGAAACACCGGCCGTGTGTCACAGGATGGGTGGGTGGGCTGTTTCAGTCCCAACTTTGATAGGCACATATCCAGTGTCTCATAGTACTCACTGATTTCATAGCCCTTTAAACATATTATAGCTTTATCAGGAATGTAAGTTGAATTATATTTTAGGCATTTATTGAGTGTATGGTTTTCTATCTTTGCTTGGCAAATATAATAAAATATGTATTTTTTACCACAAAGCTAATCTGATATTTCTAGAATGCATGCTTCCCCAGCTGGTAATGGATTAATGTTCCTGTAACATACAGTTGGTGTTGTTCTTATTTCTTTGAAATTTTTGAAACATACTTTTTGGACAATTTTTGGTGCTGGGCTCATGCTGTGTGAAATGAATTAGAATGTTTTTTTCTACCTTCTGGGCCAGTTTAATTAGTTTAAAATATTTCCTCTTTGAAATGTTTACACAATTCGCCTACAAAACACCTGAAATTAATGTCATTTAAAAAATTTTCACACTTACAAAAGACTTAAATCATTTTCTACTGACGATTTCTTGAGACAATTCTGAGTTTGTCTTTTTCTAGAAAATAGTCCATTTCATCCAGATTTTCAAATTTATCAGCGTAGAGCAATAGAGAATTTATTTATATTTTAAAAATCTTTTTTATCCTAAATATTTTTGTTCATGTTCCTGGCTTTCTATGTTTTGCCATGTCTATATATGCATTTTGGAGAAGGCAATGGCACCCCACTCCAGTACTCTTGCCTGGAAAATCCCATGGATGGAGGAGCCTGGTAGGTTGCAGTCCATGGGGTTGCTGAGAGTCCCACACGACTGAGCGACTTCACTTTCACTTTTCATTTTCATGCATTGGAGAAGGAAATGGCAACCCACTCCAGTGTTCTTGCCTGGAGAATCCCAGGGATGGGGGAGCCGTCTATGGGGTCACACAAAGTCGGACTCAACTGAAGTGACTTAACAGTAGCATATATGCATTTTAGTTTTCAGTTAAAAGCAATCTCTTCTGCTTTTAACACTTACTCTGACATTTCCCAAAAGCATTCTTGTAGCCTTCTTCATTCTTGTCAAGGTGAAAGTTGCTCAGTTGTGTCCGACTCTGCGACCCTAGTGGACTATACAGTCCATGGAATTCTCCAGGCCAGAATTCTGGAGAGGGTAGCCTTTCCCTCCTCCAGGATATCTTCCCAACCCAGGGATCGAACCCAGGTTTCCCACACTGCAGGCAGATTCTTTACCAGCTGAGCTACAAGGGAAGCTCAAGAACAATGGAGTGGGTAGCCTAACCCTTCTCAAGTGGATCTTCCCGACCCAGGAATCGAACCAGGGTCTCCTGCATTGCAGGCGGATTCTTTACCAACTGAGCTATCAGGGAAGCCCTGTTTTGTCAAAGTTACCACTGAAATTGAATGTTCAACTCCATCTCTGATAAAGACTTATGAAGGGCCCTTCACTCACCTCGCCCTCCCCACCTTGACCCCAGGCCCCACAGCGGCTGCTCCTGATGCTGGCTAGTCGAATCTCATGCACACACTCTCAACCACTGCTCTCCCTATTGTTTACCCTTCCAAAAAATTTAACATTTCCCTCCATTTTATACATGAATTACAATGATTTAAACCTACCTATGTTTAAGTGGTTTCAGTGTTCACTGCAGTCTTTTGGTATGATGCTGATTCTGTAAACTCAATACTAAATTGGTTAGAATAATCTGTGCAGTTTCTCTTCTCAGGAACAGTGGGTAAGTGGTGTAACTTCTGAACACCCACAAATCTGAAAACGTTTTTCCACTGTCTTCACTGACAACAGGCATGTCCACCAGCCGTGAACCCTCAGATCAGAGATCCCACCCCCCCGAGCCAGAGGGGTGGCTCCCTATCAACCTCCGGCAAGTCTCCTTTCCTGAAGGCAGTGGTTTCCGTCTGCCTTCCCCCTCCATCAACAATGTGTATGCACATAGCCCCCTCCTCATGGTCTCCTTGGTGTGGACAGGTGCCTTCCATCTCCACTTGGCTGTGGCCCAGAACTTGGCCCCTTCAGAAGTGCCAGCCCCACGCCGTCTGCCTGCCCCCAGCACTGATGCCACCTCCTGTAGCATTGACGAAGGATGCTCATTTTTTCTTCTGCATTTTCAAGTTCCTATAAAGCCTCCACATCACCTTAGCCTGCTCTCTGTATGGATTTCTGCTTCACAAACTGCACAGCTTCTTATATTCTCTTGAAAAGGCCCAGGTCTCCAGATCCCAGGGTTAGAGTTATGCTAAAGAGTATAATTTCTGATTTCCTCTGTGCGTCCACCCTCTGTCCCACACCCCGAGTGCCAGCTCACCTGGATCCTGGTCATACCCCTCCTTTCTGATGGCAGCGAGGTCCCCGGTGCTGGGCCCATGGCAGCTCAGATGTACGTGCTTCTACTTATGGAAGGCGAGGCTCTTCACATGTTAAGAAAATAGAACAATATGATCTAACTGTACTCCCACACAAACACCAATTTTATTCCAAATAATCACATAATTTTAGGAATTTTCCCAAAACAATTTTACAAAGAGTAGCCCCAGTGTCATTTGCCCTGAAAGTTCCATTGTGTACATGAGTACCACCTGAGCCAAATGGAAAAAGTCCAAACTTGCTGCAGCTTCCATGGGTTTCATTTTAAGTTTTAAAAAACTTAAAAAAAAAATAAAATTAAATTAAAAAAAAATTTTTTTCCCATTTTTCATGATAAATGATGCTACTCATACGTAACTTTACTCAGTAGACTTTTAGTTAGTTTGCTGATTTTTACAATCTGACAAGCAGCAGCATGCACGCAGTATCTGTAAATAGTAACGACCAGTCTAAGGGTTTGTGCTGGCGGCCAGGGAGTTGCACTTCGTTAGACCCAAATTGAACAAAGTGGAGTTGAGGTTGATGCACAGAAAGGCATGCTCCGGGTGCGTCGTCCTCTGTATCTCCTGAAGCATCAGGTGGATTGTGAAGAGTTCAAAGAGCTTCTTATTACTCCTGCAAGAGAGGGAGCACCTTAATGCCATCTCACACTCAAGAACAGTGAGAGAGCCTTACGTGTGAATGGCAGCCTGTTTCACACATAGCGGAGGAAATAGGTAACTAGAGGATTCACATGTTGAGACAGACAAGACACGATCTGTGAAACAGGCCTAACGTGGAAAAGTATTCAAGGAGAAAAGAGGACAATTCATCACCCTGGAGCCTACACCATAGTCACTACCAGAGCGGGCTTGCCCTCAGCCAGCCAGAGTCAAGTACTTGACCACCATGTCTCAGGTATGTCAGCTTCTTCATGGAGCAGACCACTAGCTGACCTCTTGACTTAGCTCCTGGCCACTGTCCTCTGCAGAGCAACCAGTCAGCAACCTCACTTTCAATAAGTTAGACTCGTATTTGGTAACGTATTTCTTACTTTCTTGTCCACATCTATTTCCCTCTATGGTAACCTTTATAACCATCCACCTCACATCCAGGGTTCTCCATCTCTCTGGATTTATAGGTTTATGCTAAGGCTGGCTTGGGCATCAAGGATTCCCAGTCCCTCATTCATGCTTTGTTCCAATTCTTTATCTATGCCTGAAATGAACACAAACTACAAAGCTCTGGCCCAGGACACAGCCACATGGGAACTACACTTCCACCAGTTCCAGGAGCGAGAACCCAGAGGAATGAAACACCCCTGGCAGCCTCAGGGCACCACAGAGGGTGAAGGACCACAGGCCTCCTGGAGAACTCACTGATTACAAATCAAGACAGTAACGGCCAGCCCTCCTGAGAGAAAGAAGGACAATGAACTGACAAGCCTGAATGACACCAGAGCTAAACTAGCAACTTGTTGAACTGAGGGTGAGGTCACAACGTGACAACAAATAATTTACTACACATCGTGTGTGACACCAGGCAGGACAGGCTGACCTGCGGTCACACAACCACAAGTAACTTCAGGGTGCGTTGTGTTCACTGAACCACACCAAGAGGTCACGTCATAAAAACACAACACACAGAAGGTGTTCAGACTCCCCTCAAAGAAACACTAGAGTATACGAGATTCAGGGAAAATATAGCTTAAAGTCCATGTCCTTTTTTTAAAAAAAATAATTTAAATACCAATGCTTGCATCAGGGAAAGAAGAAATAGAAAAAGAAAGCCCTCACTTACGGCAATGAAATCAAACCAGTGCAGCAGTGCGTTCACAACTGTTTGTGGCCAGCACTGGTCACAGTCTTTTCTGCCTGCTTCCTTCTCACCCCTGACCCAGTGCATCCACAGTGAGCACCAGCAGGACACACCTTCATCTGCCACCTGTGATCACAGTGCGCCAGCCTGCAGGAAGCTGGTTCAGGGTTCACTCTGTCACTAAGTGTGTGGCCTGAGACCAGCATCAACACACCACACACTTGCTAGAAACTCTGATTCAATAATCACAGTGGAGCCAGTGCAGGAAGCAGAAATCTAAATGATCACAGTGAGCTAGTTTCTGATGAGAAAGGTCAGAAATCAGAAATCCTTACTTGATTTTGGAAAGTTTCTGCAGGATGATACTGAGCTTCTCTAGGACGTGGATGTCGAGCTTCGGGGCCCGGAGCAGCACAGAGCAGGTCCGGAAGAAGAGCGAGCAGCTGCAGGCCTCCAGAAAGGGCTGCAGGGCACCTGCAAGACAGGTGTTGTCAGGGGCAGTGGGCAAGGGACCAGCACCTGCGGGGCGCAGTTACCAACCCTGCTGGGTAGGGTTTCCATTCTTTCCACTCTGACACTGTGGGGAAAATACCATCACTGGAAGAATTAAAATATCTACTGGCTCTTGTTGAACAAGCAAACTGAAGGTAATGATGTCAGACAGTTCCATTCTTCAGACGTCAGATTCTTCCTTTAAGCAGAATCGAGAATAATGTCCATAAGAGGAGGCTGTTTAAACACTGCTTTAGCAGTATTTAATAAGAAATTCTGTTGGGGTGGTAATTTTTAAAAACATCTTAAATTTAAGAATTTCATTTACATGTTAACGACAACTTGCACAATCAGTGAATAAGGAAGAACTTTTTAGCATAAAAGCAAAAGTGGGAAAGATTCATAAAAGAAAAGATTGCAGATTTTAATAAAATCTTTCTGAAAAGACTTATGTTTTCTGTAGTCTTCCTTGCTTGAATTTTTTTGAGCAATAAAAGTTCATTTATATTTAATTTTCAAATTGTGGTTAAATATGCATTGTAACCACTTGGAAAAGCATAGTGTTTGCTAGTGTTAAGTGCACACGTGCCATTGTGCAAACACCACCCCATGCACCCCAGAGCTGCTTACCTTCCCCAGCTGACTCTGTCCCATGAGTCACTAACCCCCAGCTTCTGTAGCCCATTCCTACCTCCTATCTCTACACCTGACAACACGAGGGACCTCACATGTGTTAAGTCACAGGGGATCTGCCCTTCTGTGTCTGTCTTATTACACTGAGCATAACATCTGTGAATCCCATCCGTGGTGTAGCAGGTGTCAGGTTCCACCTTTTTAAAGGCTGAATAATATTCCACGGTGCACAGACCACACTTTCTCTGGCTGCTTTCAAGATTCTCTGTTTTTGACAGTCTGACACTTTTAATATCATGTGTCTCCAAGGTGGGGTCTCTCTGGGTTTATCCTGGACTTCACTGAGCTGTGGAATTTGGTGAAATTCTTAGATTTGTAAAAGCATGTCTTTCCTCACATGTGGTAAGTTTTCAGCCATATTTCTTTAAATCACCTTCATGAACTCTCTCAGCCAAATCTCTGGACAAGCACCTGCAGCTTCACGGAGCACTGTGAATCTAGCCCTGCCCTGGATTAGATGTTGTCTTCAGGGAGTGCTGTGGCTGGGCTGATCTTCTATCCAGACACTGAGATTTTCTCCACATCAACAATAAAGCTCTGTCGCTCTCTTGTCATTTGTGTGTTCACTAGGCAGCACCTTTAATTTCCTTCAAGAACTTTTCCTTTGCATTCACAACTCGGCTAACAGCTGTAGTGGAAGAACCCCAGCTGCAGGCCTGTCTTTGCTTCTGACCCACCTTTCTCACTGACTTTAATCACGTCTAGCTTTCCATTTTAAGTGAGAGAGGAGTACTTGTCCTCTCACATGAACTCTCTTGAGGCCACTGCAGGGGTATTAATTAGCCTAATTTCAATACTGTGTGTCAGGGAGCAGGGAGACCCGAGGAAAGAGATGGGGGAACTGCAGTCAGTGATGCTGGCAGAACACACACAACATTATTAAGTTCACCGGCTGCCCCCGCCCCCCGCTCCTCCTGCCCCAAACCATGACAAGAGTAACATCAAGACCACTGGTCACAGATCACTGTAACACACACAGTAATAATGAAAAGGTTTGAAACACCAAGAGAATGACCAAAATGTGACAGAGAGATATGAAGGGAGCAAATGCTGCTGGAGAAATGGTGCCGGAAGATCTGTTCAAGGCAAGGTTTCCACACACCTTCAGTATGTTTAAAAAAAAAAGAAGTACTTGCAAAAGCACAATTCACAATAGGCTTGTGAATGTACCTATTTTTGGATGGGTAGGACTTTTGGCTTTTTGGCCAGTTTCCCAAATTCTATTACTTTCATAATAAAAATAAACTACTTAAAAAAGAAAAACAAGATCTGAAAAACATACTCAAATACATTGTTCCATTCAGGTGTTAAACGGTAGCACAAGATGGTTTCTAAAGCACAAAAGAGAATAAACTAATGATACAAATACAAACTTAAATCATTTTATTTAAACTACATCTGACAAGAAAAGCAAAGTTCTTCAAGAGACAGTGAAACTCATGCTCTTACACAGCTAAGCCCAGGTAAGTGAGTGACAGCTTTCACCAATGACAGAAGAAAAAAAGAAACTACAGAGTAATTTTCTAAAAGCACACTGCTCAATTATTGTCTGATTTATATTCATGCGCAAAATATATAATCAGAAGCCCTCAATCTGAAAATAACATTGTGCTCACAACACACGCTCAGGTAGAGCAACGCACAGACCTCCTTTCAAACTCACAGAAGCGTGGCCCAGCGGCTTTCAGAGAACTCTGCCCACACGGTTCCTGGTACTTCTCACACTTGGCGGGAGGTAGGTTGGGATGGCAACGACAACCTGCAGCGGATGGACAGGGGACCCTGGACACACACAGAGCTCCTACTGCTTCTCCATGTCTGTACCAAGGACCGGTCTTCCGGGAACCCACCACCGTCCCCCAAATACATGACGACAGTCATGAAACAAGGTGACCACCAAATTGGGTGGCTCAGGTCCCCCAGTCACAGCCCACTAGACAAACTAGAACTCAACTTGAATCTGAGACACAAGACTCCAGAATGATGAACCCAACAGCCAGCTAAGGTGAGCACTACAGAATAGACAGACAATCACAAAGTTTCTCTACTTCTGAGTCTGGTCCACAAAAGCCTCTGCCCGAGGCCCCACCAAGCCCCTGGAAACGCTGTTTGCTCAAATAAACTTTTCAAGTTACAATGTGTCTCAGTTTACCATTTTACAATGCTGCTAAAAACACTAGAAGACGAAATACAACAAACATACAGAATATATGCCCAATGTTTTAAATTACTGTGGGATTTAACAGACATGAAACAACTGTGGAGTCACCTCGCAATCTCAGGCCATTTCTACACTGACCCCCAGGTGGATATCACCAGGCATAACCTAGCCACTGGCAGCTCTTCCCAGGCCCTTGGGTCCAGAGCCCCAGACAGGCACTGAGGAGGCCCCATTCAGCAGAGTGGCAGACCCAAGGCCCAAACCACAGCACTGCATACACAGGCCACCAAAGCCCAAGAGCTGCAGACCAGAGCTATCGTGATTTCTTTTCCAACAATTCTTCCTAAACAGTTATATGGTAAAAGAGGGCTTCCCCAGTGGCTCAGAAGTACAGTCTACCTGCAACGCAGGTGTGGGTTCAAGCCCTGGGTTGAGAAGATCCCCTGGAGAAGGGAATGGCAACCCACTCCAGTATTCTTGCCTGGAGAATCCCATGGATGGAGGAGTCTGGCAGGATATAATCCTTAGGGTCACAAAGAGTCAGACATGACTGAGCAACTAAACAATAATATGGTGAAATGAGTTTCCCACCTCAAACCTAAAAAAAACAAAACAAAACCAAGAGTAGGAAGTATTTGCTGTATTTTGATCTATGATTCATTTATCCCTTCAACAAACTTTGTTGGCTAGTACCAGGCATTGGGTTTTTGCTAAAAATGGAAAATGCATCCAACAAATACACACACCTCAGTCAGCAACCCTCAAAGTTACACCACTTCCGGTTTCCTGGGTCCCATCTCTCTGTCAGAACAACTCCCATAGAGCAGCCTCAGGAGCAGTTGTTTACCCCACGGGACGGGAAGAGCAAGAGAGGGTGAGGGCGGCTGGGACAGAGGCGCTGGGCCGTGCATGAGGCACCAGACATGGTCTCCCGCACGGGTGCTGTAGGCCCCCAGTACTTCTGAGCTTGAACCACGGTGCCCTCTGGCTACACGGCGACTTCGTCTGTCAGACACTCAGGTGGCTTTGTCTCTGCTGAAAGACATTTACACCTGACAGGAGTTTTGCTTTCCTTACTGAAAAAAATCCTGCGAAACTTGTTGGAAATAACCTTGAGTCTGTGTCTCAGTTACTAATTTTGCACTGCTGCTGCAGACCTGATATCAGCCAGTCAAGAGCTACGACGTCACCATCACCGCTCAGGTAGTTAAGAGTTAGACTCCAGTGGGCAGTCTGATCTTTTAACAGTGACAGTCAAGAGATGAACATGAATAAACTCGGTCAGCGGAGGCTGTCCCCCTGGGGCAGGAGGAAGCAGCCCAGGGTGGGGAGTGTGTGGCAGAGCCCCTCCCCAACCCACAGCCCTGGGTTCAAGTCCAAGCTCCGCCTTAGCCCAGCAGTGAGTCCAGGACAAGCCAGCTGACCCGCCAGGCCCCGGCTCTCCCCAGGGCCTCCTTGCAGGACCGCTGTGGGGAAACAGGCACACAGACCACATCCAGGGAGGTTGGAGGGACAGCTGGCCACCAGGGACCTGCCCTTGCTTGCTGGCGCCCACACAGAGCGTGGGCTTCCTGGCTGTGGTTCCATGTTCTCGAGGCACAATGAGAAGTGCCGTGCACGGAAGATGAGAAACTGAGAGTGGAAAGAAGCACTGAAGTAAAATGGCAGCTTCCCACAAGTTGAGGGGCTTCCCTGGGGTCTGAAGAACAAGGCGAGGGGTCTGAAGAACAAGGCGAAGCCCATCAGAGTCCCGGCTGGGCTGGGGAGGAGCCCCCACCAGCGAGTAAGAGCCTGTCTTACTCACCAGGGCCATCGCTGAGAGGAAAACCCCACTGACCACAGTGCTTCATGCACTCGAGCATCAGAGACGCAGGGAGGCTGTGGGGGTCTCACGGGAGGAGGCCAGGTCCCCATGTGCCCTGCAGGTGGGGTTGCTCCCTCCCAGCCACCAGGAGGACATGGCTGCTCTGCCGGACAACAGACATGAGGAACAGAGAAGGGTTTGGAAAACGAGTGTGTCTTCACACTGAGGCCCTGGGAAAGCTGGGGGACAGGTGGACAAAGGGGGAGGCTCCAGAACTCTGCTCGGCACTGCTGACCCTGTGACTCCGCTGTGCCCGACACAACACAGCTACACGTTGAGAAGAGACGCACACCACCGCCCTCACTGGGAACGACACTCTCTGGACTCCCCCCTCCCTCCCGCTATTGGATGTGAGACTCACTGGATTCCACGGTCATCTGCAGCAGGCTGTCCATCACGCTGGGCAGCAGCCCCCGGCTGGACAGCTTCAGGTGGCTCAGCACCACCGGCACCGCCTGCAGCTGCAGGAACAGGCTCTTCCCCTCGTCCGCCTGCAGGTCCAGACATAGCGAGTCAAATGCCTGCGCCAGGAAGTCAGCTGGAAGACAGGGCATCAGACAATGACCGCGTCGTTAGCCCAGCAGGTCACAGACATGGCAGGAAGGGAACCCCAATTCGGCCACAATCACAAGAGAAAAGGAGAAACCAAAGGATCAGACGAGACGGGCTGAATTCAGACACTGCCCTTCACTCAGCTGTCAGGACTGAAATGGGAGGAGATGGTACATTACGACAGGGTAAACTTCACTCAGAAATTCCCTGTTTAACACTGAAATTACAATGAACACCACTCCTTCTTTATATCAAAGAAAACAGTTAATATTCAGCAGTCTGATCATGACTACTGCCTGCCGCCACCTGTGAGCAGCATCACTGCCGCCACCTCGACAGATGCTTCTGAGACGAAGTTTCTTGCTACTGCTGCTCCCATCGACCTGTTTCAAAATGTAACTTTATAAAAACGAGGGTTTCTGCCTCCAGATCAAGACCAAATGGGAGCCACTCCCAGAGATCAGGAGACCAACCTGGTTGGGTTGCCTGTGATACCTCCGCCAGGAGGAATGGCTGGGGGGCCCGACCATCCTGACTGTAGGATGGACCTGAGGTCAGATAATATGCAGATAGTGCACGAAGAGTTAACACAAAGTGTCAAACCCACACCAGATTCATGTCTATGCAGACGCTCGTGAAGAACAGAAGTCCTTGATTTCTGCCCTGACACTCCAGCGATAACCCTTCCCTGACCTGGGCACTCACCGTTACTTACAAACTCTGTACTTACATCCTGTTATGTTTCACAGTGGATGAGGTTTTACTGACACCATGTTACAGCAAGGTCCACATTTCACAGATTCTGCTTTGCTTACATGAATAGTATCTCTTTCCTCGCTCATTATTGTTCCTTATTACTGATGATCAGAATAGTTAACACTCTAGTCATGAGCTCTGTGGGGTCTTGTCCATCAGGGCGCCACCCCCATGACCTGAGCACCCCTCGAAGGCCAGTCTCCTGACACCACCTCCCTGGGAGTAGGGTCCCCACGTGAACTGTGAGAGGGACAAACATTCAGCCCGTAGCACACGGCAACAGCACTTCTCTCTGCCAGTGCCCCTGACTGTCTGACCTGCAGGGACCATCCCCAAGTCACCAGTTTTTTTGCTTCCATGTCCATTCCCACGTGTTTGAGGCCAGTGCCAGGGACAGTGTGTCCAATACTGGACTGCACAGAGTTGGGGAGGAGGCACCGAATCCTTCCTGCTTATCTCTTCTTCCCATTCGCATTACCAGCAACAACCATCACTGTGTCTCTGATGATGTGACCATGTATGTTGATACATGGTGAACTCTGGTCTGGGCTTCTCGCACACATCTCAGACAGCCACTACCCCTTCTGATACAACTCTGGGGACCATAACCACAAGGAAGAAGAGAACAAAGACAGACGCACTGTCTGGTAGGCGGGCGCTCTCCGTCGCTAGCTACTGAGCTCTGCTGTTATGAGGAAAAGCAGTCAAGAGGCCATGGGAGGCAGATTAACAACTAAAGTTGTTAGTTCAACTAAACTCTATTCACAGAAATAAGTGCTGGGCCTCATTGGCCCTCGGGCTCCGGCCCACCAAGCGTTGTCCCAGTGGATCTGTAAAGGTGCACTCTTCATGCTGTGTGGGTTCTGTGAGGCAGGTGGCAGCAAAGGCTGCTGTGGACACAGGATCCAGGCGCATCAGTAAAGGCTCTGTAGGGCAACAAGCCAACTCACCACTGACCTTCTCAACTTCAGCAACTACAGTCATTCTAGGAGATACTGGGCCCCCAGCACGAAACAGCACACTAGTCCATTCTGAAAAAGTAAAATGTGTAACTATGTAAGAACTGCTTCACTGTGGACAATCTGAAGGCTTACCTTGAGTGACTGTTTTGAGGACAATCAAAGTGGACACGAATCTCAGGGGCAAGCTGGTGCTCTTGAAGAAGGCAGCTGTTCTTGGTCGACTCTCCACTGAGTGCTCTAAGGCTGCGTCCTGAACACTCTTCGTCACCACTCCTCTGAATATGTCTTCACCCAACCTCCTCAGTGTGGTTGTCATGGTCGAGTGCTGTTAAAAATATGAACTCTTGCAGTACACTTATCCATGGTCAGGAAATAGATATTTTAAATACTACAATCAAATATATGAACTAAAAATAAGCTAACTAAAAAAACTTCAATGGAGCTGAAAATACAGAGGATTGAAAAGCAGAATACAAGAAACCCACTCTGCAGACACACAGAGATGAAAAGGGAATGAACAAAGAACACACACCAGGCTGACAAGTGACCGAGAGGCTGGAGCAGTTCTCAGCCTCAAAGAGGCTTCAGAGCAGGCAGTTACCAGGGAAAGGAGGGGCACCACATAGTGATGGAGGGTGAGGTCTCCAGGAAGACACGACAACACCTCGGGTATGTGATCACCTGCAGATACAACACCCACCGCACGATCTGTCAAAAATACCTGATAAGCTGGACTTCGTTAAAATCAAAACCTCCTGCTCTGTGAAAGCACTGTCAAGAGAATAAGAGGACAAGCCAGAGACGGGGGAGAAAACATGTGTAAAAGACATATCTGAAAGACTGTTACCCAAATACTGATAGAATTCTAGAGACTCAGCAGTAAGAGAACACAGCCCAATCAAAAATGCACAGATGACCCGGACACCGCAGCCAAGACGACACACAGATGCCAGGCAGACACAAGAAGTAGCACTGCACATGTCATCAGGGTGAAACCCCTGTGGAGTAACATCCCACACGACAGGGAGGGCTGATGCCCCAAACCCCGACACCACCAAATGCTGGTCAGCCCATGAGGGCAACAGGTACCCTCAGCACTGCTGGGGGACCAGAGAGGGCAGCCTCTCGAAAGACAGGCTTCAGCTTCTTAAACAACAAAGCATCCTCTTAGCCAATAACCACGCTCCCTGATATTTCAGCTCCTGAAGGAGCCAAAAACTTACATCCACACAAAAACCTGCCTGTGGATGTGACAGCAACTCTACTCAGAGCTGCCAAATCTTGGAAGCAACCAACATGTCTGTCAGTAGGTGATGGATAAACAATGGTCTCCAGACAGTAGAACAGTATCCAGAGCTGAAAAGAGCTATTAGGCCATGGAAAGGCATGCAGGAGCCTTAATACATATGACGATGTGGGAGAAGCCCATGTTAAAAGGGCACGCACTGTGTCACCCCAGCTCTGTGACATTCTGGAAAAGGCAGGACTACCCAGGCAGTAAATGGACCAGGTGCAGTGGGGGAGAACAGGCACAGCACAGAGGATTTTTACGACAAATTATTTTTTTTGTATCAAATTTTGATTTTTTTGCATCAAATTTTATATCAAATTATATGGTGTGATAGCGTAACAATGGTTACAGGCTCCAATACATTTGTCAAAACCCACAGAACACACACCACCAAGATGTTGGTGGATGACGGCACATCCACGCAGGACGTTGACTGTGAAGAAGATTCTGTCTGGCAGGGATGCTGATGGGGGGGGGGGTGCAGGTGTAGGGCAGGGTACCTGGGAAATCTCCACGCTCAGTGCTGCTCTAAAACTTGACGTCTACATATGAGAAGAGCAACGTGAGGCTCTGGAGGGAGATGGGACTGTTCTGTCACCTGACCGAGGCCCTGACGGTGACACTGTACCTGTTCTGCACTGCGTCACCCTCGGGAGACGGACACAACGTATCTATTATTTCTTATGACCACAGAGAATCTATAATTTCCTCAAAATAAAAAGCTGAACTAATGTACTAGTACTTTGACAACTATTAAAACTAAATTATTAAAAACCCATCAGTAAGTGTTTAGCAATTCGCGGGTGAGAACAACACTTCTCAGCAGAAAGCCGTGCAGCTGGCAGCCCCGCCCCAAAGCACACGGAGCAGCCGAGTCCACATTGGAGACAGTGCAGCACGAACTGTCTCAGGAAGAATGAGAAGACTATTCTGGAAGGAAGACAAAGTCTCACTCAGTGCTGAGTCTAGCCTTTGATGGCTGAAAGCGAGAATTCAGCCAACCTTTCTCAGAAACCATCACACAAACAATAAAGTCACAGTGACTTTGAACAGACTTGATCATTTTATGTAACTTTCTTTTGTTACAAGCTTACAACCAATACATTCAGATGATATTAAGTGTGTGGGTGCACATGTTCACATGCTCCCCCACACACATGCTCAAGCACTTGTTTACCATGATGGCAAAATATTTAGGATTTCCTCAGGAAAGGTATTTTCCTAAACCTCAGCCATCTGGCTACATAACCATCAGCCCTGCAAGGAGCAGCTTAGCCCCCTCATCCTAAGGGCTGAGGGGCCAAGAGGAAACTACCCCAGCAAGGCTTCGTTTCTTCCCCATTTTCAACTGAACGAAACCTGTGTCAGGATGTACCAATTCTAACTGGGGAAATAAAAATTTTACAAACCTACTATAATTCACAGCACAAACAGGTACACACACACCTCACATTTGGATTAAACAACCCTACGTGAGCTGGTAACATACACCCTTCATTTACATGACGCTGGAGTAACTCTCCCTCTTTGATTAGCTTATCCTAACAATCATAGTCCCATTTAGCTGGTGTGTGTTTATTGATATAAGCACAAAAAATCAATTTCTATTACCTTCAAGAATATGAGAAACCATAAATTAAATAACAGGGCAGGGGGAAGCATTAGTTTCAACAATAACCTAACACAGTGAAACTCATTATACAATTCTGAAGCTCACAAACAATGACCCACTGCACTGAGAAAGAGGAAAGAGAAGGAGAAGAAGAGTAAGTGGTGAACGACACAAGGGAGGCAGGAAAAGTCCTGCAACGTGAAGAGAATGCACAGGGAAGCCTGAGACAGAGCAAGCGGGAGCCACGCCATACTGAACACAGCTTTCCCTGCAGATTGACTGATTCACAGTTACCTGAGTCCCGGCATCGAGCTGCCTTAGAGACCAGTAGATAAACTTCACGTAAGGCTCGTGAAGCCTGGCATTCACAAAGGGCAACCACTGCAGCTGCTCTGTCATCAGAGGCAAAAGCTAAAGATGAAATGATGTAAAATATGAACACACAGTTTTCAGACATTTGAAATTAATTATCAGTTTTCCAAAAATTATTTTTCCAAGAGAAGAGAAGAGAAGAGTTCTCAAAAAACTCTCTACTTTAAAATTAAATGCAATACAATAAGGAAACACACATTTGAGATATTACATATATATTTCCTTGACCCACCAATAGCACACCTAGGATTTTAAGATTAACCTACACAACCACACATCTGAATCTTTTGTTGTTCTTCAGGTGCTAAGTTGTGTCTGACTCTTTGTGATCCCATGGATTACAGCATAAACTTACAGTACATGTATAACCATTAACTGATAATGACATCTTTATTGCCATAGCATAGTCTGAGGTGATAAAAGCAGGTTTCAAAAGTGTAATAAGAGCCCATTTATATAAAATACCTCTGTACTGAATTTGTATTGGGAGAGATAAGATGTTTTTAAAAAGTATTAACAGTGAGATTTCAGTAACTGGAAAGATAGTCACTTTCCTCTTTATATGTCTTTCATAAACATTTTAATGTTAATTTGTAAAAATAATACACATTTTTAAAAAAAGATAAATATGAACGTTGACTCAACAGTATGTTATTTTGTTGAAAGTTTAAGACCACAGAGATATACTCTAAGCCTCTGGGAAATAATCCCACTTCTGCTATAACAGCTTAAGAAAATTACCTAAAATAAAACCTTCCAAAAGCTCTCATACAAAAATACTGTTACACTGATTTGAAAAAAATGTAAGTGACTTAACGGCCTAACAAAGGGAAACAGCTAGGTCAAGTGAATAGCTTACTCAGTGGACTAGAGATGATGAACAGAAAATATTAACTAACGATAAAAATTTAATAAAAGCAAGGATGTAAAATCATACGTAACTGGACCACAGACAGGATAATAAAGACACACCAGACCTCTGACAGCAGCTCTGGGACGCCCTCCCCATGCACCAACCACCTCTATTCCGCGACCCCAACCCCTGATACCCTCTCTCTGACTTCTGAGACCCAGCTCCTCCACCTCTCTGCTCACTTTCAGGGCCCCCTACTGGCTGGTCCTCAGTCACCTGGTCCCGGAGTACTGGAGCCTCAACTCAGAATCAGCCAATCAGGACTCACGCCTCCCGCATCCACACCCAGTTCAGAAGTCTCTTCAGAGCTCCATCCCCGTGGCAACGCCCACCAGACACAAGCCCGCTAGTCTCCAGCTCCGTTGCCTAAAACTATCCAGCCAGAGGACAGAGGTGCAAACCCAGATCTTGTGGGTTTCCTACCTGGAGTGAATGCTGCCAACATGCATCCCAGTGCAAAATCAAGAGCTGGGAGCCAACCCTGAGACCCCGCAAAAGTACAGGATTCATCACCAAGTCCTACCAAGTCCCAAGTACGCAAAGTTGCATACTTCTGTACTGGCTTCCCCAATGGCTTACCGAGTAAAGAATCTGCCTGCAATGCAGGAGACACAGGAGACCAGGGTTCAATTCCTAGGTTGGGAAGATCCTCTGGAGCAGGAAATGGCAACCCACTCCAGTGTTCTTGCCTGGAAAACCCCTTGGATGGAGGAGCCAAGTGGGCTGCTGTCCAAAGGGTCGCAAAGAATCTGACATGACTGAACAATTAATATTTCACTTCAAAGGTGTGCATCCAGAACAAGTTAATAAATAATCCTTATTTGAAGATGACAAGAACCTGGTGCTCCCTTGGGCTATGGCTGGAGGTCTAGTTCCCTGGTCAGCTAGCTGTTAGCAGGTGGTCACCCCAGCCTGGTTATGACCTTCCTCCTTCCTTCTCCGCCTTCACGGCTGAGGGTGAGTGAGCCTCTGACCTACTCTACAGTAGCCTCTTGTGTCTGAAGTGCTCTGTGGGTTAATCACCTGGGTTAATCATCACTTTAACCAAAGCTCCAACACTTGGGCCACCTGATGCAAAGAGCCGACTCATTAGAAAAGACCATGATGCTGGGAAAGATGGAAGGCAGGAGGAGAGGGGGACAATAGAAGACGACATGGTTGGATGACATCACCAACTCAATGGACATGAGTTTGAACAAGTGCTGGGAGATGGTGATGGACAGGGAAGCCTGGTGTGCTGCAGTCCATGGGGTTGCAAAGAGTTGGACACAACTGAGTGACTGAACAACAAGTGGACTGATCTCCACTTGGAGGTCAGTGGATAAGTAACTTTAATTTACTTTGGCAAAGTGATGTAACATCCACAGGCTCCAGGGCTTAGGTTATCAATATCTCCAGGGCCATTATCCTGCCCAGCACAAAAGGCCTTCAGAAGAAACTTTTTAGGTAAGGATGGAAACTGGAAATAATTTCCTAAAATGAAACCGTGTCCTGTATGTAAAAATTCTTTAAGTCAAACAACCAACCTCAGATATCCACTCTTCAGAGTTTTTAATGTATTTCTTGTAGAATGCAACAGTCAACCTCTAGTGACAATTTATACTGACTGGAAATCATGAGTATCATATCCAAATTAATGTTTGTAATTTAAGAAAATGGTCATTTGTCTTTGATAATGAGAAGCCTCTTGAAAATACTGTTTGTTCTTTCATGACAAAAGGCAAAGTAAAATTATTTTAGTGAGATGTGAATCCTAAAAAGATGCATTATCAGGAATTGTTCATATCACTGATTACCTGCCTAACTCTATAATTATTTCGCCATTTTCTGGAGTAGGTTTTTAATTCCTGGTCTTCTTTTAAAAGGAAATTCCCATCATGTTATAAAAATACACATAGGAATTCATGTGGATTAAGTCTAAAATGAGTCTTTTTACAACTGACTGTTGGTATGATCAACTTTCTATCAAAAATACTTTCAATAATTTTTGTCCTGCAAAATATACCACAAGCTTTCTTTTTTCATTCTCCATGTCTCTACTGAGTCATATTATTTTTCAAATTAAAAACAAACCTTCACACACTTCTCCTGAATATCAGTTCTCTGAGAAGCAAATGTGGGTAGTGGCTTTTCACCATCCATTCCAGATTCTTCATTTTTCAATTTGCTAAGGTGCTGATCTGAAATCCAGTCCATGAAGACAGTTAAAAGTTCATAAACTTGTCCATTAAGTGATACCTATAAGCAAAAAATTAAAGCAAGCATTTATTTCAATTCATAGCTTGCTAAAACTTCAAAGGCAAGTTTTACATTTGTTAAGTGATTATGGAATAATTTATCTAAACTGCTTCCGTAAAACATGCATTGGATTGCAAAGCTTCTCCAAATGGAAGAAATTCCAAATCAAATCTCTCCAGTTAACATCAGACACATGTTAAGTGCTGGCTGACAGAAGAGGGGAAACCCACCACAATAAGGACATTGAAAGAACTGTACCTTATTACCAAGAGAGAGAATTTTCATTAAAATTCTTTATCCAAGTTTGATAATAAAGAAAAGCAAAATTGGCCTTAATTCAAGGGCATGAACCACCATACCTAAGATTTTAACAAATTTAAAGGTTTTAAAAGCTAAATAATTTCCACCATGGAACTTTTTATCTTCCTCTCCCAAAAGCTGTTTTTCTTTATGTTGTACCATTCTATAAAATGGATATGAAAAATTTTCCTGGAAACCCTGTTCTTTGAGAGTCTACACAAATGGGAAGAAAATAAGAACCAAATGCCATAAAAAACCAGTATAAATTCAACTCAACTGACTTCTATGTTCCTTCAAACCACTTTTAATCATTTTAAGTCGACATTTATCACACGTGTGACTTAAACAGGGAACTATGCCAGATTTAACTTTAGACAGAGAAGTACAAGAGCAAAGTAATAAAAAAAAGGCATAGTTCAGCAGACAGCAATCCACAAAAACAGAAAAGAGATGAAGGAAAACAAAGTTACATTATTCTGAACAAGAGTAATCTTTAACTTTTTCAATTTTCTTCAAATAGGAACTTTTGATGAAAACTACAATCATCTTGAGTACCTGAGTATGACTCTCCAATTTTTCTACTTTAATGTTTTTAATTAAAATTTTTTTTCACAACTAGCATCCTATTTAATAAAACATGGAAACTATGTAGCAGGAAAAAGGGGTGGGGGAGTAAAATAGGACCTCTTCCAACCACTAAGCCCTCTGCACACAGCCTGTGTGTGGCAGATAGAGGGTTTGGGGCACCGGGAGGCAGCAACAGGTTGGGTCAGCCCTTTTGGGAGTGGAGTGTGGGGTCCAGGCAAGTCTGCAGTGAGATATCACTACCACCCACTGGAAAGATGAAAAATAAAAAGGATTGGAAACATCAAATATGGACGAAGCTATGGTGCAATAGAATAGACTGCCAGCAACGGTACAAATAACATGACCACTCTGGAAAACTGGTGGCCACCCCAACAGTTAAACCTACATGTACCTTATGACGCAGAAATTCCAGTCTTGGCTTTACTTCCAAGAGGGATGGGAACACATTTCCACAAAAAGCCCTGTACACTGATATTCTTAGCAGCTGAATATTTTGCTCTTTTTACAAACAAAAGCATATCTGAAATATGATACTTCTCAACAAAGAAATTATTATGGTGAATACTTCCATAACAAAAAGAATGTTTGATAAACTGAAAAAAAAAAAAAAAGAACAAAGAGAAAAATGTCCTGGCTTTGCAGTAGAGAAATTTTCAACCATACCTTACAAGGTTTTGAAGCTGGTACTTTTTCCTGCTTTAAACTTTTTGCTTCATGAGTGGCCTGGGGATTGCCTTTCAGTCTCTGTATTGTCATGAACTCGTACTTCCTCTGTGACAGCATGTATCCATGAATTAAAGAAAAATGGTATCAGAAGTGAGACCAAGGCAGTCATTTCAGATTTCACTTGTGTCTCAAGAGCAGAGCAGGTTCCTTACCTGTAAATTGTCTAAGCGAGCTTGAACTCTTTTGGCCTGAACCTCCAACTTCCTGTTTTCTTCACTCACTTCATTCAACTAAAACAGGAGAACAATAGACATTTCAATAGAAACCTCAAGCTGATTTCCTACTGAAGTTTTCCCAGGATACATCTTATCTGGTCTACCACCAGGCAACACAACACACAGAAGTAGCACCCACAATTAAAGATCACAGCAAAAACTACCACTGGGCCCTAAAACATAAAGAGTTTCTAGAAAGTTTACTTCATTCTATGAAAAATGTGCAAGTCTCCTAACATCTTAAATGAAGACATTTTAACAGGGAACGTCCTTTTTCTGAATTTTCTACTGAACTATAATGTACATACGAGAAAATGCACAAACTATGTAACAGGGTAGTGAATTACTGGGACTGGAGTTAATGTCTGTGTAACTCAGAAAAAGTGCCTTCTTCACCATAGTGGGTCTCCTACCCTGCATACAACACAGCCTTACACTTCTTTCCATCCTCTTTAATTGCTTTTTATTTTTTTATCCTCTTTAATTGCTTTGTATTTTTTTTATCCTCTTTAGTTGCTTTCTAAATCATGTTTTGCATATTTTGTGTGTTCTGTGCATGTATGATCTCTTAGGTTTACTCCTGCACAGCCAACGCTTCTTGACACTACTATCCATAGCATCTTTCAATAAACACTATCTGGTTACTGTTGATATGCAGAAATACACTTGCTTTTTAAAAAAATTTATTTAAATTTATCTTTTTAATTGAAGGATAAATGCTTTACAGAATTGTGTTGGTTTCTGCCAAACATCAACATGAATCAGCCATACGTATACATACGTCCCCACTTTTACTGAACCCATATCTTAAGAGTCTCCTGAATTTGTTTAATTCTAGTAACTTATCTGTATGCTCGTCTGGACACTGACTACATCTGTGCATAATCACGTCATCAGAGGATAATTCTCATTTCTTCCTTCCCAATCCTGACCGCTCCTTGCTACACAGACCAGGACGTCAGTTCAAAGTTCCCCAGAATCAGGAACAGCGAGCACCTTCCTTGTTCTGATCTCAGAGGGAAAAGATTTCAGTAACTTACGTTAAGTGTGAGTGTTGTCGGGACTGTTTCTTTTTGTAGATACTCTATGAAAATTAAGTTCTCTTCTATTCCTAGTTATTGTCTTGAGTTGGTGCTGAATTTTAAATCAAAGAATTATGATTCTTCTCCTTTTATCAGACGATGTGTTAATTTTCAAATGATAAATGACTCCTGTATTCCTCAGATAAATCCACTCAATGACATTATACTTTTTAGGTAGCTCTAGATTCAACTTGTTGATATTCAAATTTTTGCATCTATACTCATTTGGAGACTGGCAGCATTTTTCTTGTCGTGCTGACAGGTTTAGATTCAAGGTTCTGCCTGGCCTCCTATGACAACAAAGAGAGCCTTTCTCTTTTAGGTTAATCAGGTCTGTGATATTTCCTCCAGGAGTCTTACTGCTCTTTCTTTGAAGGTAAGGTGCCTTATTTGTCTCTGATTTTATCTTTGACTAAAGTTTTCACATCTTAAAACAGCGTACCAGTATGGTGTTCCTCAACATTTATCCTCCTTAGGGTTAACAGAATTTCTTAAAACCTGTGGGCTCTCAGGCTTCACCAACTTGTGGATATTATCCTTTCACATTCTGCCTCTCTATCTCACCAAGTACTTTCGGAACTCCCATGTTAACTTTTTCACTACGTTCTCTGCGCCTCTCAGGCGAAGTGTCCAACCATTCACCATGCATATAAACAGGCTCCACCCCTTAGCAATGCACACATCCACCCCAGTCACTACAAGTCACCAAACACATGCTGAACGATCAGGATCATAGTCACCCGAGAGCCAGGTACGGGCAACAACGCACTTATGCTAGCAATCAGAAACTCTTCTCGAGAGAGCGAGACAAGATTGCAATGGGAGAACACAGTCTCTCCAAGGATGAGAGGGCTCCAGACAAAGCGGGTCAAGGTCACACTCTCACTGCGGGAGGGCAGATAGTTCAGAAAAGACAAAGAATCAGAGCCAGCAAGAACTGGGGGACCTGGTTATCACTGCCATGGAGAAAGGTTATAACAAGTGGGGACTACAGAAATCAGAGAGACAGAGAAGAACACACAGCTGGCCAAGAGTTCCAGGTGCAAACGGTTCAGAGTCCACATTCAGCCCCCTGCTGGAATCCATAAAGTTCCCCACCCAGGGACTCAGCTGCTAAAATGCTGAGGTTCACCTGTTTGTGCTCATCCATGCTTCCCTCCCCACAAACACACCATCACTCTCCTGTCCCTCTCCACAAAGCCCTTCACTTCCATATATTTCAAGCAAAACTGGCAAAGGGGAGCAAAAAAAAAAAAAATACAACTAGCAAGAACCTGGTGCAACCTGAGTATGATTGAGCACTGAGCTGACTCACAGCTCTGCACATCCCACACAGTGACCCACATAGTGCAGTGCAATGTGACACAGTGGTGTGAGCTCTCCACAGCCCTCCACACACAGTGCAGTGCAGTGTGATGTGGTGGGCGTGAGCTCGCTGCAGCTCTGCATATATAATGGTGCACAGCAGTGTGATGTGGTGGGTGTGAGCTCGCCATAGCTCTGCATGCATACATAGTGCAGTGCAGGGTGAGGCAGTGGGCATGAGCTTGTGCTCCCAGCACAGGATCCACACACAAGAGACCCTCCAAAAATACACAGTGGTGTGTAACAGCCGGTTCAAGAACAGTGCAAAGCTACAACTCAGCACCTGAAGTCCCCAGGTTAGCGGGTTTTCTTTTCCTTGTTTTTAATCTAGTCACTGTTCTTAACAGTTTGAAAAATTCCAAGTTGTCAAATAGCTCAGCTAGTTGGCAGAACACATGATGAGAAAGCAAGAGCTAGCTTAACTATTTTAAATTCAGAAGTATTTTATAATAAAGCTAACAAATAAAGATGATAATCAAGGTTTTCTCTACACAGAATATGCTCTAAGATTCTGACTCGAACTGGTTAATCTATACATTTCTGAGAATGTCTCATAATCTAACACAGATAAACTAGGTCTTACCTGTTTCTTTAAGCTATCATTCAATCCTTTCAATGCATCAAAGGAAGACCTTAGCCTTTTGCTTTCCTTATTTCTCTCTTTAAGAACTTCAGTTAAGTGCCCAACTTCTGCATCATGTTGCTAGGAGGGAAAAAAATAGAGATTTAATGTCACTAATGCTACTGAACATAAGTTAGATAAAAATTACAACTCCCTGGGACTTCCCTGGTGGCTCAGTAAAGAATCCGTCTGCCAATGCAGGAGACACGGGTTCAATTCCAGATGTGGGAAGATCCTACATGCCTCAGAGCAACAAAAGCCCTTCCACCACAACTACTGAGCCTGTGCTCTAGGTCTGTGCTCCGCAGTGAGAAGTCACTGCAATGAGAAGCCTCCTGCACACTCCAACTAGAGAGTAGTCCCGCTCGTCACAACTAGAGAAAACCCCACGCAGCAACCAAGACCCAGCGCAGCCAAAACAAATATAGAAAATTACAGGAAATAAATAAAAATAAAAATAGGCTTTAAAAAAAATTATAACTCCTTGAATCACAAGGACTTTAATCAGTATATTTAAGCATAATGGCTGACACTGCAAGTAATTTATAAAAACTGGATAATCAAGCAACTTAATAACAAAGCATTAAAAATATATGCTAAATACCTATTAAAACATATTATACAATTTAAGTAGCATTAAGGCTATTTTCGGTCCTGCTCAGAAAAATCTCCAACAGAAACTCACTGAAATAATTTCTGACATCATGGAATGATAAAGGAGTTCTGATCCTTTCAGGAGGCTAGTTAATTATTCATAGCTTTGTGAATTAAAATTTAAGGTTTAAATTAGCCCTCTGGAGAAGAAATATTCCACACATAGAACTGTTCTCATAAATTAGCTAAAATTGGTGTACATCTCAGAAAACTTAAACACACAATAAAATTTCCTGAGCCCCAAACAATTTGACTTTCCTTAACCAGTTTTATAAATATTAAAATCAATTTCCCCATAATTATATTTAAATAAGAGCACGTTTTAGATTTGTGAATACTTACATAGTTTCTTTCACTTTTTACTCTCAGATTTACTCATAATGTATTAAAACAAGTAAATTTCCATAGGAAATCAAGAAACTGATTTCCTTCTTCCAAGTAATCATCCAGGTCCCACTAAAATAAAACAGTGAGCTTTATACTTCTATAAGCAGCAAACAGACAAATCCAGAGAGAAAGAACCAAGGCTGAAATGAAGATGGAGTGCACGGAAAATCCAAAGTCGTTTAAAAAAAAAAAAAAAAATCGGCTGTATGAAGTTTTATGATTACGATAAACAACTCCTTAAATAACTCAGACATGACCACAAAGACAACACTTCTTTTAAAAGTAATATTAACATTCTCAACTGCACAAATTTTCCACCTCCAGAAGATATTAAGACCATTTGACACGGGTTCCTTTTCCAGAAGGATAAGCCCACTGAGCTCCGCTTCTCTTACTGATCACAACTACAGCCACACAAAAAACACAGAAAGCAACTACTAAGGAAAGTCAAAGGGAAACAAGCAGGGAGTTGCAGAAAGGAGGAAAAACCTGGGCAAACAGCCCTCAAGGGGCTCTGTTTCCCCATTTCTCCAGCGGCCTTGCCCCAGGGCAGGCCCTGGCCCTGCTAATTGCAGAGAAATGGCTTTGCTTTCCAGGCCTGGGAACAGGAAGAGGGGATCCATGAGCCACGGATGTGCTTAAATCCAGCTCAGCCCTGAGCTGGCGAAAGCAAGGGGCAGAGACAGGAGCTCAGTTGACAACAAGCCCAAGCCCAACCCCACCCCTGCCCAATACCCCACAGGCATCTTAGGGACCCAGAGCATCACAGCAAAGGCTGAGAAGCCCAGCCTCAGGCCCCCAGTGGTGCCTGCAGCACACAGGCTTCACAACAACAGCAAAGGCTCTGGGAACTGAGTGAACGTGACAAGACACAGCCTGAACCCAGCTGGGCACAGTACTATCAGGCTTCCAGAGGCTACGCTAGGATCCCAGGTCTACAGAAGATGAGCGACGCCCAGAGGACTGTTGCAACCGGACTCTGCAGTCAGTGCCACGCTCACCTCCTTCATGATCTGGAACCTCATGAGGACCTCTTCTCTGACGTCTTTCACCTCACTCAAGGCACCTTCATGTCTGAAGAGCAGCTCTTCCCTCTCGACCAGAAAACGTTCTCGCTTCTGAAGTTCCTCAGCGAATTCCTGCTGGGCTGCAGTCTCACACTGTGAGGAAGGACAGAGTTAGCACTCCGGGAAGCTCACTCAACTGAGCATCAGCCAGGGGAGTGCAGAGCAATGACCATACAGCACGCGGGAACCCTGCAGGCCACCAATGACGGGATCGGCTAGGAGACTCCAGCATGAAGACCTGAGAGAATCCAGGGTGCAGACAAGGGGAGCACCATGGGGACACCCCCCACTCTCCCTCCCGCCTCCCCATCGTCCCTGGGAAGAACGCCTCACACCTGCAGAGGAGCCTCTCCAACATTCCCCTCCCATCAGCAGAGCAGGCTCCAGTGGAGCCCAGGAATCCTCTCATGTCCCCTATATCCCCACAGCCATGCGAACCTCCTCCAGCCTCCCCCAGAGCCCATCAGCTCCCACAGCTGCCGAGTAGAACAGACAGGGTGAGGCCGTGGCCTTACAAAGGGAGGCTGGGCTTCCAATTCCTTGGCCTCCCACCTGGAAAAACTTCTCTAAAACGTTGTCCCGGTTGGCTGAACCCTCCTCAGCGCACTTCAGTCTGGCCTCAAGCCCCGTCCCCCTTGAACCGGCTTCTGCATCACTGACCCTCAGGTCTGCTCCAGCCCTGGCTGCACCCGTCCCTCCCTCTGGTCCCCTCCTTCCTGGCTGCCATCCGGGGAGCGCTGAGTCCACACCTGCAGCTTCTGGTGAATCTGGAGCAGCTCGTCATAGATCTTGCTGACCTGACGGGGCAGCAGGCCTGGCTTCCGTGGGGCCCTGGACGCAGGGGAGCCAACATGCTTGGGAGGGGAGTCGCTGCCATCACTACAATAGTCAGCCCAGCTCCTTGAACGTGAGGCCACATTAGCTGGCCAGGCATCGGCTAAGAGGACAAAATTTAAATTAAAATCTCAGTTTACAGTTTTAAATATCCTCATTGTATTGTTAAAATGTTTCAAGTGCTATATGCCGAAAAAAAGGAGCACACAGTCAACGGTTTACATTTAGAAAATCTGGGTGAAAGCCATCCAGAAATTCTCTGTGGCCTTTTTGCAACTTCTCTGTAAATCTAAGACTATTTAAAAAATGAGTGGGTTAACTGCCTTGACAAAGAGATGGAGAGTTACCTCAGGAGCCCTGACACATGCCCTTTGACACGTTCCCTTACACCAAACTACCTACCAATCCAAACAGTGTTCATCACTGCTCCACTTCTTTGACGTTTAAAAAACTATTTGTTTTACTTGTTTTAAAACTTTATGTGATGTCTGTAATTAATCATATAATTACATAATCTCTATAACCTCCTCCGTTAAATAACGCGCTCCTGTGTTAACGATGGCAGCAGGTTCACGACCCTCCATGGCTTTAGCCTTTGACAATAACTTGTGACCGCCAAGCTGCACTGTCTGTACCAAGGCTGGGGAGCCTTGCTCCTGGCAGCCATGGTGAGAGCTCCTGCAGTTACCCTGTGCATTCAACTGTGTGTCCAACTCTTTGTGATCCCATGGACTGTAGCCCACCAGGCTCCTCTGTCCGTGGGATTCTCAGGCAAGAATACTGGAGTGAGTTGTCATGCCCTCCTCTAGGGGATCTTCCCAACTCAAGCATCAAACCCTCATCTCTTAACTCTCCTGAATTGGCAGGTGGGTTCTTTACCACTAGCACCACCTGTGATGCCAAATCAGTTACCAAAGTACCCCCCTCCCCCCGAAACCCTAGCAGTGGAGGTGAGCCCTCCTGCGTTGCTCCTCCCCAGCACTGTGCTGTCAGCATTCACACTCTGCTCACAATGAGCAGTGACTTTCACCTACACTGGCGTCCAGCTAAGGAGGAGCCCCCGGCTGTAAGAAGGGGGTCTCCATGGTACTCCCCATCTTGGCTGGACAGACCGGGGGAGCCAAGATAAAAAACAGGAATTTTTTAAAAAGAAAGTTGTTTCCTGTTCCCCAGCTCCACAAGCACCCTTCCAGGGAAACACTCCGTGCTCTGCCTGCCTCCCCAGGCTCCCAGTCCACCAGCCCCGGGCCGGAATATTCCTTAGTTCTGTCAACTTTTAAACACACTCAACATTTTGTGTATGTTACAACATATTGTATTCTCAGTTGTTTCCAGTGGGAAAATCCACCACACAAATGCAGCCAGGTACACAGAGAGCAACTGCTGACTCAGGGTGAAGGAGGCCAGGCCTCAAGCGACCTGGCCTGTTTACCTGAAAGGTGTAAGGGTTAGTCACCTACTACCACAATCTTAGGGCATCCCAGGTGGCTCAGTGGTAAAGAATCAGCCTCCCAACGCAGGAGACATGGGTTCAATCTCTGGGTTGGGAAGATCCTCTGGAGGAGGAAATAGCAACCCACTTCAGTATTCTTGCCTGGGAAATTTCTTGGACAGAGGATCCTGGAGGGCTACAGTCTGTGGGATCATAAATGAGTCAAACACGACTTAGCAACTAAACAATAATCACAATCCTACGTCCTAAGAAATACTGACAAGAAAAAGAACTGAAAAGATTATAATACTCATGAATTATTAAGTTATTCTGATAAACTTTGACAGTGTGAAATTCTACTGGAAAATCATGAAGTTTATTTTCCTCTTCTCCTTTAACTTAATGACAAGCACAGCAACCAGTTCATGGCTTAGCAACCAGGACAAAGAAATGCACACCTTGAAAACTAGGGTCACCACTATGGGGTAAGCTTTAGTGCCCTACTTGACAGAGCTGCTGTTTAAATGACTGTTCTGAAATGAGCATTTCTCTTACCTTTGTCTGTCTCTCTAAAGGACTGCTGGTTTATTTTGGAGGCACTGACTCTAGAGTCATTGCCGGTGAACTCTTCTTCTGTTTCTGGTTCTTTCAAATCTTGAAAAGAATCCAGTTCATCATCTAGGCTTTAAAAAAAAATCAATCACAGCATTCTGGAAGATTTCTACAGCCATTTAAAGAAGAGGAGACTGCTTCAAATATTAGCAGCATAGCAATTGAAAAAAAGTAACAAGTAAACATTTTTAAAAAAGGAAAAGGAAAAACTGCAAACTATCAGTCATGATGCTGAAAACTCACATGTGTGAACTTTCCCCACATTCAGACATGCTCAATTGCAAAGTACACCCTTCCTCCTGACCCCGTATTGCTGTGAGGTGGATCAAACAGGTGCTGTGTCTCTAATTCTTTTAACAACTACGAGAACGAGCATTGAAGGTGGGGAAACTGAATCTTAAGTTAAATAACTGACAGGGTAACTGACAGGTGACATAATGAGCAAAAGGTGAAGCAGAACTAGGATCCCAGATGTTCTCTCCAAAAAGATCATCTGAATGTTGGCATTTCCAGAGCCAGCTGTTCAAAGGGAATACACTACAAGTCACAAAAGATAAGTTAAATTTTTCGGGAATTCTTTGGCAGTTCAGTGGTTAGGACTCTGTGCTTTCACTGCCCAGGGCCCAAATTTAGTCCCTGGTCTGAGAACTAAGATCTCAGAAGCTTTGCAGCACTGCCATAAAGAAAGAAAAAGAAATTCTAGCAGACCCTTTAAAAACATAAAAAGACATGAAATTTTAACAGTGTATAATATTTAATCCAATATATCTAAAAGATAATCATTTTAACATACAATCAATATTAAAAATAAGATACTTTACATTCTTTTACCTATTTTGAAAATGCCTTGTTTATTTTTTACTTACAGCACAACTTAGTTGAGACGAGCCCCTTTTCAAGCACTCGACAGACACAGGTGCTGGGCAGCCCTGTAATTCCACACTAGATCACAACAAGGGACTGGTGGGAAAACTGTCCAAAGTTAAAACCTTTCACAGTTCTAAAGCTTCAACTTGAAACCATACCCAGACCATTTAAAGAAAATAAAACTATCAGTTCAATATAAGAAAATAATTTCCATGAACTTATAACTTCCCACAGTTTCCTTTCTCTATAATCAAACTTGGGACAGCAGGGAGATCAAACCAGTCAATCCTAAAGGAAATTATCTGAATATTCATTGGAAGGACTGATGCTGAAGCTGAAACTCCAATACTCTGGCCACCTGATGTGAAAAGCTGATACACTGGAAAAGACCCTGATGCTGGGAAAAACTGAGGGCAAGAGGAGAATGGAACAACAGAGGATGAGATGGTTGGATGGTATCACTGACTCAATGGAGATAAGCTTGAGCAAACTCAGGGAGATAATGATGGACAAAGCAGCCTGGGGTGCTGCAGTCCATGGGGTCGCAAAGAGTTGGACATGACTTAGCAACTGAACAACAAGCACAACATTAATCAAACTACCCATGTTTACATCTTTCTTTAAAAAATATTTATTTGGCTGTGTCGGATCTTAGTTGTGGTGTACGAAATCAGTTGCTCCACAGCATGTGGGATCTCAGTTCCCCAACCAGAGATCCAACCCACATTCCCTGCATTGTAAGGTGGATTCTTAACCACTGGACCACCAGGGAAGTCCCCTCACATCCATGTCCACACCTTGACTCCAGATCAACTAGATGACTCTGTGAGCACGAAAGGAGACCGCAGTGATGGTAATAACAGTGGTGCATCTGAATGCCCTTCTATGTACTGAACAGCATTCTAAGTGCCTCACATGGACTAATAATCAGAAAATGAAACAATGCAAGCTCCAAGGTATCAATCACAGTAACAACAGATATTTCAGGCGCAGTGTTTTTTTCCCTCTCCACAACCACCTCAACACTTCTCTTTATATATGTCCACATCTTTACAGTTTAACATCACTTCAAAATGCTTGTTTGCTTTTGATACCTTAGCACTTCTTTCTGCCACATATTTTTGGCATTAATAATATTCAGCTTAGAACTTTATTTCACCTTACCTTCCACTGGTTTTACCCAGAGTAAAAGCTCCTCCACAAAACTGCTGACCCTTCACAGCCCAGCAGCACATGGTGTAATATTCTGTAGGCCCCAACCCCAGGGCTGACCTCTTCCATCTCTCTCTGCCACCTAGGTATAGCACAGTGCTTACCACAGCAGGAGACACACAGGCGACACACCATACCGACTGCCGCTGAATAAACTTGTAGTCATTTTTATCTTAGTTCCTTATTAAAAAAAAATAAATAAGGGAGCAAGGCCTTCTTTTGGGTCCTGGATGAAGAGCTATCTATCCTGCAGTGTAAATAACCCTGCATTATATCTGCGAACAGGACGCTAGGCGTGTGGTTCCATCAGATGCTCAGGAACTAGCGCCCAGTCTTCTCCACCGCCCAGTGGGCTCCGGACCGCGGATGCCTTCTCCCACAGAAAGGCGCACACCAGGCAACCTCCGCCCCCCTTGGTTTCTCGATACCCGGGGGCGGGGGGGTGACCCCCAGCAGGACTCGGGGTACCTTGCCAGTTCACCGTGAGAACACCGCGGGGGGACACAGGGCGCCGCCTCCTCTCGTCAGAGAAACATCTCAACGTCGGACCGACTTTATCTCCACAGGAGAAGATGTCCAAATCCTCTGTGAACAGGAGGGAAGGCAGCCGAGGCGGCTCGGTAAGGTCCGGCACCGACCACCTCGTTCTCGGCGTGGGACACGAGCTTCCAGCAGACTGGCCTCCGAGCCGCTGGTCAAACAGCGTGTAGTTCATCGCCTCCCCCGTCCCCACCCCGCACGCGATCCCGGCATCGACCCGGTGCCGATGAGCCTGTTCCGCGTCGGAACCGAAAGACCCAGGCGGCAGGCCAAGTCCCTGAGGGCTCAACACAGTGCTTCTCCCTCTGATGAGCTCTAAGAATTGAATTCACATGATAAACTACCTACACCTGCGGCCTGCGGGGAACAAACAACCCAGCCGCCGCCCTACCTGGGGTGCGGGGAGGCCGCCGCCGCCGCTCCGCCACGTCCGGCCGCCGGCGCCCCGGCTGGAAGAGAGGATGGAGAGGTGACCGGGGAGGGTCAGTCCCCCGGCCCCTGTCCCCTCCGACTCCTGAAACCCCGGCCCCGCGCGGCGCCCCCTCTCGCCGCCCATCAGGCACGCCGGGCCCCCGCACAGGAGCGGCCCCCGCGGACCCACCGGGCACCTTGGGGCACCGGGCCAAAGCACCTGCGGCGTGAAACCGGCTCGGACTCACCGCCCAGCGCCGGGACTGACGCAACTCAGATCCTCACCCAAGTCTACGCGAACGCCTGAGCGCGTTCCCGTGGTGACGCGCATCGATCCTCTGACGCGCGTGCCCGCCGGGAGCCCGCTCCCAGCCCGCCGCCGTCAGGGGTCCCGCCTCGCGCCCACGCTCCAACCCGCATATCCGGCGACCCGCGAACCTGGCAGGGCCGGGCCTCACCTCGCCGAGGCAGCCGCCCCTCAGGCCGTAGCGGCTTTTGAGGCGCTCCACCACCAGATCTTGCCCCGGCGGCTTCACGACCCTCGGCTCCATGGCCACGACCGACGTCGTCTCCTTGGCAACAGCGCGCGGCGGGGCGGGGCTGCGCGGAGAATATGCGCCGTGACGCACGACATGCCCCGCCCCCGGCAGGGACCCTGACTTGAGTTTCGTGGGGAACAGAGCTCGGACTAGTGGAGGGGCGGGCGTTGCGGATGCGTGTTACGACGCGCGTACACCCGGGCTCCCGCATGCCGTCGGCGCGAACGCGGTTGGGCCCGGTTGCGGGCGTCTGTACGTGTTTGTGGCCCGTGGGGGCAAGATGCGAGCTGGCGCGCGGGGTCATCGTTTCCTTTCCTTCCTGAGGGGCGCGGGCGTTCCGCTGGGGTCGGGTCGAGGCGCCATCCGGGTGCATCTTTCTCATACGCAGCTCAGACTTGTCCTGGCTGGAGAAGTTGGTTTCGGCCTGAGCATTCGTTTCCAAACCTGGGTCCACAGCTGTAATGGTTCAGGGCGCCTCGGAGTCCCCCGTAGCCCAGAAGCCCCCAGGCACCTGCTGTCACCCGGGACGCGCCCCGAAACCACGGAGAAGCGGAGCCCTCAGGACCGGCGCGCACGCACCGTCCCCCCCGCCCCACCAGCCCCGCAAAACACACACACACACACACACACACACACACACACACACAGTCGCGCACGCACCGTCCCCCCCGCCCCACCAGCCCCGCAACACACACACACACACAGTCGGGGGTCAGGGAGTCCACCGCGCCCCGCACGCGGACCCCACCTCGGGCGTTGAGCAGGTGCTGGCCCAGGACAGCCTGTCTCCAGACCCCAAACAGCGCGAGACAGCCCTGCAGTCCCAGCATACCGCTCCGGCAGGGCCTGCGACGTGCACAACGTGCTCGGGGGACTCCAAGGTCCTACACTGAGTAGGCTGACGAGAGCGTCCCCCTTGTCCAACTTTTTCCACTAGCCATTTCCAAGTAAGTGTTCAGTATATACCCCCCTTGAAAACAGTTCTTTCCTTGGGAGCTCTGGTAATTAGGGGGCAGTCTGAGTTTACAGATATTTAATTATTCTCTCTTTGGTTCCAGAATGAACAAACGATTAGATGCACAAGTAATGAATTTTTTAAATATCATGGCTGTTAACAATTGTCACTTTATTTTTGCTACAAAATTCACCAGAAAAAGGTACTGCAACAATCTAGTATAAAGCAAATTTTTAACCAAAGAACATGGTATAGACCTGTTTAAAATACTCATACTTTATCACAATAACTGCAAGGAAAAATTCAAGTTCTATCAGAACCAATGCAGTTTGAGGTAGTAGAAACAGATGACAGAAAGGTTTTTTAAAAAATCTAATTACTCAACTTAAAATGTAAAAATTAATTTAATACCGTTGAAAGGGCACAGGAAGCTACATATCATTTTAAGGAAAGAAGGTACTCTGCTTAAAAGATAATTTAACTATACAGGAGGTGCAAGAATTTATAGAAGAGCACTTTGGTTAAGTCTCTGCCCTTTGTGGCTCTACCCATTTACAAGTGAATCTCTATTCATAACTGAACACACCAATAGTTAAAATTACCAAATATAGTCCAAATCTGAAATAAAAATTATCCAAGTCATGGTCCCTTTATTCAAATAGTAAGTATATCCATGCAGGAAGTCGTAATATCTTAAAAGGAACTAAAATTAAATTGCATATATCATATTCTTTCAATAGTTTGAGAAGGTCTATTGCTTTTAACAAGATTAGTATTCCATTTTAATACAAATATGTCAGGAGTACATAAACACAAGTACACCTGAAAATACACCAGTGTTTAAACTTTTATTTCACACCATGCAAGGTCAATTATAACACATTAGAAAGTGACAACAGCTATAAGCTGCAATTTTACATTTGTACATTGGAAACGTCAATTTTCAAAAGCTGAACATAATTACCATGTTGTCAAAACAGCTAGGCCTCAATTCAACTTTTATACAGGTAAAATTTACTATGGAAAACAATGATTTTATATCTGTCCACATTCTGTGATGATAATTCTTCGACTAACAGACCCTTGAGGAGAACCAAATGATTCAATCTTTTTCACAGTATCCATACCATCTTTAACAAACCCAAATACTACATGCTTAAAGTCCAAATGTTCTGCTTTTTTCAGCATTATGAAAAATTGAGAATTATTGGTGTTCTGGCCTCGACTGGCCATCGATAGTAAACCAGGACCTATATGTTTCACATCAAAATTTTCATCTTCAAATTTATCTCCATAAATGGACCGTCCTCCTGTTCCATCATGTTTTGTGATATCTCCTCCCTGAAAAAAAGATTTCAATTAATAGGAATCCCAAATAAAACATTAAAATACATACAGAACTAACCACTGAAGGGTAGGTCCTAAATACCCAGCTTCTCTGAGAATGTAGTTTGAAAACTAAGAAATCTGTGAAAGGAAACAAAAATGAAAAGATCTTTTCCCACCCTTAATTTCTATCAGGTTCAAGGCATTAGAAATATGAACCCTTTTAGGCTGCAAGTTCTTGTGGGGATAGAAGCTGGAGGTGTGGAAAAGCTAAAGTCTACAATTACAGGTAAGGAAAAACACTCAGATTTCCCACACTCACACTTGTCTAGACCCTGTTGTGATGCACACTTAAAGACTTACTTGGCAAACAAAATCTGGAATCACCCTGTGGAATATGGAGCTCTTGAAACCAAAGCCCTTCTCTCCAGTGCACAGTGCTCTGAAGTTCTCAGCAGTTTTAGGAACAATGTTTGAAAATAATTCCATGGTTATACGTCCCAGGGGCTCATCATCTGCACAAATGTCAAAAAACACCACAGGATTTGTCTCCTTTGAGAACTCTGCTGTCAATGATAACTGTCCTTTCTGGGGTTTCAATAAATTCTGTTGACATTCTTCAAATTTTTTCTTGAAACAATCAGCCATTTCTTTAGTTTTAAATCTCACTGCAAGCTGTTCCACTTTGGCTTCTCCATCTGTTAAACAACACACACAGTGACCTCAGTGTTAAAATAACTGTTAAAAAATTGTTTTATATATTTGTTGTCAATGTAGAAAAGTAAAAAAACTAGAAAGTATCACTGAGTGCAGAGCTCACCAGCATAATCTGAGGCAGTCCAAACTAAAGCGTTGTTGGAAACATTCAAGGGTTTCAGTTCCATCGTCTTGGTGATGACGTGGTTCGCACACACTTTGAACACCTGGTCTCTTCTCATCAGAATCCGATAGTAATTCTTCACAGTGTGCCAGAGGATCTTCATGTCTCCAACCCCACGCTCCTTCCACTGACTGGCCTCTCGATCCCACCTGTAAAGTTTGGCTCTCTCTTTAAATAAAATTTCTTCATCTTCTTCTCCAGATTTTACTTCTACCTGTGACAGGAGATGAAATTACCTATAAGCTGCTACTTATAACATACTCATAACAAATTCCAAAGATCCAAATTCCTTAACACACTGACATGAACAGAATTTGAAAAGAGTTAACATCCTAGGGTTACTAATACAGCAGATTTGGATGAGGCAGGAAAGATTTGTCATTAAATGTTCTCTTTGTACTTATTAACATTCTTCCTCTTTTTGGAAGTCAAATACAATCTTTTACAGGAGAGAAGAGGTTTAAAAAAAAATCTTGTTCTTCGAGAAAAATACTATCTACTGATTGAGGCTGAAACTGATAAAAATAATTTGCCTAAAATAACATTCTTGTCTAGAAAAAGTACAATATACTTTTTATTGAAAGGACTGTGGCAAATGTGAGCTTAAATGGGTTTTTAATTTTTTGCCCCTTCAATTATGTTATTAAAAACTAACAGGAAAAAATAAATTCTTCCCAACAATTTCACACAGAATTTACCAAATAACATTTGTATGTAAATTTTTTTACAAGGACGATTTACATTTTAAGATTGAACTTGCAATAAAAAGCTTCCATTTGCAACAGTCAATGTTCTCAAAGAAGTTGGTCAAACAAAGGTCAGCCCTACAAATCAAGCCCATGTCAAGTTTTAAGTTTTAAAATGTGAAGTTAGTTAGTATAAGGTTTTTACTCTTTAATATTTACCTCTGGTAGTGACACTATTGGTTCAAAATGGATATCTTCATTATGAACTACCTCTTCATCACTACCATCTTCAGCTTCGCCAACTTTACTGGTTGACTGTGATCCAAACACCGCTGCTCCAGTATTTGCCCACTGGAAATTTTTATCTGATGAATAAATTAGGATATTTAAACAGTGATATCTATTTTAATAAGCTTTTAATTCCCATTAGAGTACTTTATGAATGAATCTAATTTCCAACGATGTGACAGACTTCTAATTAAAATGCTTAAAACTGTATTCTGGCAAGTTAAGCTTAAGCGGTGAGCACAAAGGATGTGTAGTAACATTTATGCCTGGGTGTACAGACAGGGTTGTCTAAGCCTTAGGTCTTCGTGACACTGAACTTTCAGTAATGAAGCAGGTTCTTCATTCAAAGTACATCCTTTGAAACCTGAAAACCCAGCTCAGCTCCAAGGGTAGTTTATTTCATAAAACATTCTATCACATGAAAAAAGTAACTTTATTGCCTAAAAATGTTCTCCAAGAGGCCAAATCTGCTACTTTCAAAGCAGATTGAATACAAGTTGGTAACTTCTCCACCTCAGCTCTCTTCTAAGGTAACTGGAGTGAGAGCTTCAACTTCTTGCCCAGGTGGCACTGGTGGCCCCAGGAGCAGCTCACTGATGCCACCCCCACCCACCCTCTCTCAAGCAACACCAGGCTTAATGGGTGAAAAGGCTCCCCACTCCTATGCAGAGGAACAAAGACTTTTCTCTCCCTCAAACCCTAGAGAAGGTGAACACTAAATGCTGTTTTTTCCACATCTCAACTGTGACAACCCAGCCTGCTAATATTAATACATTCCCCACTATCTTAGAGGAAAGAAACCTCTCAACTCTTCATCACTTTGCTGACTGACAAACCACTGCTCTCTAATCCTACATCTGATACAAAAACTCGGGGAGAAGGCAAAAATTGTCACATATCAGTTAAAAACTCAGCACCTTGAACAAAGAACAAAATGAGTGTCTAATGGAACAGTAAATTCTTCTAAGACAGGTTTATGGGGAGAAAAAAAAAAACAGGGAAAAAAAAAAGTCTTACAAATAAATAGCAAACGAATGCTGAAACAAAAGCACCATCCCAGATTGTGTGGGGGCTTCCTGAGGATAGTAAGCACAGACCTAGTTGATTCACAGGTGTAGGGCTCGAAAAGAACTTAATTCAGGAACTCCCAAGCAGAAAAAAATTTTCAGTTATCCCAATACCCTGAGACGTACGGCAGAAAATCTCAAAATTCCTCTAAAGCAATGGTTCTTAACATTGGGTGCATATTAAAATCACACCAACAGCTCCTATGAAACACCAGTGCCTGGGTCCCACACCTAGAGCCCAACATAACCTATCAAGTGTTCCACCCCTCCCCAAACTTTAAAAAGCTCCCAGGAATTCTAATATGAAGCAGAGAATTGAAAACCACTGCTTTAAAGGGGCAGGAAAAAGAATTTATTCAGTAAAAGTATAAAGATAAGTCTGTCAGTAATCAACAACTGTATTCTAGGCAGCAATACCTAGGATGCTTCCACTCTGGGTTTAATGGAAACATTACAAAATCCCAAGGAAATATGATAAAATGTCAGTCAGAGGCACAGGGAAGCAGCAGATAAACAGCTGTTTCTTATTTTCTCTTAGGAGTTTCCGTATGAGATATTACAGAAAAGACACGGAGTGACTGGCAGACCTGTGTGAAGATGACTTTCAGGAGAAACAGAGAGAAAAGGAACAAAAGAAAGTGAAACAAAAATAAAATCAACAGATGAAGAAAAAGCAATCACCACAGAAATAACACATAATAGAAGAGGAGAAAGAAAAGACTCCTCTGGGCTTAAAACCAACCAAAACAAAAAGTTTAAGATCAAAAAGGTCCACACAAGGTCAGAAATATGTTTAAGAAACAAAAAATCATTCTGATGAAACTGACCTTTAAAAAAAAAAATTAACACCTACAAGCTCTTAATCAAAGGCTAAAGTATTAAAAATTTACAAGTGTGAAAACTCTCCCATGAAAATATATGAAATGGGTTCCAGGGGATCTACAGTTTCAAAATACTATTCTATGCTTATATTATTAGCACAATATAAATTAAAGTAGACATTCAATACACAAGAAAACTAATCATAATTTAAAGGAAAGTAATGACAAATCTGGAGATAAATTAAAAAACAAAAGGAGAACTGATAAAACCAAAAGCTACTTCTTTGAAAAGATAAAGCACAAATTCCTAAAAAGCACAGATCTAAGGACACAAACTAAAAGGTGTAGCTTGAAAAAAAGAGCTTGGTGGATAATATCACTGAATCAGCAGGTAACTCAGGGCAAGCTTCCCACACAGATCTGGAGCTGTCCTATGTCAACTTTACTGCACAACACTGACAGAGTATCAAGCAACCTGACACATCAGCGTTTATTTGGCTGTTCATTGGTGGATAATTGTACCCACTCTATTGCTGTATTTGCTGACCTATTATCCTGTGACTTCAAGCTACTAAATAAATTAAAAATAAAGCAATGTGACTTCAATGAAGCTATGAATGCCAAAGTAACACAATATCTGAAGGTAATTTCTTAAAGCTTTATATATGTTTCTGTAAACGATGGAACTGTGAAACAAGTAAAATATGTGAGATGGAATAACACTATTTTGAATTAATCATGTAAGTATATATCTTCAATAAAATTTATTCCACAGATTAAGCATCAATTCAATTTAGGTGATGCTATAATTTGTTATATGAAAGATATTTAAGAATAGGAAAATACAGTATGCCATAAAACAAGGAAAAGGATTACTTTCTACAGATGATACCAAAACAGACCAAAACTAGAAAAACCACTGGAAAAGATGGGAAAGCTCACCAGTTATAAATTAGCACAACCCTTATATGAAAAAATACAATCAAGGATAATGCAAAAATAGAAAACTTCAAAGTCATCTCCTTAAAAATTACAGATGCACATCTTGAAATATTAGCAAATCAAAAGTGTAACTAGAAGAACAATCCCAAAGTTGCTCCAAAACTGGAGGGAGGGTTCTGCATTTCAGGATGGGCAAGACTAGCACAAGTTACAATGAATTAAGAGAAAATTCTCATGGTTATATTAATAATAGTAAAAGTAATAGTAAAATAGAAGCCCTTCCTTTAAAAAAACACTAGACATCTGGAGGGAAGGGCCAGGAAAGACATGGCCAGGTGAGCAACAACCGTGCAACAAAGGACTCACCCTCCAGGGGTGCCCACTTCTGTAACACAGTCACTGAAGCCTCCTCTTCTCCTAATCTTACCTTTGGATCCAAAAGCAAAATCCCCAGAGTTACTGGAAGCCAAGTCCGCAAATGACAGCCCTGTGCCACTTCCGAATCCAAATGCAACTGTTTTGCTTTCCACTGGCAAAAGGGAAAGAGCAATTTAATATTTCATTTAACATATGTCGAACATCAAAGATTTACCCAGGACCCAAAGGGAAGGGGTGTATGTGTATATGCTGGGAAGGGGGTAGGACCTGCTATACTACTGATGCAGTGGGGTGGAGTAAGGAGTATTTTTAATCTAGTTATTTCTCTGAAGAAAACTTACAAGTTTACAGGTACTATTCTCAATGAACAATACACCAGAAGCAGCATGTTCAAAATCATTTTTAAAAAATGAGATGTAGATCTATACTAAGTCAGACACAGAGCTACACAGCTTCTGCTTCACATGGTCTAGTATCATCTAAACAAACATTCATTCCAAGAAGGATTTCAGGAAATATCTATGTAAAGATTCTGTGTTCGCTAAGAGAATTGAATTCTCTCATGCCCCTTTGTGAAGAAGGCCAATGGCAACCCATTCCAGTACTCTTGCCTGGAAAATCCCATGGACGGAGGAGCCTGGTAGGCTGCAGTCCATGGGGTCGCTGAGAATCAAACATGACTGAGCGACTTCACTTTCACTTTTCACTTTCATGCATTGGAGAAGGAAATGGCAACCCACTCCAGTATTCTTGCCTGGAGAATCCCAGGGACGGGGGTGCCTGGTGGGCTGCCATCTATGGGGTCGCACAGAGTCGGACACAACTGAAGTGACTTAGCAGCAGCAGCAACATGCCTCTTTGTACATCTCAGTTTAAGAAAGGGAATTCCTGGATGTACATTTGAAAGTATCATCTCAGAACCACAGGTGTACCTTATCCAGAAATTCATGCCTACAAGGTTGCTATAAACATACACCAAATTTTACCTTGGCTTGTAGAATCTCCATCATTTTCCTTTCTAGTAGATAAATCCACAGGTTTGTCAACAGTTCCAGAAGAAACTGATGGTGAACTAACAGATTTGGTAGTAAACTCTGGCTCTTCAGATTTACACGAAAATGGCACAGTCACTTTAGTGTCATCTGTACACATACCATCGGCTGAGCTAGCTATGTTCTTGTCCTGGGATTTCTGCAAAGAGAAAATAGCAAATAACTATGCCATTAAATACTGAGTGACAAAAAGGATCACATACTCTTATTGTACAATAAGCAGATGACATGGAGTTCTGGACAAAGTGGAGTAAGCATACTTTTCTCTCCACCATGTTACTGCACCTCCAGTCTCTCTGGCACCTGCAACTCAACTACACTGAAAAGGACAAAGCGAGCAGAAGTTGCTGGGAAGTGGATGGGAGCAGGAGGACCAAGAATCTTGAGACATGAAGCAATGTGAAGTCTACCAGAGAGGAACACTGGCTGAGATGCATGAGGCAGTCAGGTCTGGGGATGAGACCATGAATACCTCAGCCTCCAGGGGCCAGCCCATCCAGGTCCACAAGCCACAGCAGGAACCCGAAGAGGCACTGGCCTGAGCCAACTGCCCCCCGTAGTTGCTCCTGCTGGTGCTGAGCCACGAGCCCTGGCACATGCTGCTGGGGTGCTGCCAGCAAGGATGCAGGAACTGGGTCCTGGGGCCCATCGTTCAAGCGGCCCACCCCCAGCCAACATGGCCAGTCCCTGCCTCGGGGGCCATCTCTGCAAGGACTGAGAGCACACAACCTCCTCTGAAACCCCACCCTAGGGCAAAGATGGCTTCTGGAAATGGATGGTGCTGAGCCAGAGGATGGCTAGGCAGAGAAGAAGAAAAAGAGAGGTTATGACTGGGCCCCCTCGCTGACCTGCTTCCTACTGCTTACAGGGTCGTCCCAACAAAAGAGTACTGAACCTGAGTGAAAGGGTTTCTAGTTGGAGCTGCTGGACAGCATCAAGAGATTTTTTCTCTGACTGTCCCCTCATTATGGCATGTGGTCCCCAGGTATAAAAACAACTGGAGAGACAGGCAAAGTGACATCAGAAATCCTGGCCTTACCAAATCCACTTTTAATCAAGACCATAAAATATGTCCTCTGAAGAAGACATATTTACGGTAAACTTCTGTGTTTCACTTAGGAGAAAAAAAGCCTCTCAAGCTCTGAGGGAGTCTGATAGTAAGAACCTGGTGAGTCTTCTCCTGCCCCCACACATCAACCCACATCCCAGCAGGGGTACAGAGCTGTCCAAGAAACTGGGGCTGCCAACAGCACAGATAGAAAAGCATCCAAGAAGAGTTGGCTCTCTTTGGCCAGGGATGGGGAATGTCATGAAATGATCTGTTGAAAGATCAGACAAACTCTGAAAAGCTTCTAACAATGTTCCAAGAGGTAAAGACAAATATGCTTAAGACAAATGAAAAGAGAGTTGTCAGGCAAACAAATATAAACCATAAAAGAAAATCCAACAGGAATTTAGAATTGAAAAATACAACAGAAATTAAAAAACCACAGAATGCCCCATCGAACTGCAGCAGCATACATTCCTCTCAAGTGCATATGGAACACTTAAGACAGACCATGTTCTAGGCTAGAGAACAAACCTCAGCAAATTCAAGAGAACGGAAATCATACAAAGTATACGCTCAGTCCATAATGGAATTAAACTAACATTCACTACAGAAATACAGCTAGGAAAAAAATCTCCAAATATCTGGAGATTAAGCATTACATTTTTAATAAACAGGTTGAAGTCTCTGGACAAATTAACAGAGTCCATCAACACTGATCCATGGACATTAAACAGGCAATACATTTTAATGACCTTCTCAACTCCAGGAACACTATTTTGCCCACAAATGTGATAATGCAGATGAAATGGACCAATCAATTCCTCAAAAAAAGTAAACTGATAGAAGAAACAGATAAAATGAATTGGCCTATATTTATTAGAGAAAATGTATTATCAATTAATATATCCTTGCAAAAAAAAAAAAAAGTACCTGGCCTGGTGGTTTCAGTGGTAAGTTCTATCAAATATTTAAGAAAGAAATATCACTAATTCCTACAGTGTTCCAGAAAACAAGCAGATGGAACACTCCCTAACAGAGTACATGCAACAAAAACTGACAGGAGAAGCAGATTTGCTGGGCAACACTCCTGTCAATAATCAACATAACAAGCAGATGAAAAATTAGCAACGATACACTGGACTTGGACAATACAGCATCAACTGATTTGATCTATTTAAAAACCTGCTTTCCATGCAAAACAAAAATTACATTCTTCTCAAGTGTACAATGAGCACCCACTGAAACAGTCATCAAGAATTCTGTAAGAACTGAAATTATTCAAAATATGTTTATAGACAACAATGGAATTACACTATAAATCAGTAACAATGACATCTGGAAAACCGAATATTCAGAAGAAACATACTTTTATCCAATGCATTTGTCAAAAAGAACATCTCAAGGAAAATTAATAGTTTGAACTGAATGAAAGTGAAAATATCACATATTAAGACTTGTAAGATAGAGCTAAACAGCTCTTAGAGGAACTTAAAATGTTTATTAGAAGCGAACTGTCTTAAATCAGTTAATGTAAGCTTCCACTTAAACTAGAAACTAGAAAGAGCAAAATAAAACAACATTCTTCAAGGATTAATGACAGAAAATGTACAATGTCCGGAATACCAGCTGGTGGCAGAAAGGAATGGACTATCACTACACACAGTGACTGGGCCACATCTCAGAGGCACTGTGCTGAGTGAGAAAAGTTCATATCAGAGCTTACATGCTGTATGAGTCCATTCATGCCAGTCTGGAAAAGGCAGAAACAGAAGCAGATCAGTGGCTGCAGAGGTTCTGGGTGGGGAGGGATCTGAACTGAAAGAGACAGTAGGAAGGAATTCTTTGGGGTCTGGAACTATTCTGTATGCTGCCTACGGTGGGGATTACAAGAACTCAGGCATGTGTAAGAACTCACAGAAAACATACACACAACAAAAAGTGAATTTTACTTATGAACTTGAAAAATACAAATGAAAAAAGTCATTATTTCTTAATGACTGAAACAAAAGGAAACGATAGTCCACTCTGTTTGTGTCAAATGATTTAGGCTATCACAGTAGTATTATTTATTATAGCCAAAAAGAAGAAACAACCCAAATGGGCATTAAACACATGAATGGATAAATAAAATGTGATAAATTCATACACTGGAATGTTATTTGGCCATTAAAGGACCAAGTACAGATAAATGTACATCTACATCCATCCACAGAACATTTTAGTTTAATGGCTGTTAGTTCTCTGTTTCACCTCTGTCTATCAAAGTGCACTCTCCTCCAAAATTACAATTCACTGAAACAATTTTTTTTCCCACCCTTATAATGACTTACCACATTTAGTTTCTGTGGCAAAAGGAGCCCCTAGGATTTTTATTTAAAGAATATTGTGTTACAGGATATTTTACAAAAAGGTTTTAACTTATAACAATGTTAACACAACAGTCACTCAAATAAGATATTTTAATAGCTATGAACAGCACAGTACACTGACAAAAGACACTGAGTCCTGTGTACACTACAAGTAGGAAAAGAATAAACACTATACAACTCAGCATGTGCATCAGCGCTGAGATTACTTCTCAGTTCTATTTTTAAGGCTTGAAATACATTAAAAAATATAAGTTTATTTTTCAGTTTTGCACAAAGAAAAGTGAAGCCATATGTAACTGCACTGTTCACTTAGTATGACTGGACTGCATCTGCCAAGTGAATGACCGCATGCCAATGCCTCCAGCAGCAGTGATTAGAGGTGACTGACAGAAACCACACACTGCACTGCCACTGAGACAGGGAAACGGCCCAGTGACGGAAATACACTTCGGATTCAGCACAGCTGAATGTAGAAACTTTAAATAGTACTTCCATAAATAAACCTATCTGGTTATAAATGAGGGAGGGCTGTGTCTACGTTAGCTCTTGTGCACTGACGAACAAGTTTACACCTACAAAAGAGCCGGCACAGCCTTGGTGGACAGCTGAGAGAGCAGTCTGGCTACTCCTCAGGGTCAAACGGACAGTGAAGGGCAGTAGTCTTCCACAGATCAGGATGCATGCTGGCCATCTCACTCTCTTCTCATGTATCCGTTAAAGAAAACACTGCATTCCCAACTCCAGGACCTACTTTATTTTTACCATATTTCCAACAAGTTTTAAAAAAGTATTTCTTGAGGAGCAAGGAACCATTCTGATTATGTCAATATTGTAAACAATTATAAACGACTAGCGTTCTAGTTTCTGTGGAACACAAATTCAGACACCAAGGTGCTGAGAACTATTAAAATGACTATACTTGAACTAAGAAAGTAGTCAAATCATGAGCTTACAAAAAGCAAAGTATACAGATCATGGAAACTAGGCTTCAAATGCTATTTCCTATCCACTCTGCCCACTCCAGAATCATGTAACAGGCACAAAAAGTGAAGCACTTAATTCTGTTCTTGGTATGGCAGTAGACCTTGTCAGGGACATCAGCATTGTCCTTGCTACCACCCCAACTTCTCAAACCCAGCACATACGCAGCAGTGATGGGTGGGCCTTCTGGTCCTCTGCCCAGAAGACAGTTCCTCATCCTCTAGCCAGAGCTGACCGAGGCGCCCACCCACTTGCCAGATGCACCCTACTGTTACCATGTGCTAAGTAAGAACACTCTAGTTTATTGCATCAACAAAGGCGACTGAGCCAGAAGGAATGCCAGAGACAGTCTTACTTGTGCCTCCTGCACTTTCTGAAGCTCTGACTGAAAGTCTTCCACATTTCCATTGTCCTCATCAGTGTCACTGCAGACACCACAAAAAAACGTAGGCGGAAGCTTCAGAGTGTCTGCTTTTGCCTTCTCTTCAACTGTTGGCTTCTTTTCCCAAACAATAACACATTCTTTCTCATTATCTGAAAATCCAGGCAATGCAAACAAAGGAAAGTTAAGATAAAAGTAGATGAAGCCCAACCAACTCCACAATAATGGCCCACAATGTCACCTACATATTAAAGACCCAAACAATAATACCCTGGATGCTAATGGAGAACTAGCACCACCAGAAGTGATATTTTCCCTTCACATTATTTTTAAATATTTTAAATCACCAAGGCAAAACTGGAATTCACCAATGTAAGCAGATTGGGAGATTCCCTTAAACAGAAGATTTTTAAAAAACACTTTAAATTACTTGTTTTAATGTTACATACCTGCTAGATTTTCTTCTGACAGTCTACATGTTTCTGAGTCATCCAGATACAGTTTTCCATTGAGTTTCTTGACAGCTGTGTCGAAATCTTCATCTTAAAGTATAATTTATTAAATAAAAGAAATCGCAGTAACTTTCAGGAGATTTCCCAGTCAGGAATCTAAGAAAATTATCTGCAACTGCCCATCCACTCTCCTTTACTCCCTACATCCAAATAGCAACCATTTTCCTGATTCTGCACCCAAATGCCTAGTCTAAGCTGCTCTGGCATTTTGGGGCTCTGAATGCCTTTCTCCAGTTCCTACAATCCAGTCCTCTAAATCACTGCCCAAATGTCCTACCGAAATTATTTTGAGCCCGTAAGCCCCTGCCTGAGAACTCAGATGGGGTCCACAGAGCTTTCCTACTCAGACCCCATTCTTGCTGCATGGCTCAGCCACCCCTCTGAGACTCCGGGGAAATCAGAACTGCTTTCAGTCCCCTCAGAACACCTGCCCTGTTCACAGCAAACACCGGGGGAATGCGAACACACGAAGGCAGCTCTTCTAACCATGACATCCACTGACTGTTCACACACATTTAGAATCAACATGGACCTGCACCACCAGCAGGGGTGGGGGCTCCAGGAGACTTAAAGTAACTTCATGAGCCTCGTTCACTTCGACGAGCATGAACAGAATGCTCTACAGCAACAAGAGACTCACCGTCTTCCTCCTCTTCGCTGACGTAGTCTGGCCTGTTCTTATAGCAGAAAAATGTGGGGGGAAGCTGAAGTCTGCTTGCAAGAGCTCTTTGCTCAGGGGTCGGGGTTAGCTCATACACAATGAGAACATCATCATCAGAGGGAAGATCCTCAGGTTTTTTCCTCTCTTCCACTACAAGACAAGTCAGAAAGACTGATAAAGACAAGGTGGTAGGTAATTAATACCAATATTGTAAGTAAAATAAAAATCCTGGAACTTCATTTTTAGGTTAAAATAGCATGCTGATGAAAACACACATTCTGATGTGGACACAGCTCATAATAACTGTGAGAGTTAGAAGCCTGAGGAAATGTTCTAATAACCTTAATAACCAGGAAAGAAATCCATTCTACTTTCAGTAACTAACCACTGAAGAAAATACTACTGATGGCTATAAATTTAAAAGGTATTTTAAGAGTGCTGCCATAACCATACTTGGCATACTAAATGGTTTAGCAAAATATCCATGCATTTGCAACAACTGAAAAAAATTAAAGAAATCATGAGCAAATATTAGTATAAATACAAAACTAACTCAAAGCCAGTACCAATGAGACCCTACAAAGAAAGCTAACAACTGCCAAGGCCGGTGAGTGATTAGAATTACATCCACTTTCCTGTATTTCCAAGCATGATAACATTAAATTAAACCTTTTACCCCCTGGGTAAATCATACTGTAAGCATCTAAGACAACATCTGTTTGCTGAAGAACCACAACCACCACCACCACCAAAAAGGCAAAAGATGGGGAGAAAAGGAACTCTTCACACAATAGGTCGTGGTCTATAAGAAAGGACTTCTAACAGAGCAAGCAAAGTCATGGAGTGTGGCTGTGAAGCACTGCAAGTGCAACAGTCCAAAGTGAGATGTACTCCAAGTGGGAAAACACACACAGGGTTTTGAACATGTGGAAAAAAGAAAGGGGGATAATCTCATTTTTCATACTGATCAGAAATTGAAATGGTACTCTGGATGTAATGGGCTAAGTTGAATAGATTATTAAATTTAACTTCATCTGTTTCTCTTATTCCACCTGTTTCCTTTTATTTTCAAACACTGTTACTAGAAATTTTTAAATTACATATACTGGTCGTATTTTATTTCTACTGGATGATGCTGATCCAGAAAACAGCTCTTTTAAATGCTGAACCAGCCTTTCACTCTCCCTCCTTTGTTACAAAAACTGAGCATCAGTTCTTGACCAGGCCCCATGAGAGGACACTGTGAGACAGACTCCTGTTAATGAGATGGCCTCCTTGGGCCTCCGTCTCCTCAAGTCCCCATCTCTTAAGGTCCTGTGAAATCAGGATGTTCTCGCACCTGAGAACCGGGCTGTGTCCCGCAGCAGCACGTCAGTGCATTTGCTCCCAGACCAGGGCTCTTTGGCTAGGGTCCACAGAGTCTGTGCACGAGTATGTACCATTCACTCACACACACACACACACACACACACACACACAAAGGCCACACAACTTTTCAAAGACTGCATCCTTAATCATAAATGTTAAGAGCTGCTGCAGTTAGGAGCACAACCTGTGTACTTTACAACTGAGCTCCTAGAAATCATAGGTGGTCACTTGATTACTGCAGCTGTCTGGCATCCGAAACACAGCTGCCCTTCTGGGGGTGAGTCTTGGTCTCCACAGCCTGCTCCTGAGGGTCTCTCACAGAGCGCACTGCTGAGTCCTCCACTCCACTCCACTCCAGCATGACTCCACAAGGGGCCTGCTCTAACTGGGAATAGCGAGACACGGGGGAGCTCTTCCAATAGGGCAGACTTCCACACACAGGATCTTTGTCAACCAGGGAGCCTAGGTTCCCTGTGGTCCACATGCTGCTGCTACCGTGTCTGGACAAAGGCAGACAGTGATGGTTAGGTGACACACAGGTCTTCACTAATCACAGGAGAAAATGATGATGTACAAAACAGACATGGTAAAGACCACACAGATCCACCTCGAAACAACGGAGTACAACATGTGAGAAAACATGACATCCAAGTAGGAGAGCAGTGTTATGGGGTCACGAAAGCCTTGTCACATGCACACTGCAGCATCAGGCACTTGATCTCATACAGCCAGTTACACTGCTGAGCACCAGCAGCTGCTGACAAGCGGACACCCTAGCATACTGCCAGTGCCAGCTCTGTACCTCTGTTCTCAGGCTGGGAGGAAGGGGTGCTGGTCCAAAAAGCCATTGGATTAGATTTAAAAAGGCTAAAATTAAATCCTAGAAAATAAAGAGTATTTCATTTTTGAACATTTTGAGAATTAAAATGAATGTAATTTTAAAATATAAAAGCCAGATTCAGTCCATTTACACCCATGTGGCTGTCCCACATATCCATCTATCCTATCCCAAGGCTTTCATTCTTTGCTCATTGCCAAGACTGCTCATGGCCAGACTGCCTTACCTAAAATGTGAGCATGCAGTACCGTCCAAGAACATAAGGATAGTAACTGCAGAACAAACCTACTGAAACCACTAGCTTCAAGTGAACCCTCATGATTTGAGTGCTAGTGGCCTTAAGCTGGACCCAGTGCTGAGGTGAGTTCTTGTGCTCTGCTGACAGACATGTCTCCCGGAAGCCGACATCTCCTCAACAACGTGCACACACGCTCTCTGCTGCTGCTGAACACTCACCACTAAACCGGTTTAGGGAAGAAAACAACCCACACAGACATATTTTTGGAAGGAAAGTGGGGAGGGAGAGAGGGGGAGAGGAAGACAAAGTCTGCCTCATCTAAAGACCAAGCGCTTACCCTTTTCTGGAGTTTTAAATGTGTGGCTGGTTGAGAACTGCTCCTTCAGAAAAGCAGGAGAGGTGTTTTTGACTTTGCCGTCGGAAGCCGGTTTGAGATCAGAGTTCTGTGACTCCTGGCGACCACCAGGTTCCACTTTTCTCTCAGATCCACTCTGGGCTGCTGAACTGGCTTCACTACTGTTATTTTTCAGAGGTGTGTTAAAACTAAATCCAAACAAAGATCCAGTAGCAGAACTGTTGCCAAATGCAAATGGTTTTGACTTTTCACTGCTAAAAATGCTTTTAACAGACTCAGAACCAAATACAAACTTTGGGGGTGAAACTACTGCTTTTGTTGTTGTTTCAGGGGTGCCAGACACCCCGCCAACTTCTGAGGTTGTGTCTGCTGCATCATCACCCTGAGACAAATCAGTTCGTTCTCTGGTGGTTTCTTCCAGCACAGCGACAGCCATTTTCCCACAAGGTGACTCCCTGGGAGTGGTCGAACGAGCAACGTGAGGGGTTATCAAAAAATCTTTTTCTTGGGCCACTTTTGCTTCATCAAATATTTTCTTAAATGAGTCTGCAACATCCTGTAGTTTAAAACGAACAGCTAAATGTTCTATTTTTCTTTCTCCATCTGCAAAATCACATGCAGTCCACACCCACACTCTTTCGGTCCCTTTCATATTTTGCAAAGTCATGTCTGGAGTTATTCTGTGGTTGGCACAAAGTTTTAATACTTGGTCCCTTCTCATCACTATACGAACTTGCTTGTTTTCGTAGTTCTGTAAAATCTTTATATCGCCAATGCCTCTTTCTTTCCACTGACCAGCATCTTTATCATACCTGTAGAGTTTGGCTCTGTGACTAAAAACAACTTGTTCGTTTTCTTCCCCACTGGACACCTCGACTAGATCAGGCAAAGGGACAACAGGCTCGAAGTGCTGTCCGTCTCTCTCCTCCTCCTGAGTGACATCAGAGTCTTCGTCCGTGCCCACTGAGGCCCCACTCTGATTCAACTTGCCAGGGGACTTGGACGGGCTCAGAGCAGACTTGAAGCTGAAGTTAAAGCCAGTGGTAGACTCGCCAAAGCGGAAGAGATTTTTCCTCACGGGGCTGCTGGCCAGCGGGGAGGCGTGCACAGAGCTGCTGCTCACGCTGTCGTCCAGGGCGTCCTCCCTGAGGTCATAGTTGTCCCACTCCAGGGTGGGCCCCGTGGTCTCAGTGTTTGGCGCGCCACTGACATCGGCAGCAGTGGCAGCTCCTGCTCTGGAATCCTTACTGTCTTCCTCACTGACTTTTGTCTGATCGTTCGTCAAAAACGTCTTGAAATCTTTTAGCCCACTCTTCATTTCTTCCGCTCTCTGTATTAACTTGGCCGCCCTGCCAGTATCCACAAGCTTATGGGGAGTCTGCAGGGGAATGTCTAACAGAAGTCGCTGGCATTCCTCAAATTTCTGCTTGAATTCTTCAGCCAGTTCAGGTGTCTTGAATTTTGCCGCCAGCTGCTCCAGTTTGGCATCGCCATCAGAAAAGTCACTGGCCAACCACATCCAAGCCCTGTCTGAGCCGGACAGGGGCTTTAGGTGCATGGTGGTGGTGATCCAGTGGTTGGCACACACCTTTAGCACCTGTTCTCTCCGCATCAGCATCCGCAGTTTGCCATTGACTTCGTTTTTGAGGATTTTTAAGTTCCCCAAGCCCCTTTCTTTCCACTGACTTATCTCAGCATCAAACCTAAATAATTTCACCCGCTGTGAGTAAAGAACTTTCTCATCTTCCTCTCCTGTGACCAGCTCCACTTTCTCAGGCATCTGGACGACTGGTTCAAAATGGATGTCGTCACTGTCCTCGGTCTTATAGGCATCATCATCTTTCTCATGGTCAGCACAAGCGTCCGCTTTATCAGCTAGTTTACTACTTTGTGATGAGAATAACTTCTCTCCAGCACCTGAAAATCCCTTGAAATTGGGGTCTTTTTTGCCAAACTGAAACCCTTCTCCTGAATTTGACTTGGCAAGATCTGCAAAGGTGAAAGTGCTGCCAGTCTGACCAAAGATCACAGTACTCCCGTCTTTCTGACCACCAGCGTCCTGAGCCTGACCACCAGTATCCTCGCCAAAGGACTTCTCAGTAGTCTTCTCCTGATTTTCTGTCTCTTGAATGCCAAATTTAAACCCACCAGCAGACACAGGGACAGAAAAACTAAATCCTTCCTTTGCTGATTTAGAGTCTGTATTAGAAGAACTCTGAAATTTAAATGAAGGTGCATTTTCCTGATCCACATGCCCAAATTTAAATCCCTGTTCTGCATTGGCAAACTTAAAGGCTTTTTCTGAAAAGTTACTCTTAAATCCTGTTCCTGTCTGACTTGCACAGGAGTTACCTGCCTCAGCTGTGGAGCCCACAGGGAAAGTGAGAGGCACTTCTGCAGCAGGGTTCTGGGTTGGGTTAGAGGCACCACAAGCCACACATTTTGGAGAACTTCCTTCATTTCGTATCATGCAAACATTGCAATCCCACTGTCCCTCCTTCTTGGCGAACAGCTCAAGTCCACTCTTTGGAGCCTTGCCAGTCTCTGAAGAAGCAGGTGCTGGAGCAGCAGAAGCTGGCGGATTCTGACCTGGGTTCTGACAGGCCACACACTCGGCCGTGCTGGCCTCATTTTGCACTGAGCAATCCCACTGTCCCTCCTTCTTGGTGAAAATGCCTTCAAATCCACTCTTTGGAGCCTTGCTTGTCTCTGAAGTACCAAACTTTAACGAGGGAGGTGCTGGGGCAGCGAAGGCAGGTGAACTTTGTTTCCGTGGAGTCTGACAAGCCTCACATTTCACAGAACTTCCTTCATTTGCTATCAAGCAAACACTGCAATCCCACTGTCCCTCCTTTACTGAAAAAACGGATTTGAAATCACTGCTGGCAGCCTTAGGAAGATCTCCCTGGCCAAATTTAAAGGAAGGTTGCTTAACAAGTGGAGATCCACTTTTGCTGGCAGGCTTTTTACTCTGACATTCAATGCATTGAGACACAGTGGGTTCATTTCTCACTAAACAAACACCACAGTCCCAGTGCCCTTCCTTCTTTAGAGTCACCAGAGCAGATCTACCAAGTGTATGTTCTGAGCCGGGTTTAGGAGCGGAGACAGTTTCAACTAATGGTGGGCCGAGAAGCTCCTTACTGCCTGGGTTTAGATTCTGGCAGGATATACACTTCTTAGCAGTTGCCATGTTCTTCAGTGAGCAGCTGTTGCAATGCCACCAAGACCCTTCTTTCTTTGCAACCTGAAATTCAAAATTCATAGTTATGCCATCAGATTTGTCAATATCCTTACTGTCATGACCTGTGGGTTCTTTTACAGTTCTCGTGGCCTGATGGGTGGTTGTGGCTACATTTGCTCCTGAGGCTTTCAACAGGCTCTGGGCCTCTTCAAACTTGCACTTGAAAAGGGCTGCCTCCTCAGGCGTCTTGAACCTAATGGCCAGCTGCTCTGGTTTGGGCGACTCATCAGCATAGTCCAGAGCATACCACACAAAGGACCTGTCTGAGCCGGCGTTAGGGGCAAGGGCCATGTCTGGGCTGATATAGTGATTTGCACAGATCTTCAGCACCTGCTCACGTCTCATGAGCAGGCGGATTTTACCGGAGGTTTTGTGCCTGAGGATCTTAACATTGCCGATTCCACGCTCCTTCCACTCTCGGGATGCTGCATCGAAGCGATACAACTTTGCACGATTGCAGAAGAACTCCTCCTCATCCTCCTCACCAGTCCTCACTTCGATCTTGTCAGGAAGAGGCACCACGGGTTCAAAGTGAGGGCCATCATCCTCCTCGTCCCCCTGTGCACTTCCCCCGTCAGCATCGTGACCCTTGCTGGCCGGCTCTGTGGCAGGCACTCCAAACAGTGATTTCCCTGGGCTGTAGAAAGTAAACATATCATCACTGCGTCGAAAACCAGAATTCTTTGGCTGATTTGTACCCATGTTCTCAGTTAATGAAATTCCAGGCACATTTTTGCTTCCAAAATTGAACGTATTTCGAGGTCCCATGTTTTGAGCAGCTTTTGGTCCACTGTACCCATCTCCCTGCAAAGGTTTATCTGAAGTCAGCAGACCTAAGAGGCTTTCATTATTGTTGTAAGTCGTAGCAGGGGGCTGTGCCACAACCTGTGGTGAGGAAAACGTGAAGTCACCATCATTTGACTTGAAATTTGAATTAAATTTGAAAGGAGTCGGCTGTGTTGTATGTGCAGGTGCTGCCAGAGATGGCCTCATTCCTTCACCAGGCACCGGGTGAACAAAACTGGTTTTTCCAAATTCTAAAACCTTAGGTTCTGCAGACCTTGAAGCATGTGCTGCAAGTGGAGGTTTTGTAAAATAACCTGGTTCTGGCAAAGGTGGATTTGTGCTTGTCTGTTGAACATTGTAATTAAAGTAATCATCACCCCTGGGTGACAGAATTCCTGTCGCAGGAGACTCAAAACGCAACGGGGGGCCATACATGTCTTGAGAGAACATGCACGCTGATGAGCTCTGCACGGGCGGTGTGTGCATCTGCTGGGGGTAGCCGTAGACGTGCTGCTGAGGTGGAAGCCTGTTCATGCCATAAACCGGCCCCTGGAAAAAGACAAAGTGAACACTTTTGTAGGCTGTCCATAAAACTATAGCTTACCTCGATACAAACCAATTCTCACGAACCTCAAGCATGAGTATAAATACACCACTAGAGCATACAGTGTGTTCTTAGACATTGCTACAAGGATACTTACAGCTCTAGTTCTTGGCATGTCCCCAAAATCGCCTTAACCAAAAACAGCACCTTACACATCTAATTCTCCTACACTAGATCCGTAGAATAAATACCTTCCTCACTCCTAAACACAGTGTCCAATGATGTTGATAATGATGATGATGACGATGAGCACTGACAATTGCTCATGTGCCACTTGGGCATAGTTTCAAGTTCTGTGTACACATAGTATCTCATTTTAATATTCTCAAACCCTACAAACTAAGGCACTAGTATCATTCTAATACATAAGGCACAGAGAAGTTAAGAGCTAGGGCCTGGGTGCACCCAAACCCCAGTCTCTGCCCGGCTCTGCTGGGGCTGGTCTCCATGGACACTTGGTCACAGTGTCTAGGCCTGCGAGTGCCACCCACAGTGCTCCAGGGAGTGCATCACAGTCCTGCCTCTGTCACAACCGGACGATGAAGCTCCCACCACCACCACTCCTGTTCAAAAATATTCTAGATGTTCACACATATTGTATTAAAATTAGATAACTAAGAAACATATCTTCTCTATCCAGAGAGAAATTTAAAATATCTATACCTCATGGGACATTTAACTTTTAATGTTTAATTACTTCTTGAATTAATCTGTAGGAAGCCTGGACAATTAAAAAGGAGATATTTATAAATATAAATTATTCCTTTGTTACCTTTGTGGGAGTAACATTAGCTGCTGGTCTGAGTAGATACTGGGTATTATATGCTGGTGACTGACTATAACATACTGAATGGCCAGTAGTTGCAACTAAAAAAAAAAAAACAAGAAAAAAAAAAAAGAAAAGAAAGAAAACACTGTTAAAAAAAAATCTATGCTGCAGGTAGCACTATCTAGGCAAGAACTATAAATACAAAAGCAGTAGAAATCAAAGATTTAACTACACAGACTTTTAAAATTTTTCTATACATCAAAATACACCATAAAGATGATTATCAAATGACAAACTAGAACAACTGCCAAGTATTAACAGGAGCAGTGAGGGCAGCAGCAGGTGGGCACCAAGAAAGCCCCCACAGCGAGCACCAGAAGGAGCTAAGAGGAGTGGTGGGCCCCCTTCCTGAGAAAGAGGGGCTCGATGTGAAGACACAGTCCTGCCACATCAGGAATATGGGGGAGACACTGGCCACAGGAAGGACTTAAGGAAGCAAAACAAATGTGATGGCCTCAGGGCCACAATTTTGAAGTGAGGCTTGAAAATCTGCAGAATGACAAGGCTACATTTTATACTCAAGCTAGCAACAACATTCAGGTCAAAAATCACCTGACAAATTCACATAAAGGATCTCAAAAGTAACACAAAATCTGCTTCTTGGCTTAATAAACAGGCTACAACACGACTAACACTCAAGCTGGTGCCCAAACTATTTGCCCCACCTGCTTTGTGTACGTGTCTGTCACCAGGAAACCAACAACTAGAAGACACTCCTGTTGATGGTAAAAACAACCAACAGACATTTGCCTGATCTGGTCTATGAAAGTTTTACCAGAAAACAAAACAACTTAAAGATCATTTATAACTTTACACAAGGAGGAAGTGGAAACTGTGACCCAAGAGGTGCTGAGCAGCCGGCTCTGGAAAGTCCTGCAAAGGCCCAGTGAGGGTAAACCAGGCCGCCCGTGCTCCCTGCACAGTAACACAGAGGCAGCGCCACTGGAGAAGCCCACAGCTGAGCAAGGAAACTAATGCGCTGCTTGCAGGGGCTCCTCTGAAACATTCCTGGGAGAAAATAGGCAAAGAACACAGAACAAGTGGATGGATATATATGGGCTAAGAATTATAACATCTGAAATTTAACTAGTGACTTTATCACTGAGAGTGAAAGAAACAGTTCAGATGTCTTATAAACCTACCCAAAAAATCCTATAGAAAAAAAGCACCAAATGAATAGGTAACTCATGAAAGCTAAGTGTGCTAGACATTCCTAGTATTAAAAAACCAAAAATTTAAAAGCTGATATATTTTTGCCTTTAAAAATTGGCAAGGTTTTAATAAACTAATAATAGTTAATAACTGGCAAGAGTGTGAACAGACAGGCACTACCAGATCCTGGAGTGTAAAAAAAAGTGTAAAAGTATAAAACTGGCACAGTTTTTCAGGAAAACAATTCCCCAACACAAGAAATCTTATAAAACCCTGGAATCCTAGGATTGTGTTCACAGCAATAATTACAACACCAACAACGGGAAATAAAAACCAGGGAGTAAAACTTGCAGAGCTTGCGTGTGATGGGGTCCTCGTGTTCATTAATGGTACCATCAAAGAATACTGAGTAGAAAAATGCTCAGAACTTAAAGTAGTATTTAAAACACATGATTACTCATCTCTGAACAAAATGCTAATATAGTGAAAATCTCATAAAAAATTCCTTATGAATACAAAGAGAAAGGACCAGAAAAAAATGCTCCAAACTGGTAGCAGAACTCTATGTGACACGATTAGCTTCCAGTTTTCTTTACACTCATCAGTACTTTTGAGCATTTCCTTATTTGAGCTTACTGATGGTTTTCAGTCATCTACTATCAGCAGACAAGGGCCACCCTGGCACGTCTGGACCTTCACTAAGGAAACCGTCTGTGAGTTCAGGAGGGTGGTCAGGAGCTGGGACTCTTGGCTTGTGCCAGAGCTGCCTGCGACTGTGACTGTCAAGCAGCCCCCTGGGGTCTCCATTCCTCTCACCTGTTAAGTGCGGGTGTGCTGCATCTACACAGTCCACAGGGTACTTTCGAGAATAAAATGAGACAATGTGAATGTTATGTTCAGATGTGTGTTTAACAACCAGAAGACCTCCTATGCACATACAAAGAAGAAACAGAAATTGTGACCCAAAAGGTGCCCAGTGATAACCACACAGCATCTAGAAAGCCCCAGAGGAAGCCAGCCATGAGCCCGTACCCGCCAGTCAGGTTCAACATGGTGTATGGCACCTTAGGCAGGCAATGTCTAAATCTGGCAGGCTCCTCACATCCACACCTATGATTGACAGCATTAGTCTGACTTCACAAAGATCTTCTCTGTTACCTGTTGCACTTGAAGGACACTGTCATGAGAAGACAACAAGCTGCTCTGAGGAGGACCCTAGGGACCATCACTAAGGTACTAAACTAGGCCACACCATTCCCAATCTTTCTTTTGAACTAAAACCAATTAATCTAATTACCTCCATTTCAGGAATCTGTCCCACGTGAAAAACCCTGTCTTCATCATCACTCTGGCTGCCTGGGGGCACGTGGCCTGAAATCAGAGCACCAGAGTCTGAAGCCTCTACCAATAGCGACGTGTACAATAATGGTGTCACCTAATCTTCCAAGCCCATTTCATCTAAACATGGGAATTCATAATGGTATCTCCCACTCTGGGTTACTGTAATTAAATGAAATCACATACACAATGCACCCTGGCACACAGACAACCCACAGTGCAACTGCCTTGTGCCCTGTGGTTCACTGAATGTTTACTGCGTACTCGAAGTAAATGCCTGATGCGCACACACACAACCCCCCACCTATACAAATACAATAACCATGCGATGCAAGTGTTATTTCTATGTTTCAAACAGACAAACTGGCTCAGAGAGCTAAGTACGAGTACAACCTAAAAATCCACTCTACCCTAGCTCAAACTCTTTTCTTCCATATATGAAAGATTTCCCAAGACTGCCAGACCTCTCCGAATGTCATCAAAATAATTCCCCAAAGTTTAGTTTCATAATTAGGCACCTCTTAACGAATTATACTATCAGTTAACATTTTTCCAATATAAGGCATAGTTCCAGCTCAGTCTCAGCTCCTCCGAGATGTGCAGTAAAGGGTTCTCTAAGCCTTTACATAGTAAACAGGATCAGATAAAGCTTATTTTGTTTCTGGAGTTATAAAAAATCTTGGTAACAACAAATAAAATTTAAGCAACATACAGGCAGACACAAACATGTAATAAATTAAGGCATACAGACAAGGTGATTTCACAAATTACCTAACTGAAGGAGGCAGCAGTACAGTATTGTCACTAACGCCTGGGATTATTCAGTTGCCAACTCACCTGTCAGTGGGGCCCCGTGAAAATTCTGTGACCCCTGATAACTATCAGGCACTGGGTCTGGTCCATAATTCTCTGGAGGCCAACGATGAGGGGACCCTGAGCTACTGCTATTTAGTTTCAACTCTTGCATTTCTTTCTGTTGGAAGAAGAAAACAATTTTAAGCAGTTATATCATGGCATAAACAGTGCTAGAGCAAATTTAATACCTGATGATGCCTTCAGAGAGTCCATACTCCACAGTCAGATCTGAGCACCAGGATGCTGATGTAAAACATGATTCTTAATTTCTTAAAGCTTGTTTTTTGCTCCCATTCTTTTCCCTCCTTAGTATCATTACCATACCCACTCAATCTGGAGTCAGCTCTAACCTAAAAAATGGATTCATCTCCCTTTCCATTCTACATTTACTTCATCTTTCTAAAGTTCTGTTTAGGACTTCCCTAGTGGTGCAATGGATAGGAATTTGCCTGCCCATGCAGGGGACACGGGTTATATCCTTTTGCTCCAGGAAGATTCCACATGCCTCAGAGCAAGTAAGCCCTCAAGCACCAACTACTAAGCCTTCCAATGACAGCCAGTGGTTAGGGATCAGACAAGAAAAAGGCAACACCTCCCCAACCCCAGAACCTATAAGGCAAGTACTTTTCAGGAATAAGTTATAATAATGAGGTCAGAGACAGATCCAGCATGGCTACCCTCTTCTTCTACAAGTGTTTCAGATGAAATTCCTTGGCAGTCTAGTGGTTTAAGTTCAGTGCTCTTACTGCTGCGGCCCTGGGTCCAATCCCTGGGTGGGTGGGGGGAAGGGGATGGCAACCAAGATGCCCGCAAGCCAGTGGTGTGGAGAGAAAAAAAAAAAAAAAGTATTTTAGGAATAAAAATTTCCTGGAAAAAAAAACAAACCCTGTAACTATTAAGGTAAAAAATACATTGTAAATTTTCAAACTAAATAAATTTTTTCCCATTCATCATCTATACTGTGTCTAGTCCAGATGGTATATATCTGAAAGTAAGAAACAAATGGAATCAGCTGGAAAATTTAACTGGTCACCACTAGTATCTGGACCATAGATTTAAACATCCAATTAAAGCTATAAACATAATGTTAAAACTCAAACAACTAGAACACATGATGAAAACTAGTTTCGACAAGTCTCACTTTATGTATGAGAAGACAGACAGAAAGCTAAGGAAGTGCCTGACCCAAAGTTGTGCATCAATGGCAGTCAGTATTAGACCCTAGCTTTCCAGGCACACAAGAATACCATGTAGGTGCCAGAAATCTACATGGTTAGCATGTAATATCATGCAAGTCACAATTATACAAAATTAACACACAAAATTCTTATGCAAATTGAAAAGTGCAAAAAAAATACAGGTTTGAAGACTTTCCTTGGCATGATTTTAGAAGCATGAATGATTTAGTTCTTGTCAATGAGCATGAAACAACTTGTACCTCCAATTCCAAAGAAGTAAAGTTCCTTTGAGTGCTACAGTTGAGGTCACTTTCATAAAGTTAAAGCACAATCATGTACAGACACCTGCGTCTTTACATAATTAAGTCAAATTCATATGAAGTAATAAAAAGAGAGACCCTTTGAAGTTTAGACCACTTGTGAAGTCTTAGCTATAAATGTGACATACACACTAGGCAGTGTGAGCTATAATCTCACAAACCAAGGTATGAAGACTAGAGTTCGTTAAGTTCAACACTCAATCACTGGGGACTTCCTCTATGCTGGGAACAGGGCCATGGTTTGGATACGAGTCTCCATCTTTGAAAGAGTCATATCTTGTGGAGGATAAAGACACATAAGTAATCTCAAAAATAAGCTAATGTCAAGACGGAAGCATGTGAAACACAGTATGATTCTACAGTCATGCAGCAGAGGAACATATGGAACAGTGTTAGAAATGAATGAGAAAGTGGTCAAGGAAGGAATCTTGGAATAAGATAGGCACAGTTTAGAAAAATCAAGGCATTTACCTTAATGGCCTCCACCTGTTCGCAGATCATTTTCAATAAGCAATTTTGATCTTCTGCCCACTGAGGTGGTGTTTTGGGAGAATACTGAAAAAATAACAATGAAACAGTATTTAAAACATCTAGAATACACATTCTGCAGTAAAGTGACTTCTCTTTTCCACTTACCTTATAACTTCTATTTGGTGATGGAGAGAATTTGGTGGGAGATGAAGTCGAGTGTTTTATTTCTGAATCTGCATTTCGCAAAGACCCATTTTTATGAAGAGGCGCTCCTTCACTGAACTCATCAAGCTCCTGCATGACTAAATTAAGCATCTCTTTCACAGATTCCAGGGTCACAGGCAACTAGAAATAAAAGGCAAGAATCAACATCTTTAGTTTGCAAAATCACCAACAGAAGAACTCTCAAATAAAAATTTTTATCTTATTAGTTTACATTTTCATACTTCTGTGTGACAAGCACATTGTACTTTATGTAACAACACACAGAAAATGCTGTGCAATCTAAAGTCTCCTAACCCTCAAGTCCATGCTGTGTCTACCCCTCCTGATGGCGGCAGCAAGGGCAGAGCAATGTTAACTGGGGAGTATTTCCATGTGAGCAAAGTAAGTCACTGCCACTCACTCACTGATTCTGAATGAGAGGAGAGGAGAAACACAGAAGCTGGCATGCACCAAACATAACCCTGATCCAAGAGCAGCAACACAAACGCACGAATAAAACAGGTGGAAGGTTGAATGTCATTGAGGTTAATCCCATCACAACAGCCTCAAACTGCTGACAGCTGGGGAAAGGTGGTCACAGGAGACAGTGACGAGGGGAGAAACATCCCAACATCATGGGCAACCACCCAATTTCATTAACATGTTTAACTGCCGAGTCCACACAGAACTAGTCTCAGTGGCAACATTTGCTGAATACATCGCCAGGTAACAAAAATAAATGCCAGCCTTTTCTAATTCTCCAACAAGCATTTTTCTAATGGTATAAACCTAAATGTCCACATTTAAACACACACACACACATAAACCTAAGGCAAAGTATTACTGATTAAATATTTAAACACCCCACTTCTGTGCATTAATATGGTATCACTAAGCATTTTTAAAATTACCAAAATATAAAATCAAGGCAAAATTCCTTATCACCTAGCTAGCAATAATAAGAAAATAAAATCTGCAACTTACTTTCTTAACTACTGACAGATTTGAATCACAGTCATCTAAAATCTTTATCAGGTAGTCCCTGGTCTTTCTCAGGTAATTTTTGCATTCTTCTTGTTCTTCAGAAGAAAGCACATCATTATCAATGTCTTCTGCTTTTCTGTGAAAAAGCTATACACAGGAGTGCTTTATGAAACAATTATGTTTTAAAACAAAAGCCCTTTAATTCAACTACCACACTACTTACCAGTGCAAGATTCCAATAAGAAACGACGTTATTAATAGATTCAAAAGCAGCCATAGCATCGTCTATATTTCCATTAACTACATCCAACATAGCGAATGTTACGTGTGCTTCATCTTCGTATTCACCAATTTCACATGCCTAAACACATGGGTAACTTTCAGTCAAGCTGCCTCTACCCAGAATATCAAAGCCAAATATTTCCCAAGGATTTCACACGATCTAATGAGATCAGCATTTCAGTGTTCTTCTCTGTCATGTTGCAACTGTGATAGACAGTGGACTTAGAAAACAAGACTACCATTCAATAGTCGGGCAATTAATATAAGCAGTTTCTACTTCCATTTCCTTATTTATAAACTAGAAGCCCAGACCTCCAGCTAGTTCACCACAGGACTCTCCATTACCTGAATGTCTGCACTGTGGAAATGCCTGAACAGAGGGTCAGCAGGCTCAGGGATGCTGCTCTTCTTCTTGATCATCTTCAACAATGGTAAAACCTTTTTCCAGTAATGAACACTTCTGCCTATGTATTCTCGTTGATCATAAAAAGACTTAAGATCACAGCCCTAAAATACAAAGTTAGAAGCACACAAATAGACACAAATGAACAGATTCAAAAACTCATTTACAGATGTTCTGAACAACTGGCTAAAACTTCAAATCCTAGTCAAAATAAAATCTCAAAAGTCATATGCTCACCTTTCCAAATTCTAAAATAACTAAGCACTTTACCACCAGCACTCATTCTAGACCCAATTTTGAAATACCTCCAATGACACTACCCAATCGGGCAGCCTCCTCTTTTTTCGTGAAGTTGCTATAGGTGCCACAGAACAGACCTCAAATATTGAGCAAGGTCTATAATGCCCTTACCTATAGAGCCTTGTGTCACCCAACCGCTAAAAAAATCTTCAGGTTGGTAACTGTAAGTAATACTAACAGCTAATACCTGGTAACATTTACTGTGCTAGGCAATATTCTTAAGCACATACATACAAACTATACTAACTACTTTGTGGCAAGACTGAGAAAATAAGATTTCACCTGACACAATATGAACACGCTGCTACTGTTTTTAAAACCAAAAAATTTTCAGTGTCAAGTATGTCATTTAAAAAAATTAAGGTAATGTTCTTACAAACTGCTCCACTTCAGTGAACTCACCGTTTTCTGAAGGCATTTTGCCCAGTGCACGAGCAGAGCAGGCTGAAGGCCAGTTTTTTCCTGGCCTCGTAGAGTGTTTATGTCACGCTGAACTAGAAGTCGCAATTTTGCTGAGGTCCCAGGTCTAAAAAAAGTTTTATTTAATGAAATTGGTTTATAAACATGCAGTTCAACACTTACACATATGTTAATCATCACATGGTAATTAAAACTTTACATGAGAATTAAATTAAGTCCCTGTGCAGTTAAAGGAATTTTTTTTTTTTACTACTTACACTGCTTTTCTGTGGATTAGATTACAAACTGCATCCCACCATGCTTTCTGTCTTTCTGTGCAAAGCTGTTTACACACAGGCAGTGGCAAGCACAGAGGCTGATAGAAGCTGCAGTGAGAATTAGACTTTTCCTTTAACTGTAAGTGGCTGGTATATATTACTCCAAGCAGAAATACCTATTTACCAAAAAAGAAAAAAAAAATCAATTTAGGGGAAAAAAAAAGTGTTCATGGTATTTAAGTTATTAAAATCTATGCTTACTTCAAGATCTAAAATACATATTGATTCAGGTGCATTTGTTTCAAGTCTTGAGGTTTCCTGGGGCAAATGATGAAAAAGCTGTTTTAGCCATTTTCGAACTGCAGGTAAGGTAGGTAATGAATTCCACTGTAAGCCAAGCCAGGTGAGGTGCTGAAGACTACCATTATGTGCCCGAATGGCACCTGAAAGAAAGCAAAAAAAAAAACAAAAAACAAAAAACTGGCTTGAGGTTTTGGAAATTTTTGTGTGCCATCAGTTTTGCCAACATAAACAACTGACTCATAGTAATATTAAATGTACCTTAATGTTATAACTCCTTTTCCATATCAGAGTACAGGGAAAATCTATAAGCAAAGTCTAGTGTTCTTAAGAAAAACAGTTTTGATGGAAAAAGTTCTTTTGAAGGAAAAAAAGAGCCTCACTAGAACTCAATAAAACAAAATCTACTGACAGAGGTCAAATAATGTTCATCGCAGCACTGTTTATAATAGCCAGGACATGGAAGCAACCTAGATGCCCATCAGCAGATGAATGGATAAGGAAGCTGTGGTACATATACACCATGGAATATTACTCAGCCGTTAAAAAGAATTCATTTGAATCAGTTCTAATGAGATGGATGAAACTGGAGCCCATTATACAGAGTGAAGTAAGCCAGAAAGATAAAGAACATTACAGCATACTAACACATATATATGGAATTTAGAAAGATGGTAACGATAACCCTATATGCAAAACAGAAAAAGAGACACAGAAGTACAGAACAGACTTTTGAACTCTGTGGGAGAAGGTGAGGGTGGGATGTTTAGAAAGAACAGCATGTATATTATCTATGGTGAAACAGATCACCAGCCCAGGTGGGATGCATGAGACAAGTGCTCGGGCCTGGTACACTGGGAAGACCCAGAGGAAATTGGGTGGAGAGGGATGTGGGAGGGGGGATCGGGATGGGGAATACGTGTAAATCTATGGCTGATTCATATCAATGTATGACAAAACCCACTGAAAAAAATAAATAAATAAATAAAGGAGAAATTGGGAGGGGGGAAAAAAAAAGAATAGCCATCCAATAATAAATCTTGAAAACAATAGATCTTCCTTTCGGTAAAGAAATATGAAAACAGTGGGATACCACTACATTAATAAATTAAGAAATTCAATATTAAAAAAGTTTATGGGCTTCCGAAAGCATAAAAGAGGAACAAGCTTTCTGGTAATACGGCAATTTGCAAGACAAACACGTCCATCAACTTTACCCCAGTAATTATGTTTTTAGGAACCTGTATAGAAAAAAAAATGAAATGGAGACACCTAAAAACTGTCATCAGTATTTTTAATGTAAGTGAAAAAACTGGAAACATCTTAGCTTCCAGACGGAAACTGGCAAGTACATTATAGCTACTTCATTAAAAAGATTGTATTAGCACCAAAATGATACTTGAGAGAATTCATGACACCAATCACATGTACAGAACTATTCAGAAGAAAAGCACATGCTACCACAACCACTACCAACACCTCATATTACCCTCCCCCCATAAACCTTGAAAGTAATTCACAAAAATATTAAGTCGTCATTTCTGGATAATTCCCCTGTTGCTATTATATATCTCCTGGTGTAAAAGGATTAAAATGCAAAGTCTTCCCTTAGAAAAATACCACTTACCAACATCATATCTAGCCAATTCATCAGGATCCGGTTCTTGTACATCAATGCTTCCAATATCATCATTACCAAGGAAAGAGCTATCCTTAGGTAACTGACGAGAAAACAGAGCGTCATACAAAGCTGACTGCCCACTCCTGTTGGCAAAGGATTCTACAACCTCTTTTAAAAAGTCTTGCTTGTCACGACTTAAGTTTAGCAGCATATGCCCTGAAAAACAAATTATTTCCATCATTTAAAAAACATAGATTAAAGTTACATTTCTCAACAGTTTCATTCACTTACCCTAAGGGGAAATAACATGACATTCTCAGAATGAACCCTCCAGCCCATCAACCACAGCTGGACCCAAAAGGGTGCTGATGTGAAAAATGAATAGACTACAGGTGTCAAAGCATCTGTGTCTATGTGCTAGAGTAAAAGGAAAGGAAAAAATGTGTGCGAAAAATCCCAAAAGGATTTCCATTTGGAAAAGTGTGGGATTCAAGTGGCCAAAGGAGAATAGGATCAAGCTCAAATTTTCTGTCCTGATAACCAAATTTCTAAATCTGGCTGGTCAGAATCATCCTTTAAAAGAGCTCAAAATCTTTCTGTTTAAGTTCTAGACTTCCAGTCCCAGAGATTATGATTCCACAGACTTGAACCTATTTTAAAAACACTCCTTGGATGAGGTTCTAGTTCACGTTCTAGTTCTAGTACACATGGATGTACCTTGAAAGCACTATGCTAAGTAAATGAAGACAGTGATCCAAAGACCATAGCATGTATGATTCAATATATGAAATGTCCAGCACAGAGAGAGATAAAAGAGACAGAGAACTGGCGGCTGCCCAGGACTAGTGGTTTGCAGGGAAATGGGGAGTGATTGCTAATGGGTACCAAGTTTCTTCATGAGGTAATGGAAATATCCTAAAAGCATAGTGATGATCACACAACTCTGTGAACATACTAAAAATACCACTAAACTGTACACTTAAAATAGGTGAATAATATCATTATGTGAATTTTACACAATCAGGCTGCTTGAAATAAAAAAAACAGAACTTTTTTTCTGTAATTCTGCTGGTCAGTCAGGTTTCATTACTATCAGACAATTATCTCTTCAAAAATTTGCAGAGACAAGCTCAGCAGGCCCAGATCAAAGACAGTACAACACAGTTCATTTTACAAACTGTGACCCTCTGCAAATGTAGAAGGGAGATCGAAGAAAAAACCAAAAGATCATTTCAAGGACTCAAAGTTTGTCTCCTATAAAGAAGTAAGCTGTGGGACAGAGGAGCCTTGACCAACAGTCTACCTACAGACCCCAGCTTACAGCTACTCGGATTTAAGATCATTTCCTAACTCTTAATGAAGGCCCTTCAACTTTACATCAAAACTGCCTCTTACAGAAACATTTCCCTACAGAGCCTTCAGTTCACTGTTTGACTCACTGGCTACATGAACACTTTCAAGTTTGTGCCTTAGGAAAGCCAGAGAGTGTAACAGACCTTTAGGATCCAACCCAAATAGTAAGAACTGGGAGTAAATCTACAAATTCCAACAGCCTAACAGTATGTGAATATACACCTTCTGTCTTTGTTTCTAAGTTGTCAGCTCCTGAAGAGAAAGATCCCTAATTTTCTCACCTTTTATCCCCAAAGGCTAGCAAACCAGTAACTGATTCTTAGTTCCAGAGGTGCTCTTAAAATGTTCTGGATGGAGATTCTAGCAGCTAGGTTAAGGATGGGTTAAAGAGTTTCTCCACCCAGAAGCAAACAATATTTGTTCCTTTTAAAGATTATACCATTTTTTATCATTCGTTCTCTCCTCCCATTCCCTAATTCAATATAGCAAGGAGAGAAAATTCTAACAAATTATCTCCTGGGCAGAGAGAAGACACTATCTAAGATGTGTTCAAAAAGGAAAAAGTTCTTTTTTCTTTTTAAAATAAAATCAGTTAAACGTTACCAGTACCTGATTGGCTCAGACGATCATAGGCCATCATTTCCAGTAGACTTTGTCCAGCTTCTCCTTTTATTAATTTAGTCTTTGGTCTTGGAACCTAATCATTTTAGAATCAAAAATCTTAATTTAGTGATACATTTCTAATAGTAAAATGTTCCTTTCTGTTACACTGTACTTTTCTTCAATAATGAATAAACAGTCAATGGTTAAAGAGAGTTGGGAATCCAACTGCAAAACACTGGGAACTGGGGAATTTAGATAATCTAAAAAAGATGCCTACAAAGAGCATGTATGAGAAATTACTTTCCACTAAGAACATGTTGGAGTTACAGCTGGGGAAACAAGAGCATCTGGTTGGAGACCTTTTCTACCCTGCACAGATAGACCAGGAGCAGCCTGGGAGATGACAGCTCTCCACCACCCAGCACTGGAACCCCCGACATGGAAACGCCATACCCTTCCAGAGTGCAGACCACCTGAGAGACCACCAGGGTAATGGGAACAACCTAGACAAGAAAAGGGCTCCAAGTCCTGTCCTATGAAGAAGAGATGGAAGAACTACAAGTAAACAGAATGGTGAGAAGATGACAGCTGCCTTTGAGTATTAAGAAAATTTATCTTGTAAAAGAAGGTAACACCAAAAGAAAAAGACCACCACCAATGGGTAGTGGCTTGAGAAATATTTTTACTCCATATAAGGAAGCACTAAGAACCAAATTATCCGAAAATAAAACAGGCTACCTTGAAAAGCTGCAAATGTCCATCACTGACATGTTGGGTCCCAGCCAATGAACACTTACCATCCTGAAAGTAACTACACAGACAGTGGGTGTAACGGCGTCAAATCTCTAGTGATTTTCTTACATTGGGAATGGCAGTATAATTTGGTACAACCTCTGTGAGACTGGAAATTTGGCAATAGCTCAAAATATTATAAATGCACAGATACGCATTGATCCTGCCATCTGTCACTCGAACTCATTTCACCCCCAAATTTTCACATGGGAAATGGCACAAGGTAGTCATTGCAGAATTATTTTGAAGTAGCATAGCAATATCTCGGTTTTAGGGCATCGGTTTAATGAAACCCAAACTATGGTACAGCTACAGAATGAACTAACATCCAAGCATCAGAATAAATAACAGTGCTGTACTCAGGCTATGTTTTCTGTGCTCATACGGAAATATTGGAATTCAAAACTCAAAGTGGAGTTTCTACTGAATGGGTATCACTGTCACACCATTGTCAAGCCACTGTTGTAAGTCAGAGATCAACTGAACTCACTAGAACTACCGCAGTCCCTAATCAAGGGTCTGAAAACCCTACCATTCAATCAGCCTGCAGAATCAATCAGGAGGGAGATGTAGTTTTTACTATTTAAAAAGGTCAAAGTTCAATACAACAAACTAATAAATACAACAAAAAAGAAACAGACTTACAGACATAGAGAACAGAGACTAGTGGTTACTGTTGGGAGGAGGGGGATGGTATCAGAGTGAAGAGGTGACAACTACTGTGTATAAAATAAGCTACAAGGGTATAATATACAACACAGGGAATGCAGCCAATATTTTATAACTATAAACAGAGTATAATCTTTAAAAATCGTGAATCACTGTACTACATACCTGTAACCTATAAAATATTGTACATCAACAATACTTCAATTTTTAAAAGGCCAATGTTTACAGCAGTTGACTGTGTCAACATAAAAATACCCATTTAAAAAATTTAATACATTTCAATTTCCATTAAAGAGAGCGGCTACTTGATAATTCTATAAAAATATTAATCATAAGAACACTTTAGTGCTTGTACAGATTAGCAAACTTCATTAACTTCACTACTTTTCACCAATAAATTCCTTATGAACAAAATGCTTCTGCTGAGCTAACAGCAGCACTGTGGACTGCACCTTAACAGGTTTTAAAAGGCCCAAGTGATATGAACTACAAAGAGCAACATCCTCCAACAGTCATTTTACAGTGAAACCCTTTTTCTTTCTCTCAAGCAAACGATTATTCTTTAAAGCTAACAATTTCTACAAGCTAGGCATAATTCACTTTGTGGAAGACTCTTCATTTCTTTTCAGTTCAGAAATGATGCAAGCTCACGAAAGCAAACATTAAAACTGCAAAAATGGATGAGGGGAGGGCAAGAGCCCTCATGTCATTATCTAAAAACATCTAAAACATCTCATTATCTAAAGACAAAGGTTCACATTCTGGCACATTCTCTTCATGTCACTTTCTATGCATAAAGTTGTTTCATGTTTCCGAGGATGAATAAGTATGCAGCCGTGTAGTAAATATACTGTTAATGTTGTATATATATTAAAAATTAAGTTTCCAATTAACATGTTAAAAGTTACGGTAAACAGCCTTCTATAATAGCTTATGCAACTGTGCCCCAAAACTAACTTACTGATTAGATTTTCATCCAAGTTATGTATCTTGTATCTATGTATCTTTTTGAATGATGTTTTATCTATACTTGAGACTATTTCCTTACAGGTTCCCAGAAATGGTACAGTAAAAAGATCAAATTCTTCAAAATGATCTTCCAAACAGTCAAAGCAATGCCAACTGCCACCGGCAATGCTTCAGTGTACCTGTTTCACCCGCCTCACTAGTACCGTATATTAAGAAATCTTGTTATTCTTTTCCCCATCAAAGTATTTCATTTTAACTTTGTACATACTTCTTCCCATTTTCACCACATACCAGGACATACCCCATGTGAAGTACAATCAAGTTTTACTGAAAGGTCAAGGGCATGCCAGACAGGGAGCGATTACCTGGAAGGCTATGAGATAGCAGAGCGCAGCCAGCTCCGAGAGCGCGCGCCACTGCACGTCACTGTGTTGGCCCATCTTTAGCAGCAGCGACCCAGCATGCATGTAGAAATGTCCTCTCACTTCCAGGAACGTAGCTGAGAGATCCTCGTTTCCACCTGCACAAAACTTCACAGACTGAAGAGCGCTATCGAAACTGGAATATTAAAGTATTAAAACAGGTGTTAAACTACTGCATTGTGAATAATTCCGTGTCATTATTTAATTCTAAATAAAATTGAGAAAGGAATTTACTTCAAGCATCACCTTCCACACCTAACTCCCAACAATCCATTCTGTTTTATGAATTATGAATCTTTGAGTGCTTCGTGTTATTCGACATACTTCCTATATTTCAAGCTTAACCTCCAAAATGTCTTATTCCAAAACATCTTCTCCATCATATAGTTTCATTATTTAATTCAAAGTTGAAATTTCTCAAAATAAACATGCCATTTCACATTATAAGTAAACAACTAAGACACATGCATTATTAATACAAAAACTGCTTTTACTATATGTTTAACTACAGAGTTAAGTTAATTATAATTCTGTTATTTGTAATCTACATACTAATCAGTACTTTTTAATCCTAATGGTCCTCAGAATCTTCATTTTCTAAGAAAATCAAAAGCAAACACTTAATAGAAATGTGAACAATGATTTTGAAGTAGATTATAATAAGAAATCTGAGCAACAGATTATTTCTTCTAGCCTGTGAATTTCTGGAACTTGAAGAAGGTGTCAAGACTCCTAAAAGGGGTATGTGTAGTAGTAGTATCATAGCACTAAGAAATCATCTTTCTCACCACTTTCTCATGGGACCAAAAGTTTTTAAGTATATAACCATGTCCACTTCCCCCTAATCCTAAATATTTTCTAAAATCATCAGAAGTTTGATTGAGTCTTTTTGGCTACTCCCTCATACTACCCATATGAAGACACCAAGTACTTCCTCAAGAAAACGACTTACTCTCCTACACCCCAGTGAAAAGAACTCCCTGCCGTGTCAGATGGGGGAGGAACCATTACTTTTCAGAATGAGAGTGTGCACCACGGAGCAGCAACCTTGTCCATCACGGACCCCATGCTGATGTGGCTCTGAGGGCACAGCAGCTCTGCCACAGGGCTCGCCTCCACCGCTGCAGTGCGTGAGCACACAGCTGACATAGCAGGAGGACGGCTGTGTCAGGGGAGCCCCACTCACAAGCAGGCGGTGAGCCTGGCTTAGCCTACGAGCTCTAAATTGACATACAAATCCAAGTGACATGTCTGTTCAATGGAATTTATTTTAATCAAGTGGAGACACTGGTCCTCAGAATTATGGAAGAGCAACAAGGATGTGCATTTTCAGGCTCAACTCTTTACTAAGCGTGCCAAAACTAGACGCTTAATTACAAGAGTAACTTAACAAAGAACAGTAATAGAGTTCTCTAAGAATCAGAGTGTCACAAAACCAATTATAATACTGCCCCCAAAGAGGGTTCCTTCTAAGTAGTTCACCATGTTATTAAGTATTACCTCTGGACATTACAGAAAAAATAATGACATTAAGTTGTTTAGACGAATGAACACAGACATCTGTAATTTACACTGAAGTGCTCTCTCTAGGTCGGCCTACCTCTCCAGTAATTCTCTGCTCTCCTGCGCATCTCTCATGGACAGCGTGAGAACCATCAGGTTAGCATAGGCTATAAGTAAGTCCTGACTGGTTGTTCGCCAGTTATTTTTATCAGACTCCAAACACTGTGAAGATTCCAGGTATTCCTGTAGTGCAAAAAGAACTCTAAGTTACAAAACTGTATCATGTGTTACAAAACTCAAGTGTTTTAGGACTACAAACCCCTTTGCCCATTCACAGGCTGAAAACCCATGTTGGTTTTAGATCAGCCTACAAAAACACCAAAAAATACACAAACGTATTTCTCATATTTATCTCTTGAATCCGCTCATTGTAAATTGAAATCATGCTGGTAAAATCAGCTCATTTCACAGCTGCTACACATAAACGAAAGAGACTTAGGTCATGGAGGGCAGTGGTTAAATACAAAGGGATATATGGTAATTGTGAGACCCAACAGCCCTTACCTACCTTAAGGGTCTGTACCACACAGGAATTCCACTCTAAACTTGAGCGCAGGGCTGTGTTCCTCTCAGCCTGGTGGCAGTGGGCCACAGCATCCCTCAGCCTGCTGTTGGAGCGATACAGCTCCACCAGTCGGATGTTCACATGTACATCATCAGGCCTTGCATAAAGTTCTGACTGAATCAAGTCGAAAAGTTTATTCCATCCATCTTCACCTTTACAATCTAAAAGCTGTTCCTATTTATAAAGAACCATTAATCAGAGAATCATCTGTGCAATTTTAAAAACATCATGGCTCCTATGAGTACCATCCCACTGTGTCTGGCTTTAGTCAATTCCCACCCTATATACCTCATTAGCGCCGTTAGTCACTTCCAGAAGCTAAACCTCCAGAAAATACATGGAGAGAAACATCTGGGACTACAGAGCAGCAGGAGGGCCTGGACTCAGCTCAGAACATCCTTGCATGCCCCTGTCATGACCAGAAGGGACCCTTGCACCCACGTGTCCTCACCCTCCATGTGCTCTGGATCTCAAGGCTGCTCAGTCCCCGCTCCCACTTCCCCACTGTGGAGCTCCTACTGTGCCACCATCTCCTTGGTCGTCACCTTTCCCTTACTGAACGACAGTGCCATTCCAAGACAGCTGCCATCACTTATCCACTAGTCCACGTACAGGTGGAGGAGGTGGTGACCGACTCACTCCCAGCATCATCGCCTGATCATGCCCCTCCTCCCCCAAAACTGTTTATAACATTTTACTAAAGGATGTGCTACCTGGTCACGCCTCCCACTCCTCCTTATCAGCACCTGGAATAGAACTACCCTCGTTCATCCTTAAGATACATCACTACAAGCAGCACAAGACACAGGAGAGCCTGGCCACTCTGTTGTTTCACAGCTTCACCTTCACCACTCCACACCAGCCTCAGCCATCCATGTGGCAAAATCCATACTCTGAACAAACCACTCAGACCACAGCAACCCTCTCATTCTCTCACTGCCCTGGGGCTAGCACAGCCTCACTGCTGCATCTTCTGTCTCTACTGCATGAAAAGGTCCTTTTAATTTTCCATAAAACACACACATACACTTTCCTTCCCTGTCAAGCTAAAACACCAGAGTCTTGCATCCAATGACTCCCTACTTACAGATAGAGCCCTCAGTTATGTCTCTCTGCCCCTCCCTGGAAGCCCCCATCTGGGCAGTCTCCACCCCAGTGCACTAACAGATGAGCATGTGAAGGGCATCTGGAAGCATGGGGAATTACAACCAGGCCAACTGATTCACCTTTATAATCTTAAACCATCAGACTGGCAATGCCTAGAAAAAAGTCCTAGTTTACTTCTAAAGACTCATTTTCTCCACTCCCTGAAGAGTTCACTTCATACTCCTCTTTCCTCTGACCCTCTCTTTAGGATCTCCGCTCATCCTCCACAGAGAAAGTGGAAGCCACGGCCTGTAAGCTTCACTTCCCCTTCCTGCACTCACCTCCTGCCCACCGCCCAGTGGTGCTGTCATCAATCTCCTCCTGGACCAGTTCCATAAATTTACACCTGGTCTATAACTTCAAAGAAGCCCTAGACATCAATTACATGTTTAAAATTAGGTAAAAGACCAGCACCATTTCAGATGTTTTTCAAAAACTTTACTCTCAAACCCAAAAGAAAGCCTTCCTATCAATGATATTTTTGTTCATTAAAGAAGTGCTAAAAAACTAATCTTAAGTAAGCCTCAACTTCTAGGAAAAACAGAAGTACTCTGCTTAATAGTTACAAATTTCATGGATTTCTAGGCCAAAAGTTCCAGGAAAAATATCTGACATAAGATTTATTAGTTTTAAACAACATTACTTTTAAAGTCATTAAAGAAAATCAGGATGCTTCACCAACAATTAAACTTTTGTTATACTGCAAGAAAACAATCCCCTCCCATTAGACACATGGTCTATAACACCACTGTCACCAAACGGAATGGACTCTTGTGGCCAACGAAGAAAGTCAGGACCAATGAAAAATTATATTTGAGGCATGAAACAAAGATACTAATAAGGGAAACAAATCTGCACTATGAAACAACATTTTTGATTAATACTTAAAACCCAGGTGCTTATCACAGGGAGAAAAAAAAAAATGTTACTAGTATTTAATCTCCAGGGCTTTTAAAGACACTTTTGATTTAAAAATCTGTACACAATTGTTTTACACCTGATATGTAATAGCTAAAAATTGGAAACACAGAATTTCCTCCCAAAGTAAATGGTTCAATGGTGGAACACACCTGTATGAGGACATACTACTCAGCAAAAAGCAAGGAACCTATCCTGATACACACAACTTGAAAGGTCTCAAGGGCACCATGCAGAATGAAGAGCCAACTGCAAAAGGTCACATGATGCCTGCTTCTATTCATATGACATTTTTTAGTTACAAATTATAAAGACAGAGAACAAATTACCAGTTGGCAGAAGCTAAGGATGATGGGAAGAAGAGGTGGATGTGATCACAGAAACGGAGGCATGAGAGACACCCCCATGGTGATGCAGTGCTGGATACGCATGTCTACACGTGACAGGTGGAACAAGGACTACACGGGTACTGCACCCATGCCAAACCCTGTGGTGACTGTTCAACAATCCCACCAAGATGGAACCACCATTGAACCATGTACTTTCGGGGGAAATTCTGTTTCTGATTGGATGGAGCACACTCAAGACCTGTCTGTACGACCTCTGCAACTTCCTGAGAAAAATCTATAATTATTTCAATAAAAAACATTTAAGAATTCTATTGCAAACACGTATAAATGAGGGATAAAAACAATGTAAATGAGAATTCCCCACTTTTCCTGCAGGGGCCCTGGTTTCAATCCCTGGTTGGGGAACTAAGATCAAACAAGTTGCACAGCAGGGGGGACCAATAGACAATTAAAATTACAGTTAAAATTCTGTTTGTCTAGCAAATTTTGGAAAGTCTTTCTCCAAAAAGTCTCCTAGTAAACTATATTTCACTCAGTAAAGAATAACATGAAGAGCCAGTTAATACATTAGCAACAAATTTCTATCACTTTTAGTAGTCACTTATAATACACTAGAGAAACTTTTAACTTCTGCTTAAAAACCTCACTATCCTATAACACAGTCTTTACCAAATTTATATAATGGTTCTTTAAAACTGTCATCTTCTGGGTAATTTTCACCCCATGAAGTGAAACTTTTATACCAGACAGAGCGCAATTTATAATAAATCTCAGCTCCACCATCCACTAATAGCTAAGGAACAGCAGAGTCCCTAAAACAGTAACCACTGTGAAGGTAGATGAGATGCCACTTGGAAAGCAAACGGGTTCCTAGTGAAACAGCACACTGTGACCTCATACCCTGTGGATGGCCATCACCGCCCAGTGACACTTACTCTGCCTCACGCACACTGCAGTACTATTGCCAAGGGTCACAGCTCCTATGTCACACCCCCAGACTTATATACAGTAATGGTCTATACCCCTACAACTAAAGGTCTACACCCCTAGGATCCCATCCCCCTCCCCACCACGCCAGTTTACAGCTTACTACTTAAGTCATTTAAATTCCAAGTACTAGCAATAGCTGCGTCTTTAACTTTTCTCCACCTGCTTTTATTATATGCTTTGTTTTCTTTAGTTTTTTTTTACCTTTAGTTTATAAATTGCAGGACTTCCTGGAAAAAGTTTAGCTGCTCGTTCAACCCAGTATTTAGCTCTTCCATCGGTAACGTCATTTTTACAGAGCAATTCTGCAATCTTCAACACAAGATCTTTCTGTGTTGGGTTTAATTCCACTGAACGCTGATACCAAAAACAATTAAGAAATTAGTAGGATTCCTAAAGTCTATTCACTCATACACAAAATTTAAAAACTTAACAAGTACTCCATTACAAACTATTTCTAAATGACAACACGTTACTTCAAAGTTGTTAAAATTAAACTGTCTGCAAGTTTTTTGAAAATGAATAAAAATTTATTTGGTAAATGCAAAAAAGAAAAGGAAGGAGGGAAGGAAAGGAACCATGCATTTCTCACTATAGTAAACTTAAAATTTACAAGTGTTAATATTCTTTTCCAAGTGCTAACCTCTCCATGACAAAATACTTTGGCACTCTTTGGGCCAAATATTTTAAAATCTGTTTCAAGCTTTTTTGCTTAATAGTATGATGATATGAGTGCTTGTTTTCAAGACATCCATAAAACATACCTGAATTATTTACTACATAAATTAACCTGGACATTATGTGTGTGGTTATGTTCTAACCTTATACAGTTTACCTTGTAACATTCAACAGCTTTCTCTATGTTTTCCTCCACTTCGTAAAGAAGACCGAGAAATCTGTGAGCTTTGGGATCCCTTTCTTGCACATTAATATATGTAGATATATATCTGTTCAGAAATAATAATATAAAAACAATCTTTAAAATACCACATTTAGAACTGTGTTTAAATGCAGAGAAAATACTTTATGCTAAGCAACCACTAAACTAATTACTACTGTTTTCTGATGAACACCACTATTTACTTAGAGCAGAGTACGAAGAAATTCAGGAGCATCCACAGGAAGAAACAGACAACACCTAGACACACACACACAGTCAACAGCACCTAGACACAAAGTCGACAGCACCTACACAGACACACACACACACACACACAGTCAACAGCACCTAGACACAAAGTCGATAGCACCTACACACACACACACAGTCAAGAGCACCTAGACACGAAGTTGATAGCACCTACACACACACAGTCGACAGCACCTAGACACAAAGTCGACAGCACCTACACACACACACACACACACACACACAGTCGACAGCACCTAGACATACACACACACAGAGTTGATAGCACCTACACACACAAAGTCAACAGCACCTAGACACACACACACACACACAAAGTCAAGGACACACTCACTTTGTCATTAAACGCTACATTCACCAAGTTTTCCTCAGTGCTATCCACTCATAAGAAATGAACACATAAGTTACCTTTTTTTCTATTACACTTTGGTAAAGCACTACAAAGTTTTGCAGAGAAATTACAAAGTGATTACACTAAACCTTTAAGTTATCATAATGCAAAATACTAAAGAGCACTAATTCCCAAACAAACACTAAGATAATCTGTTCATCTTTTTTTTTTTCTCTCTCTCTCTTTTTTTTTCTGTTTATCTTTTAAACAATAACATCTAAGGGGACTGCACAGGAGTCACTCAGTATACCACCAAATGCAGATGACTTGACTACAAACAAGGATCTTCTAGGCCCAGTGAACGTTATCACAGGAAGAATCAGAGCACAGATTAACACTGGAGGAAAAAGTGTCATTTTATAAAGTAAGGAACTATAGCTGCTAGGTCAATAAAGGTGCTAACATTTTCTTATCAAAATTTTCATCTTCCCATCAATGCCTTCAATAGCCTACCTCCCTCTTAATTTCCAGCTTTAAGCTACTGAAAATCAGGAGATCAGATCAACAGCCTTCTTGGCCTTGGAGGATCACTCACTAGTAGTCAACTAAAGTTATCTCTGACACAAGCTATTCTCCCGCCCAGCAATTAGTTTAACCTTATACTCACTGCTATTTTCTAGCTGATGGAAGTAGCAGATAGCTAACCAGGAAGAAATCAAGATGTAAGCATGGTTCTCTTTTATTCTAACCTAAAACAATCTCTAGAGAAAGTTTAATGCCAGATGATTTCTTGCCCGAGGTAGGGACAAGCAGCCAGCATGTAGAAAGCATCATTCTAGACTCAATCTTCACATAATCCACTCTTGTCCTCACCATCAATCTGAGGGATGAATCCCTCATTTCCAGGACATACTTAGGAAGAACTGCTAAAATACCCATTTTTATCCATTTCAAAGAAGAACATAAGAAAAGGCCCTGGTTTTAGACTTAAGGCAAGTTGACAGTTTGATACTTACTTTTTAGCAAGATCATATTCTTTAGCTTCATAATACAGCTTTGCAAAATAGAATCCTTTCATTGACTTCTAAAAAAAAAATTAAGAATTATTTTATTCTTCGTATTTCAAATTTTGCATATTTTTCATAAGAATTAAAATCTGTTGTAACAATGTTAACATCCACTCAGTATTCTTGACTGAAAAAAATCCCATGGACAGAAGAGCCTGGTGGGCTAGAGTTCATGGGGTCACAAAGAGTTGGACAAGACTGAGCACACAAGCAACCTAGCACTTAAAAGGTAAAAACTGCCTGGAGAAATGCACACATGTTCTAGAATCATGAAACTACGTCTAATTCTCATGAAACATCAAAGAAATTTAAGAAAAACAAGACAAGATGACATCAGAAATTAAGAACTTATATATCAGCAAGAAACCTTAGGAACCGTGTGGTGTTCCTCTCACTTTACAGCTAAGTAAACAGACAGAACCCACTTTCCTGGCGGAGAAGTACACCAGAGAGAGACCTCACTTCTCCTGCCATGTGCACGCCTTTATGGGGGAAGAAGAACAAAGTACTGCAGAGCGGCTGAGGCACTGGGGCTTCCGGGTCCAGTTACCGACCTCTCCACAGACCATTATCTTACACTCAAAGAGTTAGACAGACAGAAATAAAATTTGCCTCTCCTGGTATTAATTCTCCTGCTAATAATCCAAGTCCACACCCTGGTTCTTTTATGTCTACAGGCTCCAAAGTCCAGAATGCTGGAGCACACCAGATGGTGTCATACACACATGATTAAAGTACAGAGCATCAAACAACTTTTTTTGAAAATGACAGAAGGACACAGAAAAATAAAAATCAATGTATTATGTGAAAAAAGCAATGTTTTCATTTACTGATTTTATTTCTAAAAAATATGGATGTTAGATGTTGCTGTGCCTACTAGTCTCCAAGCATCATTCTGAGTGCTGGGGAATTGGCAGTAAACAAAGTCTGTCTTCAAGCAGGAAGCTTGCACTTCAGGAAGGGTGAGAAGCAGACAGTAATCTCCATGGAGGCAGGACAGAATGCTCTTACAGCACCTCATCAGTTCTCTACAGAACACCACATTTTGACAAAGCTACAATCAGTACTTATCCCAAAAAGCACAGGCACCCTAACAGTGCCTATCTAGCTGGGAGTTTCTCCTCCCTCAGCTGGTGAGGGTGGAGGCGCACAGACAAGGCATCACATATTTTATACAATGGGAAAGAGACAGGCTTGTCAGGGAAGGTCTTGGGAAGGGGGATATTTGACTAGAAACCTGATTAATGTGCAGAAGTGGTTACCTGGGGCAGGTGAACTGCAAAAATTTAACACCTCTTCACTGTTTACTATGAAGTATTTCCATTTTCTCCTTTTTATGAACTCTACAGAAGACACTCCTGAATGGCACCCATCTTCCTGAAACACTCTTCTCATGTCTTCAACAAACACAGGTTCTCCTCACTTCACTTCTATCATGGTGGTCATTCCCTCTCCAGCTCCTCTTCTCTCTCAGACTGTCTCATCTGGGATATATAATCCATCTCACTGAGGACTACCCTGACTCCCAGATATGTGTCTTTGATTCTCCTGAGCTCTAAATTTATGTGCAAATGATCAAGATGTGATAGTTCTACCTTCTGGGTTATCTCAGTCCACATTTTTCTACATCTCTACTGCTACTGTCAAAGTCCAGGCCTGCTATCACCTCTCTGTGGGATGACTGAAATGGCTATTCCTGTCTCCCTCTCAAAGTTAATTTGTCAAAACATAACACAAATGACACTGTGTATTTAAAACTGTAAACCCTTTTTTGGCTTCCATTACACTTTGAAAATATCCCTATTTCTCACCAAAGACTAGCATAACATGGCATCTGCCTAGCTCTCTAACTTTACCTTGTCTGCCCCATGCATGCTATGGTCTAAAACCAGTGACTAAAACCAGAATGCAACTGTCCAAATGGGGCAGCCCTGAGCAATCTGTTTAATTTAAACAAAGGTAACAGTAGGTACTGATATGAGACGGTTTCTGCCCAGTACATTCAACGTCAGAGTGAAGAAATTCAATGAAGTCAAATAAATGGCAGAGTAACTATGATTCTTCTTCAGGTAGCCAACGCTTCGTCATCCAATCAGAGTCATATATGAATTCATGACTAAGATTCTCACTAACCTAGTCAAAGGATAGCTAGGGGCAGTGAGTCTGAGGATCAGCTGAGGAAGAGCACCCGGCTGGGCGTGCATGCCTCATGTCTGCACAGGAAAAGACACGAAGAGCAGAGCGAGAGGAGGGCCCCCAGCGCCACTCACCTCCCCTGCACACCATGGCGGTTAGGTCCAGTACACCTATCAGAGCATCACAGAAGTATATCTTTAACCAAGCTGAGTAGAGAGTGAAAATTCCAGTGAAGCAAACAGGAAAAACTCATTTTATCTAGGTTTTCATTAGGATTAAAGACCCTGAAAGTGGGTTCTCCCAATCCTTTTTATATTTTTAGTTTTAAGCTAAGGTTATCAGAAAAGTTACCATACTGGCTTTAGGCAGTCAAACATTGAAAGAACTCACTTTTGGTCATGTCTTGCTATGCTTGTAGAGAAACTCATCTACCACTGGATCATTCACTCAGTAACAGAACTGTGTTTACATCTGCACTCAATGTAAACTGGGTTCAGACCTTCATGAGACAGGTTGGTTTTACTATAATAATGGTTGTTTCCTTAATAAGCCTCCTCAGAATAAGAGGAACCATGGTTCAGACAATGCGGGCATACAGTCTGCCTGAGGAGCAACCTAGTCAAACAGAACATCAGTGAGGTTCTGACTGAATGCTTTTAAGAATCCCATCTAGGCAGGACAACAGAGCCGCAACAGGTGGTATTTCAGATGGCAATGAAGCTATAAAGAGACATGAAGGAAACTTAAACCAATCCGAAAAGGCTACATTCTTAGGATTCCAACTATATTACATTTTGGAAAAGGCAAAAGTACGTAGACAGTAAAAACGTTAGTGGTAGCCTGGGCCTGCAGAGAAGAAGGTACGAACAGCACAACACAGAGGATCTTTAGGGCAGCGAAGCTACTATGTATGACACAATAACAATGAATACATGTCTTTATACATTTGTCAAAACCCATGACTGTACACCACCAAGAGTGAACTCTAAGGTAAACCATGGACTTTGGATGAAAATATTTAAGTTCATCAACTGTAACAAGTGTTCTATTCTGTGGGAAATGCTGACACTGGGGCAGGCAGGACGAATGTGGGAAAATTACCTTCATTACAATTTTGCTCTGAACTTGAAACTGTTCTAAAGTCTACTAAAAAAAAATTTAACTCTAATTTTCCACAAAGTACTCTCAGCAAAATGAACCAAGAACACATTAAAACTATTATACACCATAACCAACAGGAATTTTTGTCCGAGGAATGCAAGGTTGATTTCATACAAGACAATGAGTTAACTAATACATCACATTAAAAGAACAAAGGCAATAAACTGCAAGACCATGTCAAGTGCCATCAAAAGGAAAACAGTATGTGACAAAATCCAACATTCATTCATGATAAAAACTCTCAGAAAACTGATTCTCTCAGAAAGCAAAGAATATCCTCAACATGATCAGTTCAGTTCAGTTGCTCAGTCGTGTCCAACTCTTTGCGACCCCATGAAGCGCAGCACGCCAGGCCTCCCTGTACATCACCAACTCCCGAAGTCTACCCAAACCCATGTCTATTGAGTCGGTGATGCCATTCAACCATCTCATCCTCTGTCGTCCCCCTCTCCTCCTGCCCCCAATCCCTCCCAGCACCAGGGTCTTTTCAAATGAGTCAGCTCTTCGCATCAGGTGGCCAAAGTATTGGAGTTTCAGCTTCAACATCAGTCCTTCCAATGAACACCCAGGACTGATCTCCTTGCAGTCCAAGGGACTCTCAAGAGTCTTCTCCAACACCACAGTTCAAAAGCATCAATTCTTTGGTGCTCAGCTTTCTTTATAGTCCAGCTCTCACATCCACACATGACTACTGGAAAATCCACAGCCTTGACGAGACGGACCTTTGTTGGCAAAGTAATGTCTCTGCTTTTTTAATATGCTGTCTAGGTTGGTCATAACTTTCCTTTCAAGGAGTAAGCGTCTTTTAATTTCATGGCTGCAATCACCAACTGCAGTGATTTTGGAGCTCAGAAAAATAAAGTCAGCCACTGTTTCCCCATCTATTTGCCATGAAGTGATGGGACTGGATGCCATGATCTTAAGTTTTTTGAATGTTGAGCGTTAAGCCAACTTTTTCACTCTCCTGTTTCACTTTCATCAAGAGGCTCTTTAGTTCTTCTTCACTTTCTGCCATAAGGGTAGTGTCATCTGCATATCTGAGGTTATTTATATTTCTCCCAGCAATCTTGATTCCAGCTTGTGCTTCCTCCACCCCAGCGTTTCTTATGATGTACTCTGCATATAAGCAGGGTGACAATATACAGCCTTGACATACTCCTTTTCCTATTTGGAACCAGTCTGTTGTTCCATGTCCAGTTCTAACTCTTGCTTCCTGACCTGCATACAGGTTTCTCAAGAGGCAGGTCAGGTGGTCTGGTATTCCCATCTCTTTCAGAATTTTCCTCAACATGATAAAGGTCATTAATGAAGAGATCACAGCTAACATCATGTGCAGGGCTTCCCAGGTGGTGCCAGTGGTAAAGAATCTGCCTGCCAAGCAGGAGATGCAGGTTCAATACCCGGGTCGGGAAGATCCACTGGAGAAAGAAATGGTAACCCACTACAGTATCCTTGCCTGGGAAATCCCATGGACAGAGGGACTTTTGTAGAGGATTTCTGGCAGGCTATAGTCCACAGGGTCACAAAAAGTCAGACATGACTTAGCGACTAAACACCATCAATAGCAACACCACACTCAATGATGAAAGATTAAAGGCTTTCCCCTTAAGATCAGGAATGGCTTTCGGTGCTTCTATTCAACACTGAGTTGGAAATTTTAATCAGAACAATTTTAGACAGGAAAGAAATTACAAAAACAGAACAAAACTGAATTGAAAGGAAGCAGCAAAACTATCAATATCCATAGATGATGCAATCCTATATAAAGTCCCAAAAAATTCACAAGAAAACTACTATAGCTAAAAAGCTAATCCAGCAACACTGCAGGACACAAGATTAGCACACAACGGTCAGCTGTGCTGAACAAGCCGAAGAGTGAATTGATAAAGCAATTTCAGTCACAAAAGCTTATGAAAGAATCAAATACCTGGGAGTAAAGTTACCAAGGAGGCAAAAAACCTGTATGCTGATAAATTTAAAACACTGCTGAAAGGAATTAAAGACCTAAATAAACGGAAAGGTGTGTTCATGAATAGGATGACCTAATATTACAAATGGGTGAATACCACCCAAAGGAATCTACAGATTCAATGCAATCTCATGAGAATTCCAACAGCCTTTTTTGAAGAAATAGAAAGGTCAATCCTCAAATTCATATGGTATTATAAGGGGCCCCAAACACACTCTAGAAATAGAATGAAGTTGAAAGACATACCACTTCCCCAATGCAAAACTTAGTATAAGACTCCAGCAATCAAAACAACATGCCACTGACCTAAGGAGAGACATATAGACCAACTAAACAAAATTGAGAGTTCAGAAACAAACCCATAAAGCTATGGACAATTAATTTCTGACAAGCATGCCATGTCTATTCAGTGGAAAAAGAACAGTCTCTTCAATAGACGGTGATGATACAATTGATTTTCCACGTGCAGAAGAATGAAATCACACCCCCTTCCTCACACCATCTATATACCTTCCTCACACCATGTATACAAACTAACTCAAAATGGGTCAACATTAAGAACCAAAATTAACAAAACTCTCAGAAGAAAACATAGGGTTAAATCTCCGTTAGCTCACATTTGGCAATGTACTCTTAGATATAACACCAAAAACATAAGAAACAACAGGTAAATGAGATTCATTAAAATTAAAAACGTTTTGCATCAACTGACATTACAAAAAAAAGTGAAAGGAAAACTTATAGAATGAGAAAAAACATTTGGAAATTATATCCAAAATATATAAAGTATTTCTACAACTCAATAACAGACAAATATTCAATTAAAAAGCCCAAAGCAAAGGGCTTAGGTAGCTACTGCACTAAAGATATGCAAATGACCAATAAGCCATGCAAAGATGCTCAACATTATTAGTAATCGGGAAAATGCAAATCAAAGCCACAATAAAAAACCCCTACCAGGATGGCTCTAATTTTAAAAAGAAGAAAAAAAAAAAGAATGTAGAGAAATTGAAATCCTCTTACACTGCTGATGGAGATAAAAAATGGTGCTGCCACTATGGAAAACAGTTTGCAATTTATCTAAATCTAAACACAGATTACAACCCAGCAATTCTACTCATGGGTACAAATTCAAGAGTTAATAACAAAATCTCAAATAGATATCTGCACACCCATGTTCTCAGCAGCGTTACCCACAATAGCCAAAAGGCAGAAACAACTCAAGTGTCCTTCAACAGATAAAGGGATAAACAAAATGTGGTCTATACAGACAGTAGATTAATATAAGTGGCTCAGATCACACGACTGTTATTGCAAAATTCAGACTTACATTGAAGAGAGCAGGAAAAACCACTAGGCCTTTCAGGTAGGACCAAAATAAAATCCTTTACGATTATACAGTAGAAGCGACAAACAGAGTAAAAAAAAAAAAGTGACAAACAGATTCAAGGGATTAGATCTGATAGTGTGCAGACTATGGACGGAGGTTTGTACCACTGAACAAGACAGTGATCAAAACCATCCCCAAGAAAAAGAATGCAACAAGGCAAAATCGCAGTTTTGAGGAGGCCTTACAAATAGCTGAGAAAAGAAGAGAAGCAAAAAGCAAAGGAGAAAAGGAAAGATGTACCCACCTGAATGCAGAGTTCCAAAGAATGCCAAGGAGAGATTAGAAAGCCTTCCTCAGTGATCAATGCAAAGAAATAGAGGAAAACAACAGAATGGGCAAGACTACAGATCTCTTCAAGAAAATTAGAGATACCAAGGGAACATTTAATGCAAAGTAGAGCACAATAAAGGACAGACATAGTATGGATCTAACAGAAGCAGGAGATATAAGAAGAGCTAGCAAGAATACACAGAACTATACAAAAAAATATTTCCCTGATACTGGGAAAGATTGAGGGCAGGAGAAGGGGACGACAGAGGATGAGATGGTTGGATGGCATCACCGCCTCAATGGATATGGGTTTGGGTAGACTCCGGCAGTTAGTGATGGACAGGGAGGCTTGGCATGCTGTGGTTCATGGGGTCGCAGAGTCGACACGACTGAGCGACTGAACTGAACTGACAGAAAAAAAAGAACTTAATGACCTAGATAACCACAATGGTGTGATCACTAACCTAGAGTTAGACATCCTGGAGTGTGAAGTCAAGTGGGCCTTAAGAAGTATCATGATGAAAAAAGCTACTGCAGGTGACGGAAATCCAGCTGAGCTATTTCAAATCCTAAAAGATGATGCTGTGAAAGTGCTGCACTCAATATGCCATCAAATTTGGAAAACTCAGCAGTGGCCACAGGACTGGAAAAGATCAGTTTTCATTCCAATCCCAAAGAAAGGCAATGCCAAAGAATGCTCAAACTACTGCACAACTGCGCTCATCTCTCATGCTAGCAAGTTAGTGCTCAAAATCCTTCAAGCTAGGCTCCACCAGTATGTGAACTGAGAACTTCCAGATGTACAAGCTAGATTTAGAAAAGGCAGAGGAACCAGAGGTCAAATTGCCAAAGTCCAATGGATCACAGAAAAAGTAAGAGAATTCCAGAAAAACATCTGCTTCATTGATTACGCTGAAATCTTTGACTGTGTTGATCACAACAAACTCGGAAAAATTCTTAAAGAGTGGGAATACCAGACCACCTTACCTGCCTCCTGAGAAACCTGTATGCAGATCAAGAAACAACAGTTAGAATCGGACATCAAATAGCTGACTGGTTCAAAATTGAGAAAGAAATACATCAAGGTTGTACACTGTCACCTTGCATAAGCTTATATGCAGCGTACATCATGGGAAATGCTGGGTTGGATGAATCACAAGCTGGCATCAAGACTGCTGGGAGAACTATCAACCACCTGAGATATGCAGATGACACCACCCTTATGGCAGAAAGAGAAGAGGAACTAAAGAGCCTCTTGATGAATGTGAAAGAGGAGAGTGAAAAAGTTGGCTTAAAACTCAACATTCAAAAAACGAAGATCATGGCATCTGGTCCCATCACGTCATGGCAAATAGATGGGGGAAAAAATGGAAACAGTGACAGACTTTATTTTCTTGGGTTCAAAAATCACTGCAGATGGTGACTGTAGCCATGAAATTAAAAGACGCTTGCTCCTTGGAAGAAAAATTATGACAAACCTAGACAGCATATTAGAAAGTGGGGACATCACTTTGCTGACAAAGGTCAGTATAGTCAAAGCTACAGCTTTTTTTCCAGTAGTCATGTATATATGTGAGAAAAGTGAAAGTCACACAGTCATGTCCGAGTCTTTGCAACACCATGGACTATACAGTCCGTGGAATTCTCCAGGCCAGAATACTGGAGTGGGCAGCCTTTCCCTTCTCCAACGATCTTTCCAACCTAGGGATTGAACCCAGGTCTCCCTCATTGCAGGCAGATTCTTTACCAGCTGAGCCACAAGGGAAGCCCAAGACTACTGGGAGTGGGTAGCTCATCCCTTCTCCAGCAGATCTTCCCCACACAGGAATCGAACCAAGGTCTCCTGAATTGCAGGTGGATTCTTTGCCAACTGAACTATGAGGGAAATTGGACCATAAAGAAGGCTGAGGGCCAAAGAATTGATGTTTTTGAGCTGTCATGTTGGAGAAGACTCTTGAGAGTCCCTTGGACAGCAAGGAGCTCAAACAAGTCAATCCTGAAGGAAATCAACCTGGAATATTCATTGGAAGTACTGATGTTGAAGCTGAAGCTCCAATACTTTGGCCTGATACTGGGAAAGACAAGCAGGAGGAGAAGGGTGACATAGGATGACTTGGTGGTGGCTCAGATGGTAAAGAATCTGCCTACAGTGCGGGAGACCTGGGTTGGGAAGATTCCCTGGAGGAGGCATGGCAATCCCCTCCAGTATTCTTGCCTGGAGAAACCCCATGGACAGGGGAGCCTGACGAGGTGCAGTCCATGGGGTCGCAAATAATCAGACAAGCCTGAGTGACTAAGCACAGCACATCTCACTAAAAGAGGATTATCTTTAGATAATTAAACAACAATTATTAAAGACTAATATACAGAATCATGAAATTTGAGGCAAACATGATCATTTCTATCTCCAGTCGCCTCATTTTACAGGGAACTGAAGTCCAGTAGGTTAAGTGTCTTGTTGAAGCATACACAGTCAGTAAGGAGCACAGCCAATGCTACATAGCAGGACAATCCAGTTCCCTCAGTGCTGCTTTCCATGACACTTCACACCACTAGAAGCAAATACCTGATTTCACTTAAGTTGCTAAGCATCAACTGATGTGGGGTTGAAAACAGGAACATTCAGACTCGAGAGACACCACACTGCCCTTCACCTTACACAGTCAACAGACTCCCCCTCTCACATACACTCTCTGCAAAAAGGTGAAGCTAATGGGTTTGTTATAAACTGATGGGCTCCAAATTTGTGGATTCCTGACAAGGGTGAGGGCGAGGGTTACAGAGAGGACAAGTAAAGTTGAGGTACCCAACAGTGAGTTCCTAATCCTGTTCTCTTGGAAGGTTAGGTTAAAGGAAATCTATCAAAAAATACAACAGAAGAAACAAAGAGAGAAAAATGTGGATGACCAAACCAGAACCAACTTTCAGTCAATGAGAACATCAGAAAGATAACAGAAAAAAAAGAGGGAGAGAGGAGAGAAACAAAAAATGCTCAATGAAATACAAGATGTTCCAGAAGTGAAGGAAATAAGTTTGTCAACTGAAAGAAAACTTCCAGAAAATCTATAGGCTATCAAGAACAAGAATCACATATAACCTCCAATAGTACACTGCAATTATGCAGCAATGCTCTCAAAATTGAGAAAAAAATCATTTCAAACTTAGATTTGACAACCCAACTAAAGATTAGGTAAAGACATTTTTTGTCAGTAGAAAGGGTTTAAAATGGGGAAAAGTAGATCAACAAAGCAAGGGTTAGGGGCACTGACCCTCTGCACAGTTGAAAATCTATGGATACTTAACAGTCGTCCCCTTGTACACACACACACACATACACACACACACACTCTCTCTCTCTCCCTCCAGAACCCTGGCTCCTCCATATCCAAGCTTCCACATCCTCATATTCAGCCAACCGTGGATCCCATAGCACTGCTCTATGCATTCGTCGAGAAAAAACACCAAAAAACCCCTTCATGTAAGTGGATCTGTGCTGTTCAACGAGCAACTGTAATACGTATATTACTCAGAAGTATGACATACAGATGTTTAAGGTAGAACAAATAACCAAGAGCTGTCAAGCTGCCTCTGAGAAGCAGGAAATCGGGGGTGTGGAGTAGAAAGTCAACTAGATATAAAACTAAGAAAACTAAATAGAAGCCATCTGGGGAAAAAAAAATGAAGTGACATTTTCAATAAAAGCAAAAGCAGGTGTTGGTTGTGTATGCTCAGTCTTGTCCAACTCTTTGAGACCCCATGGACTGTAGCCCACCAGGTTCCTCTGTCCATGGAATTTTCCAGGCAATAATACTGGAGTGGGCTGCCATTTCCTCCTCCAGAGGATCTTCCCGACTCAGGGATGGAACTTGCACCTCCTGCATTGGCAGGAGGATTCTTTTTTTTTTTTTCCAGGGGAAAGCGCGAACGCAGTCCCCCACTACCACAAATTATGCAGTCGAGTTTCCCACATTTGGGGAGGCAGGAGGATTCTTTACCAACTGCACCACCTGCGAAGTCCTAACAAAATCAAAAGCAGGTGTAAAGGAGTAGAAAATAGCAAAACAAAAGACGAAGTAAAGAAATGAGTGGAAGCCTGGGAAGACATGACTATGGACCCATCACAGCACTTAGAATTTGGATAACCCAGAAAACTGGTCTGTTCCAACATGGCCAGTGTCTGCCCAACTGGGTACCAAGTACATACACCCTAATCTTTTTATACTCTTCACAGCCACTTTCTCTGCTCCCTCCATAATCTCCTTCCCAACCTGTCCAAAGCACCATGTTCTGTCATTTCACTCACACCTACGATTACAGCATTACTGTCATGTGTTCCAAAGTTTTTGTTTATTTTGTTGTTTCAGTTGCTAAGTCATGTCCGACTCTTTGGACCCCATGGACTATAGCCCACCAGGCTTCTCTGTCCATGGGATTTCCCAGGAAATACTGGAACTGGTAGTCATTTCCTTCTCCATGGGATCTTCCCAACACAGGGATCAAGCCCGAGTCTCCTGCACTGGCAGGTGGATTCTTCACCACTGATCTACCTGGGAAGCCAGGAAGACCTAATATACTCTTACCAAAGTCTAATTTAAAAGTTTCAGTTCATTTCTTGAGGTTAACCAGGATCCTTAGGGCAAGGGACCTTCCAACTCTGAACACCCATCCCCGATTCCTGGAGATCCACCCCAGGACCGCCTGAGAAGCAAGCCTTTATCAACTCTGCACCTGAGGCCTCCCTCAGTGTCTTGCTATTTTAGTGTGTGTGCTTAATCTTTCAGTCTTGTCCAACACTTGTGACCCCAGAGACTGTAGCTTGCCAGGCTCCTCTGTCCATGGGATTCTCCAGGCAAGAATACTGGACTGGGTTGCCATTTCCTTCTCCAGGGGATCCTCTCGAATAAAGGAATCAAACCCTGGTCTCCTTTATTGCAGGCAGACTCTTTACTAAGATACAAGAGAAGCCCCATGAAGCAACTGAAACAAAACAAATAAAAAGTTTGCTATTTTAGCACCAGATATTAAACCACTGAATCTGGGGGATTCTTTTTATTCTCTGCTTCTCTAGAGGTCCACCTAGGACCTTGTCCTGCAGTCTCTCTCCAGGACACTGACATCAAAGTTTTCTCCTGATGTTCATTAGCTATCCTTCAGCTTGTACAACAACTGTGACTCCAACCACAGCAGAAGCGCTTCTCCTGCAGGAAGTGGAATTGGTCCCCCAGTGGCTGTCCCCTAACCCTCTCCTCCTGCCACCAGAAGCCTTTCCTCCTGGTCTACGCCCTTGAGATCCAGGTATCAGGCTGCTAAATTTCAGGGACCTACCTTTGGGTTGTCTCCCAGAATATATGGTCTAACTATAGCTAGATAAGGGATGTTAACTCCTTGAATTATCATTTTAAACATTTCCATTATGATTAAAGCACCTCTTTTAGGTCTTTATCTGGGACCGAAAGTTATCTACTGCACTTGCTAATCAATATACCACTGAAGTCCCCAGGTTCAAAAGTCAATGATTTCTCCTTGTCTGAAGAAAAACATCTGGTTATAATACTCTTTATAAATGTAAAAGAGGTGACAATAGTAACCAATCCTTAAAGTCTTGTGCCCACTCCTCTTTGTTGATGGAAAAGTTCCCTAGTTCAAAGAACATTCTAATTCCTGTCTAGACAGTGGTTTTTACGCTTTGGAGAGCCAGGGTCCCCACTAAAAATTTCTTAAAAGCTCTAAACTTGCTTTAGAAGAAGAAGAAGAAAAAAAAAAAAACGGCCACATCAGTTTCAGGGGCAGAGAACGTTTAATGAGCTTCCGTTTTTGACTCTGTTAGGTACATTTGTATTTACAGCCATGCCAGCAGTTTGAAGTTACTATCTGAAGGTTGGCACCTATTCCCCTGCTCCAGACGCACAGGCTGTAACCCACTCCATACTCCTAAAAGAAACGAAATCACACCCACTGCCAAAATCCTGCTGAGCTACCATGTGCCCCCGGAAAAGTATCTTTAATCTCCCCAGGTCCCAACAGCCACAGGGTTGTCGGGAGCACAAAGTAAAATAATATATGCCTAACATGTGGTAACCAAGACACTATTACGGTGCCGTTACAATCCTGACTGTCCACTGGTTTTGTTTTTAATTTCCTCATACATCTTTATTCGCATAGGCTCCAGCCCAGAACACCTGGAATGACTGTCCCTGTAACAGCCACATCTACTGAGAGCTTACCACGTGCCAAGCACTGCCCTAAACGTTTATCATGGCACATCCTAAAAACTCCTATCGATACCCTAACTCCCAACCTATTAACGAAATAAGCGGCAGTTGTCTCGAATCCTATAGCGCGCGCTTGGCGGAGCTGCAACTCGGCCCTGGGCAGCGACTCCGGGTCCGGCGCCCCCTTCGCCCACCCTCTGGCATCAAGGTCCGCGGGATCCGCTAGGCACCCAGTTAGCTATCTACCCCGGAGATGGCAAAGTACCCCGAGAAGCGTCGTCGTAAGGCCAAAGAATCTACCCCAGAAACAACGCCCGTAAGGAATTCAGAACCACCGGGACCCGTTGAAAAACAAAATGCCCGGAAAGCAGTTTCCAAAGCGGTGAGTGAGAGGCGGCAGGGCGGCTGCGCCTCGGCGTAGAGGCCAGGCCGCCCGAGCGCCGGGAACGAAGAGCAGGAAACGAAACAGGAAGACGAGAAACAGAGAGCGCCAACGCCCGCCCGCCGCCTCCCCGTCCCCCGCCCGCCGCCGGCCGGCCGCGCCTCAGCGGGAGCCATGGCGCCGCTGCCGCGGGCCCGCCCGGAGGCCGTGGCCCCGGCCCGCTCACCTCCCGGGGTGACGGGGCAGAGCCCTGCACCGAAGCGATGTATCGCTCTACGTCGGCCTTACTGCGCCTCATCGTGCCGCCGACTAGGCTCTGGGTAACGAACGCCAGCGCCGAGGCCGCAGCGGCCTCCGTCGTCTCGGGAGCGCGCCGCCCGAAGGTCCGTGACGCAGCGCCGTCGCCGGCGAGAGAGCGACGCGCCTGCGTGGGTGCGTGCATGCGTAATGGTTGCGTCAATCCTGTGCGCCGCGCAGACCCGCGGTCGCCGCCGCGTGGAGGTGACTGCTCTTGCGCAGCGCGGGAATGCGAAGCTCGCGGGGCGTGTGACGCGGTTGGAAGTGCGTAAGGATGACTCGGGCCTGTAGCAGCTGCGTCCGGAAATAACCGGCCCGCAGGCTCTCGAGCCGGACGGGCTGTTCCCGGTGCTGACGTCACGCCGCGGCGCCAGTTGGCTGCATCTAAGCGCTCTTTTGGAATTTGAATTTTTCGGGCGTAGTTTTAAGACAAGTTGTAGAAAATGTTTTCAGTAGTAAAAAGCCACATCCTGTGTATACAGGGAGTTCAGGATTTATGGTTATGGACACTTTATCCTTTTTAAATAGTTTTATTCAACACTTAGAACTAATCTGGCCTCTTACAGGTTATCCTTTTTGATTTTCCATTTTTCCAAATTTTCTACAGTGAGCAATTATTTCCTTTATAAAGAGGGAAACCAGCATGGTGTGTTTTGTTTCAGGTTTGTTGGATGTGAATAAGGGTGGCTGGTCTGGGAGGGTACTTGGTCCAGGCCCCAGCTAATGTTAGCTAATCTGAGGGATGTTGAGGAGTGAGTCCCTCTGCTGGTTTCCTTGGTAAATAATGAGCCAGCAGGAGGTCAAGTCGTCTCTAATTGATAGTATCCCTTTCCCCAAGGGAGCGAGGCTGCTCTTATGTCCTGCTACGAACCTGGGGATGTTGCTCCAGGACCTCGCTTCAGATGGGTAAGCTCCTGTCCCTGACTCTGGACTTTTAGTCTTGAACCTGGGCAAGGCCTGTGGCCTGCAGCTCAACATCACATGTACTGACTTATTCTCCCAACAACTTAATGAAGGTACTGTTATTTGTTCTTAGGCCTATGTGGATAGATAGGAAACGGAGGGTGTGAACAGTAAATCAACCTTGCCAAGCATACCTTGGCAAGCACATAAAATTACTACCTTAATCTGTTTTAGTTGAATATACTGGAAAGGAGTAACCGAAAGAGGAAAAGCACAGAGGGACTTGAAATGAAAAAACCCTTGATTTTGATCAGCAATGGATGCCTTTGATCGATGCTGGGTGCCTGTCAGTTCAATTAATTCAGAAGTTGAGGACTCAAAATTAATCAGGTAAAACTCTGGCTGATAAAAAATGTCTTAAGCCAGGATGAGAAATTTTAAACATAGAATTCTATGTGTCACTCCTGGGCTTTCTCTCTCCCTCCCTAATGAGCAGTGTGCATTACATATTAACTGGAACCTCTCAAAGATAAGAGTGCCTGCTCCAAAGTAGAGGGCTTTTCTTTTAACTTTCTTCTGAGCTAGCAACATAACTTCTTAAAAGGATAGTGCTCCTTCCCACCTCTGCAGGGGGTTGTGGTGACCTGCTCACCTGGGTTGAGTTTCTTCCATTAACTTTATGCAAAATGTCAGTAAGTCATTTTGATTTACGATCCTTTGTCTTGAAAATGTGGAATGCAAAAGTAGGAAGTCAAGAGATAACTGGAGTAACAGGCAAATTTGGCCTTGGAGTACAGAATGAAGCAGGGCAAAGGCTAATAGTTTTGCCAAGAGAATGCACTTGTCATAGCAAACGCCCTTTATCAACAACACAAGAGATTACATGTGGACATCAACAGATGGTCAACACCAAAATCAGATTGATTATATACTTTGCAGCCAAAGATAGAGAAGCTCTATACAGTCAGCAAAAACAAGACTGGGAACTGACTGTGGCTCAGATCACGAACTCCTTATTGCCAAATTCAGACTTAAATTGAAGAAAGTGGGTAAAACCACTGGACTATTCAGGTATGTCCTAAATCCTTTATGATTATACAGTGGAAGTGAGAAATAGATTTAAGGGACTAGATCTGATGTACCAAGTGCCTGATGAACTATGGACAGAGGTTCATGACACTGTACAGGAGACAGGGCTCAAGACCATCCCCAAGAAAAAAAATGAAAAAAAGCAAAATGGCTGTCTGAGGAGGCCTTACAAATAGCTGTGAAGAGAAGCCAAAAAGCAAAGGAGAAAAGGAAAGATATACCCATTTGAGTGCAGAGTTCCAAAGAATAGCAAGGAGAGATAAAGCCTTCCTCAATGATCAGTGCAAAGGAATAGAGGAAAACAATAGAATGGGAAAGACTAGAGATCTCTTCAAGAAAATTAGAGATACCAAGGGAACATTTCATGCAAAGATGGGCTCAATAAAGGACAGAAATGGTATGGCCCTAACAGAAGCAGAAGATATTAAGAGGTGGCAAAAATACACAGAAGAACTGTACAAAAAAGATCTTCATGACCCAGATAATCACAATGGGGTGATCACTCACCTAGAGCCAGACATCCTGGACTGTGACGTCAAGTGGGCCTTAGGAAGCATCACTACAAATGAAGCTAGTGGAGGTGATGGAATTCCAGTTGAGCTATTTCAAATCCTAAAAGATGATGCTGTGAAAGTGCTGCACTCAATATGCCATCAAATTTGGAAAACTCAGCAGTGGTCACAGGACTGGAAAAGATCAGTTTTCATTCCAATCCCAAAGAAAGGCAATGCCAAAGAATGCTCAAACTACTGCACAATTGCACTCATCTCACATGTTAGTAAAGTAATGCTCAAAATTCTCCAAGCCAGGCTTCAACAGTGCATGAACCATGAACAACCAGATGTTCAAGCTGGTTTTAGAAAAGGCAGAGGAACCAGAAATCAATATGCCAACATCCGCTGGATCACAGAAAAAGCAAGTTCCAGAAAAACATCTACTGCTTTATTGACTATGTGAATCACAACAAACTGTGGATAATTCTTCAAGAGATGGGAATACCAGACCACCTGACCTGCCTCTTAAGAAATCTGTATGCAGGTCAGGAAGCAACAGTTAGAGCTGGACATGGAACAACAGACTAGTTCCAAATAGGAAAAGGAGTACATTAAGGCTGTATATTGTCACCCTGCTTATTTAATTTATATGCAGACTACATCATGAAAAACCCTGGGCTGGATAAGGCACAAGCTGCAATCAAGATTGCTGGGAGCAATATCAATAACCTCAGATATGCAGATGATACCACCCTTATGGGAGAAAGTAAAGAACTAAGGAGCCTCTTGATGAAAGTCAAAGAGGAAAGTGAAAAAGTTGGCTTAAAGCTTAACATTCAGAAAACTAAGATCATGGCGTACGGTTCCATCACTTCATGGCAAATAGATAGGGAAACAGACTATTTTCTTGGGCTCCAAAATCACTGCAGATGACTGCAGCCATGAAATTAAAAAAACACTCCTTGGAAGAAAAGTTATGACTAACCTAGACAGCATATTAAAAAGCAGAGACGTTACTTTGCCAACAAAGGTCTGTCTAGTCAAGGCTATGGTTTTTCCAGTAGTCATGTATGGATGTGAGAGTTGGACTATAAGGAAAGCTGAGTGCCAAAGAATTGATGGTTTTGAACTGTGGTGTTGGAGAAGACTCTTGAGAGTCCCTTGGACTGCAAAGAGTTCCAACCAGTCTGTCCTAAAGGAAATCAGCCCTGAATATTCATTGCAAGGACTGCTGTTGAAGCTGAAACTCCAATACTTTGGCCACCTGATGCAAAGAACTGACTCATTTGAAAAGATCCTGATGCTGGAAAAGGATTGAAGGCGGGAGGAGAAGGGGACGACAGAGAAGGAGATGGTTGTATGGCATCACCGACTCAATGGACATGAATTTGAGTAAACTCCGGGAGTTGGTGATGGACAGGGAGGCCTGGTTTGCAGCAGTCCATGGGGTCCCAAAGAGTCGGACACGACTGAATGATTGAACTGAACTGAATAGACATCTAACAGGTGGGACAGTTCTCGGGGCTCCTGAGAATCGGCTTCCCAGGTTACAATCCTCAGTTTGGCTCGAATAAAACTTCTTTTATTCTTCTTATGTTGATTATTGAATTTTCATCGACTGTTGTCTCACTGTTTCTTCGACTGCTGAGTTTTGTGAGGACTTTAGGTATTCTGATTGCAAGTTCTTTAAAACATGTGATTGGGGAACATTTCCTCACAGTCTGTAGTTTGTAACTACATTATACTTACACATTATAGTTATACATTATAACTCACCAGCATCTTCCACTAAGGAGACAGTTTTTGATTTTGATAAAGTGCACCTTGTCAGTTCTTTTGTTTTCTGAATCATGCTTTTGCTGTGGCATAAGAACTCATGACCCCTGGTCACAAAGATTTGTCTCACACTTTATATTTAGATATATGACCCACTTTGAGTTCATCTTTTCAGTAACTGGAAGGCTTATGTCAGGAGCCTTTTTCGTGCATCTGGATATCCAATTGCTCCAGCACTACCCCTTCTCCATTAAATTGCCAGGGAACTTCAAAGGGCCTCCTTGACAGCACAGCCCTGGGTAGGTGTCAGGATTAAGTAACATGGTGTCACCTCAAGGAAGATAGCCTGTATACACAGAGGCTGTTTTGACTTCTTTTTTAACATGGATTTAGATACAGCACTACTTAAACTTTGTTACAGAAAAAACTACATACATAATAGGTTAAGACAGCTTAAAAAAAAAAATGTGGCACTCTAATTTTAAATTGAGGCATAACTGACATGTAATATGTTAGTCTGTGTATAACATAATGATTCCATGTTTGTACACATTACAAAATGATCACAATGTCTAGTTAACATTGGTTATCAATCAGTTACAAAATTTTTTCTTGTAATCAGAACTTTTAAGATCTATTCTCTTAGCGACTTTCAAAAATGTAATACATATTAACAACTATAGTCACCATGCTGTACATGACATCTCTATGAATTATTTATTTTATAACTGGAAGTTTGTGTCTCTTGACCCTCTCCACCCATTTTGCCCACCCTCACCCCCCACCCCCGGCCCCCTGCCGCTGACAGCCACATCTGTTCTCTGTATCAATGAGCTTGGTTTTTTTAATCATTCCACATATAAGTGAGATCATACAATATTTGTCTTTCTCTGACTTTTTAGCAGTGTCCTATCCATGCTGTTGTAAATAGCAAGATGACTTATCTGTGGCTGAATAACATTCCATTGTTACACAGACCACATTTTCTCATTTATTCTTCCTTTAGTGGACACTTAGGCTGTTTCCAAAATGGCTTTCTTAAGCACTAGTCCTATATCCTCATGGTTCCATGTCTCAAAGCCGTTCAAGTTAAGCAAAACACAACAGTTATTCTTAACAATTATGAACATTTATTAAGCACCAAGAGTATACTGCACTGGTTGCTATGTAAAAACACAATTATTGACATAGTGTCCCTGCCATTGAGCTTACAATCGAAAATGAAATACAACAATGCTGTGAGCCAACTTCAAAATTTCCTTAGTTTAGAAATTGCTGTTTTGGCAAACAAATAAGGCAAAATGACCTACCATCAGTTACAATGTTAATAAGATGTAAAGAATGTTTGACTCGTACCCAGACATTTTCCCAATTATGTTAGGCTTGATAAAGAAAAGAGCACTTAGAAATGTGGTAAACAATGAATTATTTCAAATGCCTTGTAGTATTTTAAGCAAAGATTTGTTCATTAGCCTGAGCTTCTCCCTTTTGGGAGGAAGCCATGTGAAACTAAGCAAATCCATCCTCTCATCCACTGACAACCGTTTACTCCTTACTCTTGGTGAGAGTGAGGGCTCACTGATCCCCTGCAGGGGGCAGGGCATGTGTGTCTGGATAAAACACCCCATGGCCTTGGAGGCTTCAAGGGGCAAGCTTGCAGGAATTACAAACTCATATTTTACGAGAGGGGTGAGCAGCAGGACCTCTGGGCACAGGAGAGACATGAACCTTGTAGTGATTCAGCCCATGCTTCTTCCCAGTGATTAGAAACAGATAAGTGGGCGCTTTCTGCTCCGGATTTCCTGTGTGGGAGCATTCAGGACTTCAGCATCAAGACCCTAGACTGCAGATCCTGCACTGTATCCACAGTACAGTATTTAATAAATACTTTAAAGATTTTTGTTGCTGGTCATGTATTAGCTGACAAAGGCACGCTGAAGGGAATTTGATTCTTGCTGTCAAATGCAAAGACTGTTTAGACTTCTGAGCACAGTCTTAAAGTATATATTATTTTCTATCACTGATCATTCTTTGAACTCTAAAAGAGCACTAAAAAAATTAATTGGTTATAAATGAACTAAAAACTGAAATACAATTTACTGTAAAGTGCATGCACAAGTATTTAAAAATACATGCATACAAATATCTTAATGGCAGACTGGTAGCATCCTGAGATTTGTTTTTTTTTTTTATGGCAAAATAACATTTCAGCAATTTTTTTGAAAAAACCAATAATTTTCCCCTTAGAAGCCCATCTTTGCAACTTTCTTTTACATGATAACATAGTAGCAGCAACATTTAAAAAATGTTCACAATTCTCTTTGCATATAGGTTTATGGAGAAAGACATCCAGAAACTTTAAGATAAAACTTTGCAAAATAAAATAATTCACTACTTTTGGCCTAAAGTTGACACTTAAACACCACTCTTCCAATTTTAAAAGTGTTACTTATACCTCTTACATACAGTAAACAAAATATAAGATTTGCAATGAAAAACTTGAAACACATATCAACATAATTATCTTCTAATTAAGATCACAAATTAATTTCAATGTGTTTCCCCAAAAAGAAGAAAAAAATTTTAACATAGCTGTGGTAAATGAATTTGAGTTTATAAATCTCATTCAATGCACTTGTTTTTAGTTTGTAAGGTATGAAACAGCTAGAATTCCTGATTAATGTATGTATTTTTCTAAGGCAAGGCAAGTTTATTTATATATAAAGCATAGATATTAGCATGGTTATAAAGGCAATATGATCAATACATAAACATTCACGTTTTTTAAGTGATACATTCCAAACTACTTAACATTTAATTTCATGTCCTATTCTAAGACTGCATCTGTGACCTTAAGCTTCAAAGTATAATTGCTGTAATACATGAAAAAATACTTCATTTTTCCAATATTGTAAAGTATACTGTATTTTCAAATACCTAGTATAAATTTTTTTGCACAAAATTTTAAAAAGAATACTATTAGCTAGCTATAACTACTATGTTAAGTAACTGTATAAAGAAGTTCACAAAGGAGAACAAAAATTAAAACTAAGCTTAATAATTATTGCATTTAACCATAACAATAAAAGTCCCCAAATCAAGTAGTTCTGAATACACTTGTTTCTTATCTGAGTAATGTGTATATTCATTTTACAGTCACTAGTTTGATAAACACACTAAGATTCTGTGAGATATGGTTTTCTTTTTTATATCCTCCCCAACTGCAATTGTAATTAATTTTCTTTAGAATACAAAGAACTAATGTTTATATATATTTTTTATCTACGTCATGTAAAAACTGACTCCTTTCATTTTTAAAAGTTATATTTAATATTTTGGACCTTAATTAAAATTTAATATTTAAGCATGTTTTTTTTTCTATTATGTATCATCTACATTTCAATAAACTGATAAGGGTTATTAACAAAGGCAAATCTTGATCTCATCCATGTTTTAAATATGATGACAGAAACTTTTTTTCTCTTTAATGAGAAAAAGGAGATAAAGAACACCATTCAATAGGTCCTCTTCACTCTCAACTATTTTGAGACACAACTTTAAGACAGGGTGCATCAGGTCAGGCAATGTTGTGATCTCTTATCTTTGCATAGAAGAGAAAAAATAAAGGAAGTTATTTCCTTCCTAAGGTCTCAGCTAACTTCTTAAGTCTTTTCTTCAGCTCCAACGGAAATTTCTCATAGCACTTCTTACAGACTGGCTTCATGTCAAACTCCACAAATTTATTCCTAAAGTTAATAATAATAAAAAAAATTTAGTGTAAATGTATTCACAGTTGTATACTGACATACAGATAATGTGCAGTAATTTTACTGAAGTAAATGAAGACACTATGCATATTACAACTATATTCATATTAGTAAAAAAACTGTAATTCTAATTTCAATTCTAATCATTATGGTAAACATAAACTACAATACCATTTGAAGAAAGTTGCCCTTATAAACTGACCTTGTACAATGATCTGTATGATACAGAATGCTGATTACATTTTAGTCTGTGCTAAGTATGCAGGGAATCTAACGTGAATGAAACTCAGATAAAGTCAATCATGTTTTAAAATACTGTGAGAACACTTTTAAAAAATAGTTATTCAGAGCAAAGAACTGTATCTTTCTGGTAAGACTGATCCTCTTTATTGAAGGTGTAAGTATCTCACGTAGTATTTTACATGGTGGAGCTATGAGGCTTCATCTTGCCTGGCTTCCTGTCCCAACAACAATGATCATCTTCAAAAAGAAAAACCTAAACTAACATCTAGGTTACTTTGGTTGTCTGTCTCACAGAAAATTCAAGAGCACCAGTGGACCATGTGGCGTGCGGTCACATCTGTGATCAGTGTGTATATGGAGAACTCAATTCTTTAAAAGCCAGGACAGCACACACCCTCAATTCACTTGTACAATTCCGGACAGGTGTTGAGAAGGCCTCCTAGCTATGGGTGATGCATTTCCAGTTAACGGCTATCAGGGCTCAGGCCGTTGAGATCGTGGGTCCCTAATTGTGAATGGAACAAACACAGAACTTTCTAACTAGTTCGATTTTTGTAAAATTACATCTAGAAAAGGTGTGTGGGACAAGTTCAGTGACACACTGCTATCTGTTACAAATTATTACATCTGTTGATACAATTTTAAAGAACAACAAAAATAACAAGGTTAAATCCTGATCACGTATTTTAAATGAAAAACCTTTTTTTTTAAACACCATGTGAGAATTATTTTCTGATTTTTTTCCAGAGATCCTAATGATGACAATAATTTAAATGATGTTATGTTTTAATTGGCAATTTGATTTAAATAGTGCTATTGAGTTAAAAAGTTCTCCCAAAGTGTTCTATAGACCCTATGAACTATAGCTTGCCAGGCTCCTCTGTTCATGGGATTTGCCAGGCAAGAATACTGGAGTGGGTTACCATATCCTTCTCTAGGGGATCCTCCCAACTCAGGGGTTGAACCCCCATCTCCTGCTTTGGCAGGTGGATTCTTTACCACTGAGCCACCAGGGAAGCCTGCTAAACAAACCTTATATTGTTTTCATTTTATATCTGAATTTTTTCTTTGTAGAAGGAAACTTGAAAACTGAAACAATAAAAAACTTTTAGAACTCAGAACACAATGGTCCCTATGAAGAACTGAGACAGTCTTTCTAACAATGCAAGAGAATTTCAAAGACTGAAATATGTCTTGTGAAAACCAGGAATTGTACGAAAACACATATACACATCCAGAGATGCCATATCTTATTCTCTACCTTAGATGATCTCTGCTTAGATAGGAAACATGCTAAGAGGGTTTAGTTTAATACAGAACTTAGAACATGCAGCACTGGAACTGACCAATTATATTATTTTAGGCAAAGAAGCCAAAAACTAGGATTTTAAAAGCTGTGATGATCAGAGAGAAATACTTTGAAACTTTTACAATATCTATTAAGAGATTAGAATTCTTCCCTTTGAATCCACTGGGCGGGGGGGGAATCTATACCATATTGTGATTAAAAAATGAGCTGAGAGAGTCTACAGATTCAAGGAAGCAAGTGCAGTACAGGTTATGTGAAGGGTGGACCCTATTAAAGTGTGTAATTTTAATAATTAGGCAAAAAGATCAGCTCTACACAGGACAAGCCTGTCTATGTCAGCCTGCGGCAGCTACAAATACATGCCAAAAAGAAACGAGAAAAGCAAGAGACAAAACCAGGATGAACATGTATTCTAGAGGACTAACCACAGGAGAAAGCAGTAGAAATGGTGGCAGAGGGACAGAAAAGCTCACAGACAGACTGGCTTTTTCTTTTTCTGCTTGTCCTTATCCTTGGCTTCTCTCTCCCGCTTGGCAAGTCTCCTCTTAAATTCTTCTGGCATTTTCTCATAACAATGTTTGCAGACTGGCTTTAGATCAATCTCAACAAACTTATCCCTTTGTGCAGGACAGAGAAGGAACAAAAGAAAACAGGGAACAATTAAAGGAGGAAGCTTTGCTTTAAGAAGGCCTGGACAGAAAGAAGAAAGAAGCGTCAGATCTTTCTTTTCCGACACTGAATGCTCTCCACAGTGTCCCCTGCGGGTCCCACCCGAGGGCTCGCAGGCCCCGTGCACACTTACTTGAGTGTCAGCTTGGCGCTGCAGGTGGAGCAGGCAAAACAGTGCACGCACCAGGCCTTGTTGAGGGCGGAGACCACTGGGGGGAGAGGGGATGGTCACTCACCCGCAGCTCGGCTCACCACCAATCCCTTCCCCGGGCCGCTTCTTTAGGGCTTTCCTCACACAAGAACCACACACGACACTAAGCCTCTCAGTGGCATTAACTGATGGCTCATGCAATCACTAATTTATCTATCACACTGTGAGAACACACAGTCCCAGCTCTGCATCTGTCTCCCACAACTGCAGACCTCACCTCAGGGAAGGCCATCACTGCCTTTCAACCTATGTTGATGCTTAATGTTTCGAGGCATCCGAACAGCAGATGCCAAGTCTCCCCGTCAAAGCCCCCAACCCCCAGCCACGAAGGTGCGGCCCAGCTCTCCTGGCACCGCTACCTTGCCTCCTGCCACCGGCCCAGCAAGGAAGTCTGAACTGGGTAAGTAATTGAAACAGGAGCCAGGTGCTAACCCACCAGCTGGGGTGAGTCTGCCTTCTAAGCTGACATTAAGCTCCTCTGCCCGCTTCTCTCTCCTGGCAACTGCCTCCCACAGACGGAGGTGAGATTTATTTCCACCGGCACTAAAGATCACTTTCCTGAAGCCACCCCTTCACAAAGGGCACTTGGGCAGTGTTTCAGAAAGTATTTCCCAAATTCGGCTCTCTGCCCAGGGGCATGAAGCGGTCTGGAAACAGCAGTGTTTACAACTTCACCAGGAAGCTTCTGGCAGAATCTGCTAATGACTGCTGGCAAACAGCTGCTTCCTTTCCATGCCAGTCAATCAGGCCTCCTCACATGGGACCAGGGGGTAGGTTCTGGAAAGATCCAGAGACAACCACCAGGTGTTCACGTCTGCATGGTTCAGGGGACCCCCCCCCCCACCCCCGCTCAAGTGCTCCTAATGAACACACCCCGCAGCTTCCACGGAAAGTAATTCCAGGGATGGGAGGGAGAAGCAAGACTCGGGGTCAGTCGTTTCTATGGTAACGACCCTGCAGCACTGGCCTAAAGTGTCATCACAAATGAGCAACAAGTTCAATTCTTAGTAGTTAGCATTTCACGGCCAGAGATCACTCAGGAAAGATGCCAAAGAAAGAGGAAAAGTAACTGATGACCATCACAACATTTTCCAGTTTTCACACAACCGGGGGGGTTTGGGTCCAAAGGTGCCCAACAGGTGCTCACCATCGCCTTCTATAACACGGTTGCAGTGGAAACAAACATCACCAAATAGCTGAAAATGGGAAAAGACAAAAAAAAAGTGGTAAAATTAAAGATACGTTACAACTAAGTATCAGAACACCAAACATTTAATATAATTTCAGTTCTTCGTACAACTTAAATACCCTACAGCATGTTTCTAGCTTCCATATACATGCATTAACATACAATATTTTTCTTTCTGACTTAACTTCACTCTGTATAATAGGCTCTAGCTTTATCCACCTCAGTAGGACTGACGCAAATGAGTTCCTTTTTTTTTATAGCTGAGTAATATTCCATTGAATTGAAAGAATAGTGTGGAATCATATACAGTACCATATGTAAAAAAGATAACAAGAGGGAATTTTCTGTGTGATACAGGGAGCTCAACCGAGTGCTCTGTAACCACCTAGAGGAGTGGGACGCATGGGAGATGGGAGGGGATTTCAGGAAGGAGGGGATATATGTATACCTGTGGCTGATTTACATTGATGTGTGGCAGATGCCAACACAATATTATAAAACAATTATCCTTCAATTAAAAAAAAAATAGCCTGGCTACCTAAGCTCAGAATTTGCTGTTAATAGAGATGATCAGTAAATGCTCATTGACTAGTTTTTACTTACTACAGTGAAAACAATTTACTATTCATCTTGATGAAAAACAAAACAAGGCTCTGGAGATGTTCCAGATTTCAGGATGGTAAAGGAGCATGAGGACCCCAGACTGGGCCCAGCACTGGAGTGGACAAAAGGCCAGAAGGACATTACTCGGTAAAGTGACAAAACTGGAATGGACAGGACATTACTCGGTAAAGTGACAAAACTGTAATGGACAGAGTAATCAATACTGGTAACAGTGGTTATACAAGTGAGTCCCATATTCTTGGGAAGTACACACTGAAGCATTAGGGGTAAAGGACCACAGGGAATTTATCATCAAATGCTTTAGAAAAGAATCGGCACACTTTTGTACATATACATTGACTTGCGTATAATGGGATGAGCATTTATGTGTGTGTCAGAGAAGGCAGGAAGGACACACAGGTGATGAAGCAGGTACTGAATCTGAGTACAACATGTAGGTATTTTCTTTGTATGTATTTACCACTTTTCTCTGAGTGTGAAGTGATTTTCCAAATAAAAAGTTAAAAAATCATGTGTACAGCCCAGTGTACATTTCCCCAGAGCTCTCTTTGCACGTAAATGTGGAGAAGCTCAAGTTCACATGAGTGTGTGTCACATTCAAAGAGCCCATCTCTACCTGGTTGTAGTGGGTTTCACAGTACGCCAGGCCCTTCCTCTCATAATGGCGATGTCCAAGGAATGGCTTTTCACACTTAGCACAAACAAAATGCTGAAAGAAATGGCATGAGGTCATATTTGCATCACCATGTTTTATTTATGTAGTGGAGCAAAGCCCCAGAGCTAAAGAGAAGATCCATGAAAGCCTAGGCGTTGGTGTCATCTGGGTCACAAGCGACCCTACGGTGCTCCCAGCCTTCACTCAGCATCCGGAGGCCTGGACTCAACAGCAGAATGAGAACAGAGCGGACACGTGGACACCTCTCTGGGTTGGACCAGGAACCAAGAGGTCTCCCCGCACCGTCACAGGCTGATCACAGCACTGTGCCATCTACGTTCTTAGTACCCCACATCGCTGACTGTCACCAAGTGCCCCCACTCACCCCTCAGCATCCCCCAGCCGTGCTGACACCCCCGAGCCTTGGGTGTGTGAGGGCCCAGTCACCCTGCCACGGGCACTCACCTCCACGTGCCACTGCTTGCCCATGGCGTTCACCACACGTCCTTCGATGGGCCGGCGGCAGGCACCACAGATGGGCACCCCCATCTTGTCGTGGCATGGCAGGCAATACAGCTCCCCCTTGAGCTCCCGGGCGTCAGCGGTCAGTTCCTTCCTGCCCGAGAGAGGAACCACTGAGCACCACCAGCGAGGGGAGAGCCGGTGGCTGGTGCGGCTGACACCCTGAGAGAAGGCATCTGAATAGACCACCACAACAACCCCATAACTGCTTGCTCCCCCCAGAGGTGGTCACAGTGATCGACCAGCTCCAGCAGGCTTCATATTCGTGTCAACATAAACATCACCCAGAGACGACCAGTCAAAAGTACCCCCCACGCGGGCCCTTGTCTCTGCTGACACTTTATTATTATAGAGTCCCTCCTTGTTTTCCTTAAGAAGCTGGGGGAGAGGGATGCAGGCCCAGGGACAGACCTGCTGACGCTATCTTCCTAAAATAACAAGAGTGTGGAGACCAGTTCCACTTCCTGACAGACACTAACAAGCTGCTAAGAACAGCTGTAGGTCCATAGGAAACATGCAGCCCAAACGCCCAGACCGCTCCCCTGACAAATGCTTGAGTTCACTACTATCTTCAGTCTCCTGAGTTAATAAACAGAGGTAGCCCCCAAACAAGACGAATTTCATCTGTTTTAAAAGGTTCTTTAGGAGAAGTGCTCATGAAGAATGAACAGAGGGAGGAAAGGCAAGAAAACCAGACCAAGCAGGAACCGAATCCCCCAAACAAGCTGTCTGTCAGCTTTCACTGCAGCTCGCTACTCCCCGTGGTAACAGCCAGGACAGTCACACCGACTACGGTCAAGTACCTTTTCCATTAAGTTCTTATAATACACAGCAGACTGTGAAACGCATAGCCTAACAACTTATCTTGAGCTACTGAAGAAAAAACAAAATTGCCTTTAGATGTAAATAGAGAGCGAAAGTAAACAGGTGTATTTTAAATGCTAATGGTTACAACTGTGAAAGTTATATCCATTTTGATACAAAGATAAGATCAATTAAAGTTTTTTTCTTTGCATGGGAGAGGGGACCCTGTATTAAAAACAATGTGATGAAAAACAGCTGTGGGGATCACTGGAGATATTTTAATATGAGCTGATAGACACAGGTTTGATCCCTGGGTTGGGAAGATCCCCTGGAGGAGGGCATGGCAACCCACTCCAGTATTCTTGCCTGGGAAATCCCATGGACAGAGGAGCCTGGTGGGCTACAGTCTGTGGTGTCACAAGAGTCAGACACAACTGAGTGACTAAGCACACACATTTAAAGGTACATGTTTATGCACACTTGTACACACACACACACACCCCCACGGCAACATGTTACCCAGTGAGACTTCATGAAGGGTCTGGGGTTCTCTGGGTATGAGTCTCTTGACTCTCCTATAGGTTTAACATTTTCCGGATTAAAAGCTGAAGAAAACCAGTTTGGGTGCTGGAGTAACATAATACCCAGGTCAGTGCGTTCACTTATTTCCACTGTCTGTACAGTAAGCAAGAGAACGCGGGCCTACCCACAGTTGGCGCAGTTGAAGTGGTCTGGATGGTAGGGGTCGTTCTTGAATATCAGGGGCTGCTCGTCGATGATGGCGTGGCACTTCTGGCAGATGTATTTGCCGAGGCCCCGGGCTTTCTCCCGGTTATGACAGGGGCGACACAGGTGCCTAAAAAGAGCCATAGAAGCTGACATTTAAAATCCAAAGTTCTTCTAATTAAAAAAAAAACAAAAAAACTTCCCATATCTATGCAAAAAAATTCAAGAGACCGTTTCTTAAAAATTACTGCTGTGTTTCAAGAGCAGAACCAAGCCCCACTTTCCATAGGAAGCTACTTACTCCCACCCAGATGATCAGGTAGTGCTTAAAAGACCCCCCTGGCAGCCGTGCCAGATGCAGGACAATGCCAGGGCACCCCCCACAGGCCCGGCCACGCCACACTGCCCGTGCATGACCTGGGAGCACAGGTGACCCTGAGGCACCACCCTGCCCACCCACCCACCTGCCTTGTGGGGACCGGTGCCCTGCTCGTACCTCCCGGCGTTCTTGACGAAACCGATGTCGGCCAGGACCTCCTGGCAGAGGTCGCAGCGGAAGCACTCGGGGTGCCAGCTGTTGTTCATGGCTTTGATCACCCGGCCGATGATGAATTCACCTGCAGGAGGGACACTCAGGCCACAGCTCGGCCTCCCTGCCCACGGCCCCGGGAAAGCATTCTCCCTGTGCTAGGACCCCACAGGAGGCGCTGCGTTAGAAAAACGCCTCCATGTCCCCTGAGCCCTTGTGTTTGGCCCTGCAGCCACATTCTTGGGCCATCTTGTCTCATCTCTGGGTCTGTTCTCCTTTTCTAAACAAGGTGTGGGCTCTCCCTCTCCGAGGCCTGTGGTTATATCAGGTCATAGGCACAGAAAACAGAAATTCACAGCCTGCTTTCTTGTGACGCAGACTTAACTTCTTCCTGCATCCAGCCTTCTCAGCATCTACTTGCTAATCCCAGGTTCTCCGGCTGTGTGACCGGCAGGCCACCTCTGTGCCTCTCGAGGTCCCTGCTGCCCCCCACCGACTGCATTGACAAAAGGGAACTGCATGGAAGCCCGGCAGGTCCTGGGGTCAGTCACCCCTTGGGCCATGAGAAGTGGTGCTCTCGGGTTGGGACTCTCCCAGGTGGTTAACCTCGATGACGGGGGGCGCGGCTGACAAGCACCTGACAACTCTCCCTCCTACGCAGCTCGTGGGAGGAAGTCCTGCAGAAGGAAACTCACTTTTCACGGCAGGTTGGGCACCAACACTTACCACACTGATGACAGCAAGGAGCAAAGAGCATCTGGAAGTCATGTTCACAGTACTTCCTTCCTTCAAACTGAAACAGAAAGTACCACCCCTCATGAGTAGGAGACAGCCCCAGGATCCATCATCCTCCTAAGGCCTGTGAAGCAGAGGGGCACCCTCTGGCACCTTCCACACACATGCGTGTGGATACAGGACAGGCTCCCCGACCAGCTGAGGCCAGAAGTAACCCTCCACCTCCAAAGAGCAATGAGCCCACTGCTCACCGGGCTTCACCAGGTCTTGGCTCAAACCCCACCTGCAGGGTGGAGGAGAACCACAGACCCTTCTCCCCATGTTGAAAAAATAAATTTATAGACAGTAAATATTCTAGCATATTTTAACTGTAAACACTTTTGTGTGATGTGCTGTGCTTAGTCACTCAGTCATGTCCGACTCTTTGCCACCCCATGGACTGTCCATGGAATTCTCCAGGCAAGAATACTGGAGTGGGTTGCCATGCCATCCTCCAGGGTATCTTCCCGACCCAGGGATCGAACCCAGGTCTCCTGCATTGCAGGTGGATTCCTTACCATCTGAGCCACAAGGGAAGCCCATTACAAAAATTATTACTATACAAATGATCAAAATGTAAGTATGGGGACTTCCCTGGTCATCCAGTGGTTATGCAGGGGACATGGGTTCGATCCCTGGTCCCAGAAGATTCCACAAGTGGAGGAGCAGTTAAGCCCACGTGCCATAACTACCAAGCCTGTGAGCCTCAACTACGAAGCCTGCGTGCCTCAATTAGACAGTCTTTGCACCAGAATCAAAGATCCCACATGACGTAGTGACGATTCTGATGCAGCTAAATCAATCTATCAATTGATCAATAGTTTTTAGGAAAGCATGTTACAAGTGTTAAATTGCATTTACTGTTTGATTATTCGCATGAGCACCATATCCTACCTAGATAAGCAGGACCCCTCTTTTCCTCACAGTGATTTCAGCCCTCCACTGATAAGGATGCCTGACACCTAGAAGACTCGGAGTTCAACATTATCTAGTTTATTAATGTTTTGTATTTGGGGGACTGCTTGTACCCTTCTCACAGTATGGGAAAAAGAAAGTGATGGAGAGGCAACAGCAAGCCACGGAGATCAAGAGCCTGCCTCTTCTCTTTTCCTCCCTCTTAAGGCCATTGCCATAACTACCCATTTCAGTAAAAATCTTAGCTCTGAAAACAGTAGGTCAGGGAAAGAAAACCATGTCAGATATCAGAGGACCAAACTGGGTTCTAACCCTATTACATCACTGGTCTGCTCTTGTCAAGGGCACGCAGCCTCTCTCGGCCTCAAAAATGATCAGGCAGGTAAAGGCTTTACAAGTGTGGAGACGAGGGTTTCCTTGGGGCAGGCTCCCTGGATCCCCGAGGCTGCGCTGCGGGCCTGGGCACCAGGGGCCACAGCCTCCCCTGCACCAGCTTAGGGACTGGAGAGCCCTGCTCGGTCCCCAGAACGAGCCTGAAGGCCATCACCCTTGACAGAAAGAGATTCCTGTTCTGATGGCGAGGGTTTCTGTCGTAGGGAACATGTGTTCTGGGAACACGGTAGGAGCTGAATAGATGTGTCTGAGCAACACGGTGTTCTGGAGTTTGTCCCGACACACACACTGCTCTGCTCTGTGGCCCCATGACTTCTGCAGGTTGGCCGCGAGCCTCCCTCCCAGGCCCCATTCCTATGGGAAAACAATGTTGGACTGACCAACAACTGACTTACTAATGACCTTTAAAAGCCACCTTTCCTTCCTCAGGAATGGCCTGTAAAACAGGAAAAGTTTAAAATCTGCAGGAGGAGAAACCAAACAGCAGCCACGTCTGGGTGTCACATAACTGTGTACACATATCACCATATAGAGACACGCGTGCAGACGCACAAGGAGGTGATCACACAGGCACACACTCACACACAGACACATGCACAGCCACACACATACACAGCCACACACACAGACCACACACAGACACACACCACACACACAGATATACACAGACACATACAGACACAGATATATACACAGACAAGCAGACACACACACACACTGTTGCCCTCACTCCCAGATTGAGGCCGTCCCTAGACCAGCCCCAAAGCAGACGTGAGGGGGCATTTCAGGACAGTCAGCATGAACACACTTGCACCCAGCACCCATGGTAACAACCATAGGACCAGGAAGAATAGGTGTTTGGGAAAGAAGAGGAGACATTGAGAAGAACAGGATAAGATGGGGTGCCCCCACTCAACAAACAAGAGCTCCTTTAGGACACAGGTGCTGGGGGGCATCCACAGGGCTGATCACCACCCACCATTACTGCCCAGCCCCCACCACGACCGAGCATCATTGGGCAGACCTCCCTCCCTGTCCCCTCCACCCACCATCACTGCCCAGCCCCCACCAACACTGCCCAGCCCCCACCAACACAGCATCACTGCCCAGCTCCCCCAGCCCAGCATCACTGCCCAGGCCCTCTCTCCCCGCCCCCTCCACCCAGTATCACTGCCCAACCCCCCCTCCAACCCCCCAGCATCACTGCCCCGCCCCCACAGCTCACCCATACCCACCTCATAGAAGAGGCCCTCTGGGAACTGCTGGAAGCACTGGGCACACACGAAGCACTGCTCATGGTAGAGCTCGCCATTGCTGTTGACAATCTTCTCAGCGGGCGCAAAGCCGCCCCGGCAGCGCTCACAGCTGGCGTTGGCCAGGGCGTTGGCCATGTTGCTGCAACAGACAGACAGGGGACATGGGTCACAGATGGCAGCCCTTCCGAAAGCTCGGTCTGGGGTCACAACAACCGTGTCTTGTCCATAAAGCTGGCTTCCCACCTGCGACCCAAGGTCTCAAGCCCACTTTCTCATGTGGCATCTGGATGCAGACCCTCTGGTTTGCTAACATCCTGCATCCTCCTGCCAACAGCCCAGAGGGCACCCTACCCCCTGCCCGGCCCGTGAAGAGCCAGGGCTGAAGGGGAGCCTCATGAGCCACATCAAAGGATTGAACTGAGGGCCTGACATCGGCTTCACTAAACTGCCCCCCAGCACAGCCTGTACATGCTGAAGGCACAACCCAGATACAGGCCCCAGCTGGTGAGACCCTGCCAAAGCAGCTTCAGTCCTACAGTCCGACAGAGGGGGACAAATGCCAAACGTGGATACTGGGAGACGGATCCGAACACGGTCATCGGGAGATGGATCTGAAGGTCACAGAATTTCCCACCCTGAGAACATTTTACAGCCGGTGATGTGCAGGTCCAGAAACAGACAAGCCCAGCCTCGCACAGCTGTCTGGTTCAAGGGAAGACACAGGCCCAGAATCCAGGCTCCCCTGCCCAGGTGCCAAAATGGGATGATGGTACCATGCTCGACAGGACCCGAGAGACCTGCCACGAGAGGGGACCCACGACAAGGCCCGGGCTGAGCAGCTGCCAGCCACGGCTCCCCCGGACCCCGGACACTCGGTGCGTTCAGCAAAGGGAAAGCACCAACCGAGCCCCGGTCAGATCTCTGCAGACTGCGGGCTCTGGGGAAGGACTGTTGGGTCTCTGGACAGCCCCAGGGGGAAGGCCCTGCCAGAGCTGGTACTGGCCCAGCGGATTCATGATTTGCAAGTTTATTTTCAGATACCCAGACGCCCACTCAGAGCATGTGCTCCGCTGTGTGTCTGCATCCCCAGACACCCACTCAGCCCTCCTTGGGTAGTCACTGCCAACCTCCAGAGCCTGCCCAGCCCCCAGGGGGGAGGTAGAGTTCCCCCCATCCCTTGGAGGACTGCTGCCTTGCTCCCATCACAGCCCACATCTCACTGCTTCCTTAGCAAGGTCTGCACAGACCACACCTCACCCCCACTCCCACCGTCACCTGGCAATGGTCTCACAGAGCAACATCCTGCTTTGTCGACTTCACACCCCACGCAGAAGTCCATGTCCACGACCCCACACCAACAAAACTCGATTAAAGCATTGCCAGGAAAGGAAGGGAGGGATGTGGCCTTGACAATTGGCAAACTTGACCTAAGTCTCCTACTGCATCGAACTGTCTATCTGTTGTTGAAAAAGTACTGGGGATCAGGGAGAGAAGTCATCAGCTCCCTTGTCACCCGGCTCTGCTGTGAGCTGGATGAACAAGGGCAGTTTGGTTCTGGTCCTCTTCTCCCAACAGGGACCAAAATCCACAGGTGCCCCTCGACAACGTGCAGTGGCCCACAGCCACCCCCACAGGCCCAGTACTGCTCTGAGAGTCAAATAAGAAAAAGTCTATAAAACCACTTTGGAAACCAAAAGGAGCTACTCAAACATCAAGCATTGTTACTAATTTAAAAATCCTCTCAAAAGAGTCACTGAATGCTCAGTGATTTTAGCAGAATCCCAAGAGAGCTACAGGAGAAACCCTGGAGTGCCCCGAATCCCAATTTCCCAGATCTGTGACATTATCTGGGAGGAAAAGTCCCCTCTTCCCCACATCTCTGCAGGGGTCACAATTTCTTTATAAACTTCATTCAAAACAACATCTTCCAGAAGACTGAAGACAGATGGCATGGCTTTATTGAGACACACAATTTGCAAACATGTTAACACAATGCCACTCTTTCTACCAGGGTTTTGTCATTTTGGAAACATATTTCATATAAAATTAATATTAATATTATTAATGTGTAATGAGCACGTTGCTATTTTAAGTGAACTAATCACAAGTACTTAAAATTTTTCTCAGTTTTATGTTCTAAAACAGTAAATACTGATAAAACAAGACCTATTTGGAGACCTCAATATTTTTCAAGACTATGAATGGGTCCCCAGATCAAATTGTTTATCACTAACCAATTTATGCTCATTACACTACAGACCATTTACACTCAAGTTCAAATACTCACAGATTAGAATGCGGTTAGAAAACAGACACATTATAAAAGCAAGTTTTCCCCCACACGCGTGAAAAGTAAATTAGTCTTAGAAGGTTCTGTGTTTTTGAAGAAGTGTTCATTTTAACAACAAGCAAGAAAACAAAGGAAAGAGAACATTAGCAGAAACTTTGAGGAAAGAAGCCCAAACAAACCAATAATTTCACCAACCTACTCAACTGCTTACATTGCCCTTCTTCTCTGACCCTCTAGCACTATTATATGTATATATATATATATTTTAATGGGCTGTTTTTGAGCAGTTTTAGGTTTACAGCAAGGTTCAGTGGAAGATGCAGAGTTCTTGTACAGCCCTGACCCTCGGGGCACAGCCCCCGCAGCCAATACCCCCAGATGGTAAAGTGAGGACCACACTGAACACTGAGCTGTCGTCGGATTAGTTATAATTAACAGGCTAATATTTCAAAGAGGATTTCCATGGTGGGAAATGTACGCCTGGGGAGCAAGAGAGCCTTGGTGATGGCCTGGTCACAACTGTTTCAGCCGATCTGCATCCACAAATCAGCCGCACACAGAAAACCTGACATCACCGAGCCTTCCGTTATTTAAGTGCCTTGTTTATCGAAGTGTGTGAAACATATGTTCTAGCATTAAAGTGCAGGAATGTGAGCCTCCAAAGCACCTTGAGTTCACCAAGCATTCTGGTTACAGTGTAACTGTGTTGGTCTGATTGGTGTTAGAGCTCATCAGGAGCTTGCTGTCTCAGGTAAAGAGAAGCGGGACATCTACAGCGAAAGCACAGGGAGTGGAGGGAGGAAGCAGAGACTCAGGCCAGGTAAACTCCCCTCCCTGCTAAGCACACCCGGAGATGGAGATGCAGTGATTCCATTCCAGCTCCCAGGAGGAGTCAGCAGGGCCCTCCTCCTGCCTGTAGGCAGCACATTCCTTCTCTCCTCCCTTCTTTTCTGCACTTTGTCCTGGGCACTCTCGCCCCCCACCTCCAGTCCTGGAAGGAGCCCCGCTGAAGGTGCAGGTCAAACCCCAAGGCAGTGAACTCCAGCCCCAGGAGGGGGCGTGGGAGGGGGCCACTCACAATTTGGCGTAAAAGTCACAGAACTCCTTGTAGACCCTGACATCGCTGTGCCGGCGCTGTACCCTGGACTCGGCCCTCTCATCCTGGCTGCCAAGACCCTGGGGCTCCCCGTTATGGGCTGCCGGGGGGACCTCCTGGTCCTCCAGGATGACGGCTGGGCGCGGGCCCCGGAGCGCCATGGTAGGAGCGGCAGGACTGAGGGACAGGGGATGGAGGGACGCACAACACCCAGGCGGCTCCCCTGGTCACTCCCCCGCACTCCCCTCCCGCTTCCCACACGTCAGCTGCTCCAGGGTCACGCAGCCCTTCCCGTCCAGAGTCCAGAGCTTGCGGTGGGTCTGGAAGCTGCAGGGCCCTCCCCTGACAAAAGACCGGCTGTGCAGCCGCCCTCCAGGGGAAGTAACAGCCGCCGGTGGCGGCGCTGGCAGGAACCCATTCCCTCCCCGGCTCTGGGCAGTGACGGCTCAGTCCCAGGCTCCCGAAGGGGCGCCAGGGAGAGAGCCCGTGTCCAGTTACAACTCCTCCTGTTTGGCCCCAGTCGAGCCTATAACCCAGCGGCCAGTCCTCCTGGGTCTGCAACTCGGGCAAAGGACAAGGGATGCTCTCCACCTGGCTGTGCTCCTAACACAGGGTCGCCCGCAGTGCTCACCGTCAGCCCTGCAGAGGTGGGGGCCTGGGGCCTGGGGAGTAGATGGGAGAGGGGGCAGCCTCTCCAGTCCCACCTCTCAGTCCCTCCGAGTCTCCAACACAGCCCGAGGGTGTCTCCTGGGCAGCAGGGGCAGCTGTTCTTTCCGGGTCTCAGCTTCTTACAAAGTAACTGCTTGTGTTACGTCCTAACACCATGTGCTGTCACATCAGAACATTCGGAATGCCTACTGTGTGCTCGCAGCGTGTTCTGCAGACCTAGCGGGTATGTAAGAGGTGCCCGACTCACCCAGCACAGGGAGCCTGCGTGCGGCCGGGAGCCACCTGTGTTCCCTACAAGATTCACGCAGGTAATAGTGCGTTGCTCCCCAGGGTCCAGGAGCCGAGGGTGGATGGGCAACCATGTGGCCCCGACCGGTGCGGGCTGCACGGCCGGCCGGCTGGTCCCTCACATCCCCTCCCAGCCAACTCATGTCCACCACAGAGCGGACATGAGTTATTCCTCCAAGAGGACAAGGGGTAATTTGAGGCCAAATCAACACCATTGCTCAATTTTTGTATCCAGGCCTTTTGTTACTTTTAAACCATTTCTGGCACTTAATAATGTCACTCTAAGAAATGCAAACAATTCTTTAGACTGTGATTGTAACCATAAGAAAACATTTATCTGAACTCCCTTGACCTAGATCACTACAGCCTGCACACGCAGCAAGACAGCCTTGAAGCAAGTGGGAAGCTGTTTTAATATAAAACCCCTCAAGGCCAGCTTTGAGCAGTGGGCCTGTGCGGTAGTTTCCTGGGTTCTGGGATTCCCAGAGGTTCTCCCGGGGGCTTCCATCATCCGATTAACCCCCCTCCTCATGGCTGACATGGGGTCTCCGGCAGATCCCACAGGACAGGTCTGTACCCCAGACGTCCCTGACGTCCATCCAGACTGGAGAGGCTTGTATTTCATGAGCTCTGGCCATTTTCTCATCTACTGGGCCGAGTCTCAGTCCCTTAGAGTCACTGTAACAAAACACCACTGACCAGGTGGCTTATAAACAACGGAAATTCACGTGTCACGGTCCTGGAGGCAGCAAGCCCAGGACCAAGGCACCAGGGTGGCCAGTGTGGCCGTGCTGGGTGAGGACTCTGCCCCTGCCCCCTGGGTTCTGGCTGGCGCCTCCTCGCTGAGCCCTCCCGCGATGGAGGGACAGGGGCTCCACGGGTCCCATTCCAGACCTTCACGCCTGACCTCATAGCCTCACAAGCATCAGGGGTCAGGATCTCAACATATCAATTTTGGGTATGTTGGTACATATTTGTACATTTGTACATATGTACATATTTGTACATATGTTGGTACATTTGGGTATGTTGGTACCAAATTTTGGTACACAAACATTCAGACCAGAGCAGGAGGTCCAGGACCCAGGATGAGTGCACCCGACAACCTGCTGGATGCGTAACCACATGCAGCTCGTCTGTGCTGAGCTGGTCCCGCATTCGGCCCTCCCACATGCTGCACGAAAGGCTGCAAGTCCACCAGCCCAGCCGATGCCATGATTTCAGCCAGAACAAATTCTGCCCCTGACGTAACACCCTGCCTGAGACGAATAACCTGCCCAAAGGTAACAGACCAAGAATGGCAGCTGCTCCTAAGAGCTCAAACACCGAGGGCCTGGACAGAAGCCCGAGCACGTCTGGCAAAGTTTAAAAAGCAACTTTTAATAACTGGTATTTTTAAAATTCAAATCCTCTCAAATAATTTTTGAATTGAATTACATTGAATTCAACTGAATTACATGCATCATTACCAAACACCATCTACGTGGGTTTTTAAATTTTTATTTGAGTATAGTTGATTTATAATGTTGTTACTTTCTGCCAGAAAGCAAAGTGAATCAGTTATGCATATACAGACATTCCCTATTTTCCAGATTCTTCTCCCATAAGGTAATTACAGAGCACTAAGCAGAGCTCCTGGTGCTACATGGCAGGTCCTCATCTACATGGTTGGTTAACACCAAGCGGAGCATGCTGACCGACTGCCTGGGAAACGGACTCCGACATAGAAACGTGTAGGTTGATGCTCCTTCTTCTGTGGGTGCAGTCCCGTGCTGATGTCACCCCAGCGCCTGGCAGGAGCTTCCAAGACCTCAGCCCACAGGAGCCCCGTGTATCCAGCGTGTGGGGACAACCTGGTTAAATTACCACGGGGCAGACTGACTGTGCTCACTGTCTCTCTGGCTGTGTGTGCATGTGTGCTCAGTCGTGTTAAACTCTTTGAGACCCCATGGACGGTAGCTTGCCGGCTTCTCTGTCCACGGGGCTTCCCAGGCAAGAATACTGGAGTGGGTTGCCATGCCCTCGTCAGGGGATCTTCCTGACCCAGGGATTGAACCCAGTCTCTGGCATCTCCTGCATTGGCAGGTGGGGTTTTTGTTTTTTGTTTTTTTTTACCACTAGTGTCACTTGGGAAGCCCTCACTGTCTCTCTGTTTCACTCAAATGGGAAACTCACTCTGATTTTCCTTTTCTACTAAAACAAAACAACTGTGACACGAAGTAAAGACACTGGTGCTGGCAAGTTCCTTCTCATGCCCCCGTTTCTGGCACAAACGCCCATTTCCTGCACAGGAGGACAGAGGTGAGAGTGGCCAGAGCACAGGATGCTGCTGCTCCTGTGATACTCTGCCCCTCGGTCAGAGTGCCCCCAGCTGCAGAGCAGAAGGAATCCATGCAGCAGGACGGGCCAGAGGGAAGAACTCAGGTGCTCTCGTCCTCCACCAGGTGGAAGGGGGGTGCCGCACACCTGTCCCCTGCTGTGCTGGCCTGGCCCGGCGGGGGGGAGGGGGGGAGGGAGGCACGAGAGGGGTCCTCACACACGGGCCTGGGAATGCCACTCTGGCTCAAGCAAGAGTTACTTCCAAGTTTATACCCGTTTGTGGCTTATCAAGTATATATCACACACCTGCTTTAATTATTAGAGAAAAGGACACACTGGCCAGAAGTGAAGGGCGTCCTGGTTACAGTAAAGGTCAAATGCCGCCCGTCCAGGACGCCAGTGCTCGTCCTCAGACGGTGACTCCCTCCCAGGGGCCAAGGCCACGCTGGCTCTGCACGCGCTGGCCTGTTGTTTTTCAACCTTGAAGGAATGCGTCCCTGACGTGTTTAACGTTCTCTGTTCTGACAAACAGAAAACTGTCCTGAGACCTGGCTTCCCCGGAGCAGGTTCCCAGTCACCCGAGTGGCTGTCTTCTCAGTTACAGTCTGCAGTTTGGCTCAAAAAGCCACAAGCTTCTCTCTATTCCTGTTATGGATTGTTTATTGATTATTTCCATCAACAGGAGCAAGAGGCACAGTCTTTAACAGCAGAAAACTGGGGAATGGTAGGTGGTGGGCAGCCCCCTGGTGGGGACCCTGTGGGCTCTGGTATGTGCGGGGGCCAGACTGCACAGCTCTGTGGGGGGCTGGACTCCCCAACTCCAAACACACGCAGCTTATTACAGATGATGGACAAGAGGCAGGGGAGACACGCTACAGTCCTGCCACACAGACACAGCCCACTGACACCTAATCTCTGCTCCTGCTCAAACCCACACACACTCGTGTTTCCACAAATGGGAGGGCTGTGGACAGTCGCCTTGACCGGTGATGATAAAACACTCCCAGCTCTGCGGACACTGTCCAACAGGCAGAGACATGCAGGCCCTTCCTCCCCAGCTTCCGGCCTTCCAGGCCCGCCCATGTCCAGTTCCTCCTGGAAGCTCCTCTGGGTTCTGGCCTGTGCTGGCTGACCTGTGTCTGGGAGCTGTGGAATTCGGGATGCCCTAAGCCTGCTCCTCCTGCAAAGGGGCCGGCCCGCACGGACACGCCTCCCAACCAGCCCCTCAGGCTCCCCCAACTCCCAACCAGTGGGACCAGCTCTACCCGTGTGAAGTCCCAGGGGACGGGGCGGGCTAGCCAGTGGGCAGATCTGTCCTTACCCCAGGTCCCCCCCGGGACTGAGTGACGCCATCTAAGGGCCCCACCCATGACCTCAGCCTGGCTTCATGCCCTCAGTAAAGAAACCCCCTGGACTGCCATCGAGGCTAGAATCTGCAAGCGGCTCCCAGGCCCCTCCCATGGTCAGTCAGAAGGGCAGGGTTTGGTCAACCTGAAGAACATGCTCAGAATTCCTCTTATAGGCTGGGCAGGTTTTCTCTGCGTGTTTAGCGTCTTTCACAGGAAAATGCGCCTGGAGCAGCCCTTCCACCCTCAGGTCACTTCTCTTGCACTCGTGCTATGACCACAAACACACAGTCTCACTCCTAAATGTCCTTTTTAAGGGATCTACTGTGTCCTGAGCAAAACATACAAGCTCAAGAAGGTGTCGTATTTCAAACACAAAAGGGCAGTACTTTGAGCGAGAGTGTTGACTTCAGGGAAAGCTGGGTTAGGATGAACTCCCTGCAGAGTGTCCAGAGTACCTTCACGACCAAGGTGGCCACAGCCCACTTGCCTTCTGGCTCTCAGCTAGGTTCTTATTTTAGTTCTGACTCAGCTGGGACGGCTCCCCTATCGCTGACCTTTGGCGGAGCTGGAGCCGGAAGCCAGCTGAGTTACTCTGACCATCTGTGACCCAGCTGACTGTGAGGCCAGCCTCCTCAATGAGAAACACAGTGAGAATTTCAAGACAGAAGCACAGATAGGAACATTTTGCTCAAGTCAAAACAACCCTTTCAAATTTTAATCTACATGTCTCTCTGCCCCTTGTTTTCTTTTAAACATAGAACATGTTTTCCTGTACATTCTAGCACATTAAGCAACATTTGAAAATACCGGACAAGAGGAAGTGGAAGAACTGAAATACTGTGTTTTCTGGTAACTTTAAAAACTTTCATTAACTTCCCACTTGGCGAGGGACCTGCTTCATCTATCGTGCCCGAGATGCTCCTGAGGTAGCTGGGGGACATGAGGGCCAAGCAGGGTATCTGGTGCCAGCTAGTGTCTCTCCGTGTCCCCCTCTTCCAGTCCATGCAGCCCCTCTCCTCCCATGAGGCCCCCCACCCACTGGGTGAACTAGGTTTCTGCAGGCAGGTCGCAGGCTTAGGGGGGAAGCTCTTGCCCAGTCCCCAGCTTTTCTCAGGGGGCGCGAGTCTGTCCCTCTGGAGGAGTGGTGGTCACGTCAAACCTAACCAAAGCTGACCTGACCTGGCTGCAGGCAGGCCTGCCCACTCCTGGAGAGCACCTTGGGACTCTGATCTGAATCTGGGCACTGGGCCACGGAGATGCCACTCAGCTTGCTGCCTCTTCTTCCTGGCCCTGCCCCTAGTGGGCATCCTGGGTGGGCGGGGCTGCTCCTTCCCTCCTCCTGCAGCCCCTCTCAACGGAGCTCTTAGAGACAGTGACCCATCTTTACAGTGAGCCTTCCTTATCCTGATCTCCCTGTGGATCCTCTCCCCACTGGACCCAACTCACTGCTTGAGGCTGCGCTCAGACTCGGATCCAGCCAAACACCCACACCTGCGTGTGAAGCTGGGCAGGGAAGGAGGCATGTGGTAAGTTCACCAGGGTCCAGGGAGCTCCCCACCTGTACCCCTCTGAGCCTGGGGAGGGGTCCCTCTGCCCCTCCCGCCCACAAACTCCCAGGAAACTGTGGAAGAGAGGCCTGTGTAGGGGAAGCACAGGACTCAGGAGGTTGAGCGGTGTCCCGTGGCGTCTTCCACATTTATGACTTAAATGATATAAAAGGGACGTTGAGTCTTCCTGACTCTGGGGCCCTAATCCTCTTGTCAACAGAGCTGACGCCAGGGTGGCCGTGCACCTGCCTGTCCCCAGTCCACACCAAGCACAGCAAAGCACACACCAAAACCATCTCTTCTTACTGCATAAATGAGAGCGGAGATGCCACCAGAACTGACCTGGCCCAGGACGCATGACTGAGCCGGGAAAAGAGAAAGAACAAAATGACCAAGTTTTCAAAGAGCTCAGTCTACCAGGAAAGCCAACTGGAAGATGCATGCTGAGAATGGTGCCAACACACCACACCTTCGGTGCCACAAACACTCCCGCCAAGCTCTCCGACCAGGAGACCCTGACTTCTGAGTGTCCAGTTTCACAGGAATCCTGCTCGCTCAGCAGCTGAGTCAGAACCCCCACCTCCATCAGATCCTCGGATCCCTCCCCCACCCCCTACCCCATCAGATCCTCAGACCCCTCCCCCCACCTCCATCAGATTCTCTGCATCTGACTGGTTCCTCTCCCCATCCCCCAACTCCCCACCCCAGGTGATGTCCAAAGCCCTGGCCTGTCTTCAGCAGGAATCCCATGAGGTCAGTTTGGCTCAATCCCTCCCCCACTACACAGCCCAGCCCCAGTGTCCCTCTCAGTAACTCTCCACCACTGACCAACCCCGCCGTGTGCCTTGGCGGTAAACCCCTACTTTCCCTGTGAGACTCAGAGCTGACCCCACGTCTCTGCCCCGCTGCAGGTTCCCCACATTCACCCCAATGGTCCTTCCAGTTCTCTGACAGTATCCACATCTGTGGGTCACCCCCCACCCACCACTGGGGCGGGGTCCGCCGATGGGCTCCGATGAAGACAGGTCAGCAGAGTGGTAACTGGTCACTTCTGGGACTAGACTATGAAACGCTGCAACTCTTGTCCCCTCTCTGGGGCCACTCACACCCCTCCCCCTCCCTTCCAGCCTCCCGAAGAGGCAGACTCCCAGACCCTCAGCACAGGCACTGGCCTGAGCTGAGCCCAGGTTCCTGGCCCACAGGATGTGGGAGATGATCACAATGGTGACTGCAGGCCTGCCAGCGGCAAATCCTGTCCACAGGTTGGATCTGGCTGCCCGGCTGCTTTTGTAAATACAGTTCACCAACACCTTGACTCACATATTCCAGGCCTGCACTCACACTATGACAGAGGGCTGAGTAGCTGTGACACTGACAGCTCACAAAGCCGGAGATATTTATCACTGGCCCTTAACAAAAAGTCTGCCAGCTCCCATTGCTGCTAAGTGCTGGGTAATTTGTTTCTCACCAAAGATAATTAACGCACTTGCTCCCGCAGCATGTTGGGCCTTTCTCTAACAACGCACGGTCTCTTAAGTATCTCTCTCTCTCTGCTTTCCACACACACTAACTTCTCTGTTAGCAGACAATGAGTATTTCAACCACCTTCCCCACTCATATCGCTGGCACGTGGCAGGCCCTTAACAATGCAGACAGAACCACAAACGTCTCATGCAGAAAACCCACAATCTGATAGCATATCCTTTAAATACAGCACAACATTAGATCAGGAAGAGCCGAGACTACAACTTGTGCTGAATGGGTATTATTTCCGGCTAAATCCCTTACAAGGCATTTCTTGACTGCCATACACAGAATGATTCCAGATCCAGGAAAATTTTTGATCTTTTTTGGTTATACTTTCATAAAACCACTCAGTCTAAAATACCTGTGGCTCAGTGGTAAAGAATCCGCCTGCCAATGCAGGAGACTTGGGTTCTATCCCTGGGTTAGGAAGATCCCCTGGAGTAGGAAAAGGCAACCCACTCCAGTATTCTTGCTTGGAAGATCCCCTGGACAGAGGAGCCTGAGAAGCTACAGTCCATGGAGTTGCAAAGAGTCAGACATGACTTAGCAACTAAATAACAAAACATCAGTTGCTCTCCAACCCTGCCTAGATTCAGTTCAGTTCAGTAGCTCAGTCGTGTCTGACTCTTTGCGACCCCATGAACCGCAGCACGCCAGGCCTCCCTGTACATCACCAACTCCCAGAGTCCACCCAAACCCATGTTCATTGAGTCAGTGATGCCATCCAACCATCTCATCCTGTCATCCCCTTCTCCTGCCCCCAATCCCTCCCAGCATCAGGGTCTTTTCCAATGAGTCAGCTCTTCGCATCAGCTGACCAAAGTACTGGAGTTTCAACTTCAACATCAGTCCTTCCAATGAACACCCAGGACTGATCTCCTTTAGGATGGACTGGTTGGATCTCCTTGCAGTCCAAGGGACTCTCAAGAGTCTTCTCCAACACCACAGTTCAAAAGCATCAATTCTTCAGCGCTCAGCTTTCTTTATAGTCCAACTCTCACATTCATACATTACCACTGAAAAAACCATAGCCTTGACTAGATGGACCTTTGTCGACAAAGTAATGACTCTGCTTTTTAATATGCTGTCTAGGTTCGTCATAACTTTCCTTCCAAGCCTAGATTACTGACATTAGTTTTCACCATGAAACAAAGAATATGTTTTTTCGCATCTGGAAATGTTACCGAAATTTTCCAGAGAGGCGCTTTTTTTGTTTTGTTTTGCCACACGGGGCCTGCAGGATCTTTGTTCCTCAACCAGGGATGGAACCTAGGCCCTTCGCAGTGGAAGTGCAGAGTCCGAATCACTCTTGGGGATTCAGTGGTTAGGACTCAGCGTTTTCACTGCTGAGGGCTTGAGTTCAACCCCTGGGCACAAGGTGTGCAGTGTGGCAAATAAAATAAAATAAAATTTGTAAACCACTGCAGAATCTCAGTCTTGCCCCAACAACGTCTTTGTGCTTGAACTGAGAACTAAAGCTGGCAGCAGAGACTCAGAGGTCAGCACACACACTCTGTGCTCTGATTCCTGGTTGGGTCCCAGCTCTGACACAGACGTTGGGGCAGGAGGACAATATTCAGGCAAGATAAAAGGCAGGCTATTCTTATCGTGTTTAGTTTTAGTTTTAAGCAATATATTCATTATGACACAAAAATGTCATGTGCGCGTGCTTGCTAAGTCGCTTCAGGCTGTGTTCGACTCTGCGATCCTACGGATGGTAGCCTGCCAGGCTCCTCTGTCCACGAGATTTTCCAGGCAAGAATCCTGGAGTGGGTTGCCGTGCCCTCCTCCAGGGGATCTTCCCCCCAAAATGTAATATTTTTTAGCTTTTAAAATCTATTTTCTCTGGCAAATCTCTATGAATTATCAATGAGGCAGAAAAATTCCGTTTTGTTTCAACAGGCATCACAGGAGCTCACCCTTGGTAAATTTCTAACTTTTAAGATATGATCAGGTGTATTCTGACTGTCAGGTAAGAAATCTTAGCCTAAACCTGAGAGGCCTAAGTGAGTAGTCAAGAGTTCACTCTGAACACTCGGGGAGCAGCCGCGCTCAGCTCCCAAAGCGCCAACCATGGGTCTTCTAGGCCCTTCCTCCTCTGTGAACAGCGCAGCACCCTCTGAGAACCCCTCACAGCCAGAAGAGCTGGGAACCGCGAGAGAGGCCAAGCTGGTATAGAGATTCATCATTTTATATTTATATGGAAATTATTTATTAATAATCTTACCCACTGTGGGTTTGGGAAAGATTTCATAAACAGAACAGAAAAAGCAAAAACTTTATATAAAGATAAATAAACTATCAAAATTTAAAAACAAAACAAAACAAAACAAAAAAAACACCTCTGGGCTTCCCTGGTTGCTCAATGGTAAAGAATCCGTCTGCCAATGCAGGAGACACAGGTTCGCTCCCTAATCGAGGAAGATCCCACATGCAGAGGAGCAACTAAGGCCATTCACCACAACTATGGAGCCAGGGAGCTGCAGCTCCTAGGGCCTGTGCTCTGCAACCAGAGAAACCAGGGCAAAGAGAAGCCCCAAACCGCAAGTAGAGAGTAGCCTCCCATCTCCACAACTAGAGGAAAACCCACGCAGCGACAAGGACCCAGCACAGCCAAAAATAAATAAATAAGTAAGATTAAAAAAGATAAAAATAAAAACTTCTGTTTTTCAAAGGACATTTATAAAAATAAGAAGACAAGTCACAGACTGGGAGGAGATGTTTGCAAAATAGGTATCTGACAAAGCACCTGTATCTGGAATACATAAAGCACTGTTTCAACTGAATACTGTAAGAAATAACACAGTGAAAAATGGGCAAAAACTGAATGGTTATTTTGCCAAAAAAGATACAGGATATCATGTATAAATAACACAAGAAACAACACTCAACTTCACAAATGGTCAAAGAAATGCAAGGAGACATCAGTACATGCTCCACAAAGGCTATAAGTTGAGGCCCCAGACCTCATCAAGTTTGGGGGAGGATGCGGAGAGAATGGAATCCTGGAACACCGCTGGTGGGAATACAAAATGGTACAGCCTCTTTGGAAAAGTTTAGCCATTTCTCAAGAAATTGAGTGTGTACCCACCAAACAACCCCGCCTTTCCCTTCAATTGAAAGGAAAGCACAGGACTTGTATGTGAACATTCATGCAAATTTCATTTGAAACAGCCAAGACCTGGACACCACTCAACCCTCAACGAATAAATGCAGTAAATGTATAAGCGGACAACACCTTAGCAGTCCCGAATGATCTCAAGTCATGCACTGTGGACTTGTCTCAAAACAACGATGCTGAGTTAAAAGAGTCAAAAGAAAACAGAGGGTACAAGATTGAATGGTTCTATTTATACACAACCCTAGAAGATGAAAATGCAGCCAGAGTGACCACAGTGGCCAAGGCTCCTAGAGATGCAGGAGAGTTACCAATGCAGGCTGGGACTTGGGGACTTGCATGACCTTGACGGTGGTACTTGTCAAAACTGATCCAGTCGCATATTAAACTGTACATCTACCGAGCTCATTCATTTCACCTCAACAAAGCTGTTTCTAAAAAACTGCACACCGGGATGATCTTTACTCTTTGGGAAAAAACACTGCTGCGGGTGGGATTCTGTCCCCTAAAAGACGTGCAGATATCCTGACTCTGGTACCCGGGAATGTGACCTTCCTGGAAATGGAGAGTCTGCAAACTTAACTAAGGCACAAGCTGAGGGTGCACTGGAACAGGCAGGTGTGACACCCACATGTCTGGTGCCCTTCAGTTCAGTTCAGTTCAGTCGCTCAGTCGTGTCTGACTCTGCAACCTCATGAATCGCAGCATGCCAGGCCTCCCTGTCCATCACCAACTCCCGGAGTTTACTCAAACTCATGTCCATCAAGTCAGTGATACCATCCAGCCATCTCATCCTCTGTCGTCCCCTTCTTCTCCTGCCCCCAATCCCCTCCCAGCATCAGGGTCTTTTCCAATGAGTCAACTCTTCGCATGAGGTGGCCAAAGTACTGGAGTTTCAGCTTCAGGATCAGTCCTTCCAATGAACACCCAGGACTGATTTCCTTTAGGATGGACTGGTTGGATCTCCCTGCAGTCCAAGGGACTCTCAAGAGTCTTCTCCAACACCACAGGTCAAAAGCGTCAATTCTTCGGCACTCAGCTTTCTTGACAGTCCAACTCTTACATCCATACACGACCACTGGAAAAACCATAGCCTTGACTAGACGGACCTTTGTTGGCAAAGTAATGTCTCTGCTTTTTAATATGCTATCTAGGTTGGTCATAACTTTCCTTCCAAGGAGTAAGCGTTTTTTAATTTCATGGCTGCAATCACCATCTGCAGTGATTTTGGAGGCCAAAAAAATAAAGTCAGCCACTGTTTCCACTGTTTCCCCATCTATTTGCCATGAAGTGATAGGACCAGATGCCATGATCTTAGTTTTCTGAATGTTGAGCTTTAAGCCAACTTTTTCACTCTCCTCTTTCACTTTCATCAAGAGGCTCTTTAGTTCCTCTTCACTTTCTGCCATAAGGATGGTGTCATCTGCATATCTGAGGTTATTTATATTTCTCCCAGCAATCTTGATTCCAGCTTGGGCTTCTTCATTACAAGGGGAGAAAAGATGGAAAAGACAGAGAGGAAGACGCCATATAAGGCACAGCCACATGGTGACACAGCCAGAGGGGGAACACAGCCCAGGGTGGGGGGGGTGGACACAGTCACGGAAAGGGACACACAGCCACGGGAAGACAAAGCCACATGGGGACACATAGCCACAGGGGGACACACAGCCACAGGGGGACACACAGCCACAGGGGGACGCACAGCCAGAGGGGGATGCACAGCCAGAGGGGGACGCACAGCCACAGGGAGGACACAGAGCCACGCAGGGACACACAGCCACAGGGGGACACACAGCCACAGGGGGATGCACAGTCATGCCCAATAAGTCAGACAGACTGAAAGACCCCCCTGCAGCCGTTGGGGGAGCTGCCCGGCTGATTTCTGACCCCGAGTCTCCACAGAACCACACATTTCTGCATTTGAAGCCTCCCTGGCTGTGTGGTACTTGCTATGGCAGTTCTAAGAAGCTGATGCGACCACTGTTCTGTATGAATGTGAAACATACTTCATGATTATTTCTAAAAGTAGATTTTACGTAAGAACATTTCTGTCTAAAGTGGATACAGGCAGTGTTTCTCAGGAAAGCCTTTCACAAGCTTCTGTTCTAAACAGTTTCAGTTTGAGGTCGGAAGAACTTTCATGACTCTTATGTGCTCTTTAGACACATGCGTCCTGTTGCAGAGCACAGTCTTCAGTTTCAACCCAAAAGGAAAACGTCTTCTGGCAGTGAGCACAGCCGGGCTAGTCTCTGGTTGTTTTTCTGCCCGAATCCATAATCATGCCAAGAAAACAGGTGTGTGGGGGTCAGAGTGAGCGTGGTTTTGTGCAACTCGGAGGAGCCCAGTGTCACAAGTGCTCAGTCCAGCAGCAGCTCGTGGGAGGAACATGTGCAGGTGACCCTCTGGGACCCAGACCCTGGCATCCCAGGGTGGCACAGCCTTGACTCTGCACACAGGAGGTGCTCATCCCCGGTGTCCCTGGGCAGCCCAACCTCGACTCTGCGCCCCAGCAGGCATTCATCCCTGGTGTCTCAGGGTGGCCCAGCTTCGACCCAGCACACAGTAGGCATTCATCCCCGGTGTCTTGATTTGGCGCACAAGTAGGCACCGGATGAGTGTCAGCTGAGTGAGTAACCCACACAGGGCAACATTCACAGGACAACACCACCTCCTGCTAAGCCAGTGGCGAGGGTTTATGAGATAATAAATGACACTGAATAACGGTAGTGATCTTTATCCTTGTTTTAAAGAGGAGCCTCTTGAGGTTCATCTAGATTTCCTGACCCAGTAGCCTGAACTGGGCGTGTCTAACCTCAAAGTCAGCCCCCCCACCCCTATTACCCAAGGAGCCTGACTTGATACTACACACAGGCTTCCTATAAAACTAGGTGAAAACCCTGCCTCTCTAAATTGCTAGAGGACTTTTTCCTGGCTAAGCTCGCAGTCCTAAAATACGCAGTCACTTCTCTGCACCTGGGGACAGAGAAATGGCAGAAGCCCAAATCCCTTCTTATCACCAGGGGACGACACAGCAGAAATCAACAGAAACACGGTCCCTCAACCCAAGGCAACAAGCAATACACCTTAAAGAATGACTCTTCTTCCGGTAACGCAAACTCCAGACAAAAGAAAATAACCACATTGTTTCAAAGGCCTCTGTGACTACACAGGTAACCAGCCCCTCTGACATGCAGGTAGGCTCATTCATGGGGACTCTAGCAACTGTGAAAATAAATAAAAGATGGCTGATCTCAAATGTTGTTTTATATAACTTATTAAAAAAGGTAAATTCTTTAGGATCTCAAATCTGAAATTAAACTATTTTTCAAAGGTTTTTGCTCTCAGAGCAAGAGTAGATTGGAGTTCATTTCAGCGGTTGTGACCACCTGCCTCTCTGGTCAAGCACAAGGCGTTCAACATTCCCACTAAACCTGTTTCATCCTTATCCCTGGTGGTCCAGTGGTTAAGACTGCACTTTCACTGCAGGGGCCACAGTTGGTCAAGGAACCGAGATCCCACAAGTTGCATGGCGCAGACAATAACAACAAAAAATATGTTTAAACCAGTCAGTTCAAAGTTAAGACGACTGAATGCAGCTAAGAGACACATGATGTCATAGCAAAAAAAATCCAAATAATGTTGGTGTCAACACCAGGCTTCCCTGGTGGCTCAGTGATAATCTGCCTGCAATGCGGGAGACATGGGATCTATCCCTGAGTCCAGAAGATCTCCTAGAGAAGAAAACGTCAACTCCCTCCAGTATTCTTGCCTGGAGACTTCCATGGGCAGAGGAGCCTGGCAGGCTACAGTCCATGGGGTCACAGTTGGACATGACTGAGCGACTAACGCTTAATGCTGCAGCTTTCTTCAAATGCAGACAAGAGTGGACAGTTTTCAAATAAACGTTTCCCTCCCAAAGTACAGTTATTGTGGTAAGTTTGTAGACAAATTTAATATATTTAAAGCGCTTCCTTGTCAATTTTTTTTAAGTTAAATAACTTAAACTCTAAAAATAAATCCACAGGAGAAAGAGCAATAGTATATAATGTATTTATTCCTCCCACATCTAAGTGGAAAAATCAAATGCATGAACAGAGGGTCCACAAACACACTGATGTGCTGCCCAGCATAGGTGTCAGGAGAAGGGTTTCCTCAGACAGAGCTCCTACTCCTCACAGCGAACACAGCAGTTTAACCCATAGCTTAATGTGGCAGGGGCTTTTCAGAACCTAAAACCTAAGAAAGAAATTCAGTAGGGGCAACAAAAACTAAACATGCGTTGTCTGAGGCAAGTTAACTCTGGAAACAGAAAACTCCTAAGCTCCTCAGTTACAAAGGTCTGGGGGTTTGCGATCCTTCCTTCTCTGCCAGATTACATTCAGAAGTTGCTCTGCCTTCCTCTGTGAAATCCATTTCAGTAACAAAGAACCTTCGAAGCCACCCCGACCCCCACCAAGCCACCATCCACAAACCTCACCCCTAAAGAGCAGAGACAAACTCCTCTGAAACGCGTCCTAAGAAGCCAAAGGGACGCACGTCTCCACTGCCGGCAGTTCTACCATTACCGGTAGCGGACTCAGGACTGAGACCCGCCGGGCTCACGCTGCCCATCCCCGTCCCCGCGGCTCCACTCACCTTAGCGCCTCCTCCCGCGGCCCCGGGAGCCGCAGGCTGTCCGGCCGGTCCCTCCTCCGGCGGTAGAGCCCCGACTGCGAGAGCTCTTTCAGTTGTAAGGCCGTCATGCTCCGACCCTCCAGGGCCCGCCCCCGACCCCGATCGCGACCCTCGGAGCGCGGCACCAACGGAGACCTGAGACCGTCCCGTCCCACGCGCACACCTGGCCCAGGGAGAGGCCTGGGGCGGCGGCGCCCTGCCCGGCGCTTCCTGCTTCCCCGACGCACCCCCTCCCTGGGCCGGGCTTATCTCCGCCTGCACCTGGGGGGCGGGGGGGGGGGGGAAACCTGGTGCTCACGTGTTGACCAACAGGCAAAGCCTGGCGGCGGTGAGCCATCACACCGGCGCCAGCATGAATCCTACCAGCATCGTTCTGATCAAAACCGGCTGAAAAGTCCCTGAAAGGTAGCGACTAGAGGAGGGGCCTGCCCTGTTCTCCTGCCCTGTTCTATCTGCCAAGAAACCCACCAACACTTCACAGGCAGCTGTCGGTGTCAAGAAGTGCCTGGTCATCAGGAGCTCCTAGGAACATTTTCCTTAGGAAAAGAAAAAAAAAAAAAGGCTCAGTTCTCAAGGCAGCAGCCAGTTCCTCCCTCTCCACTGAACTCTAAATCCTCTTTAGAAAGGAAGGAAGTGCCTTCTTTCCTCCCCCATTAAATGTTACTCAAAAATTCATAACTGAAACGAAAGTGGTTTCTTCCACCAACCCCCATCTGGGGATTGTCTCAACCCAGGATTGCCTGGGGTCCCCTCACCTCAGATGCCCACAGTCTACCCAGAACTGTCCTGGGTACCCTGGAGCCCTGCATGTTTGACCCCAAGGCAGGAGGGCAGGTCTGGTTCCTGGGGTGAAGAGTGTAGGTGGGTGTCTGCAGAATGGGTGATAGACAATAGGGACACGTCCTTGTCATCCGGCCCTGCAGGACGCCAGCAAGACAGCAGGCAGCTCTGACTCAGCCTCTTCTCAGGACAGGTCACTCCTGCTCTCAGCCAGCAGCCTGGCTTTGTGGTTCCGGCAGTTTCTGTCTGTGTCAGCATCTTTTTGCCAGGATCTCCTCCAGGCTGAGAGCAGAATGGCTCTGAAAGTTCTTTTCACTCCAAGCATCAAAGGGTTAACATACTCCCCTCTATAGAAGGACATGTATTGTGAATCCAAGTATTGGGGCATCCCATGGAAGTAGGGTCTCTTCTTGGTCTCACTCCTTCACTCTGCACCGCAGCCCTGGCTTCCCTGGGGCTGCAACCCTGGTCCCACCACCACTGGAAACACGACTTTCTACAGTTGCCATCAAAATGCAATATCCAGTTTTAAAGAAGATGAATTGGGGAAATAGTAATATTGTTGTGTGTGTGTTAGTCACTCAGTCGTGTCCGACTCTTTGCGACTCCGTGGACTGTAGCCCACCAGGCTTTTCTGTCCATGGATTCTCAAGGCAAGAATAGTGGAGCAGGTTGCTATTCCCTTCTCCAGGGGATCTTCCAGACCCAGGGATGGAACCTGGGTCTCCCACACTGCAGGCTGATTCTTTACAGTCTGAGCCACCTGGGAAGCCCAAGTAATATTGTTACCACTCTAGATTTAATTAGTGATGAAAGGTAAAAACAATGAAGGGACAGATGTAGCTCTTCCTCTCTCTGGAAGGAGACACAGAAAAACTGGTAATGGGAGCCTTGGCCTTGAGCAGAGCAGCAGAAGACAGCTGCATACCTTCTGGACTTTCACTGTCCCGCTCATTCAAAATATATGAGAAAAATATAGAAGATACCTCTTGTACAAAGCTCTAGAATCCTTCTGAGACCAAAAAAAAATACAGAAAAGTTGAAAGTTTACAGTAATAGAAACCTCAAATCAGGATTCCTAAAGTGTCTAATTCTTATAGTTTTCGCCATGACAGGTGAAAAATGCAGAGAAACAATCTTTTTTTTTGATTCTAAGCGTCAAAACAGGTAAGATGCCTGATGAATAAAACACAATTACTGTGGCCACTGCAGACACAGAAGCCTCAACATAGGACTATAACACAGTTATACGTATCTATAAGAAAATGTAAATAAGAGAGCTTGATTTTGTTTTTTGTTCATGGTGTTTTCTTTTTTTTTTTTTTAACTTTTTATTTTGTGTTGGGGTATAGCCAGTTAATAATGTTGTAATAGTTTCATGTGAACAGTGAAGGGACTCAGCCATACATATACATGTATCCATTCTCCCCCAAACTCCCCTCCCATCCAGGCTGGCACATAACATTGAGCAGAGTTCCCCATGCTGTCCTTGTTGGTTATCCATTTCAAATACAGCAGTGTGCACATGTCCATCCCAAATTCCCTAACTGTCTCTTCCCTCCTCCTCAACCATAAATCGGTTCTCTAAGTCTGTGAGTCTCTGTTACAGAGCTTGATTTCTAAGAGACCTTTTAAAGGATCTAGGCAGCCCGCTGACAAGGAAAAAGGGCTTGGAAACTAGTAAAGCTGACAAGACAGGAAACACCTACTGTGTAGGATGAATCCTGTAGGTGATGAGTCTAAGGTTAAAAGGATGTGAACAGGAAAAAAAAACGTTGTGTAAAACAAACCGAAACAATTTATGCCCTTTGACTTTTAAAATAGCTGTGCTGACAAATAGAAATTTCAGTAAACTGATGCTAATATATGTTACCAACTGGGTAAAATTAAATCCTGAGGTTTTGGGCAAAGGTCTTTTAACCACTGTCATCTTACTGACACCAGACTGTGAGAGACAGGGCTGTCCCCCTGCCCCAAGTTCACTGGGACCTGCAGTGAAGGGTGTGCAGCTGGGGTGACCTACCCCCAACAAAGGTTCCCTCGTGGGAGGAGGGAGGGGGAGTGCATGAGGAGGCGGAGACAAGGACATCTCCCGTCCCCAGGCTCCCTCCTTTCAAGCTTTTCCACAGAAAGTTGTCAACTGGGCCTGGGTGGAGATCAGGGCTATTTAAAAAGAGTTTTAAATTTCAAAGGACTGTCTAAGCATCTGGTACTGAGGGAGGCCACGTGGGTGTCTACACCGGAAGTTCATTTCTCAGAGTAGGGCAGTGCTCCCACCTGATGAAGGTCCCGGGCTCCCTGCCCCCACCTTTACTGCCCATCAGCTGTCAAGAAGCTGAAGGTTCACAAACACGCTGCCGAGGGGCACCTCCCAACTCCCACCAGAGGGGGTGGCTGCTCTGTGAACCTGCCCGCCCACCCGCCGGGCTCTCCTGGGACCTGATGGCTCTCTCTTCTGTCAGTTTATTCTCTTGGATGAAATGACTAAACAGGAAGGTCCAGGGAGCGGTGCACCAGGCCTTGCTCTGTGGGTTGACCTCTGACCCTGGGCCCCACCTTTCGGGGGTCATGGACCATCTGTGAGTCTGATAAAGGCCAGTGCGCCTCAGCAATGACTGTGAGCACAATACTGCCTCCACCTCAGGGCATGGGCAGGGGACTTACAGGGACCCCCCTGCCTTGGGTGAGGGAGCCCTGAGCTCAGCTGCGGCCAGACTCCAGTTCAGGGGAGTTCCTGCTGTCCTCCTCAACTTCTCCCCACCTCCCAGTTCATCTCTGCCTCTGGCCTCACCCTCCTCCTCTCTGTCCTCCCCATTTGTGGGAGTTCTTCCCAAACATACACTCAAAGGTTGTGGGAAACCCTGCAGCGCCCCCTACCCGGCCAATCGCCGCTCAGTATCACCGCAGGGGTCCCTCTCACAGGGGGCTTTGGGGCGAGGGGCTCCACCCTGCTCGCCACCAGATACCAGCCCTCCCAGAGAAGCTGTACAGCTTGTCTCTGGTCGACAAGGCCAGGTAACCGTGCAGCAGGCATGTCCTAAGTTCTCTTAGTTGCTTTAGTTGTCTGACCAACTGATTCCGAGAGACTCGTAGGTTTATGATGATGCTGAGCTTGAGATGAATGCCCTGGAGCTTTGAAACTCCTAACCCTAACCCTGTTTTGCTTCTGCATTTAACATGTGGCATTACCTAAATGAGAATCATAAAGGCACATCCCTTCCACGATTTCGGGAAATGCTACTTTCCTTGAAGAAGCCCTGACACTGTGTATTTGTAGGGCTGAGCACCTCCCATGAGTATGAACACTTTCTTTCGGGATAAAAACTACACCACCAGCTCTGGTCTTCCCTTTCAGCTGAGTCAGCGAGGTCCTCAGTGTGCCTGCTCCACGCACTCCCTTCAGGCCATGGGGAGTGAAGAGACCTGGTTAAATCCTCTGCCACGAAGACGGGCTGCCAGCATCCCGCATGGCAGGCTCCTTGGAGGAGGGGGCTGAGGCTGCACAGGCTTCCCGGCCAGCAATGGGTGGGCCCCACGTCAGGCCCCCTCCCCAGACTAGGGGCCTCAGGCTGCAGACGCCTGAGCAGCTGGACGCTGCCAGGCCATTAATCTCCTCGTATGATGAGAGAAGAATTTTGTTTTGCAACCAGTCTTACTTAACTCAGTGGAAACGAGTCCTTTTCAGCTTACATTTTACCACATGAGTAATCACCTTTTGGGGAAGCAAAGTCTCCCTGATAGAGCAGAGCAGTCCCCTCTCTCCGTCCATACTCCCTCCCCACCAGACACTGGCTTCCTCATCCACGAAGGCTCAGACCCCACGTTTCTCATGAGCAGGTTCAAACTCAGGTCAAGTAGAGCAGAATGTGAGAGGGCTGAATCCACCGTCCAGAAAAGAAGTCACCAAAAACACGGTCCCTAACCTGCTTGCCAGTCCCTCTGAAAGTAAGTGCCCCTCCTCTTGGGGAGCCTCGATGAAAGTCATCCATCAGAAACAGAGGGGGCAGGGGTGAGATTAGAGAGTCAGGTAGGGGTGGGGGTGGGTGGGGGGTTGTCTCTCAAAGGTCTCTTCATCCTAAGAGCCTGGGAACCACAGGGGCCTGAGAAGATCAAACTTGTTTTGCAAAGACCCCTCTCACAGACCTGGGAGCCGGAAGGCCTAGCCTTCAGAGGAGAGACTGGGGGGGGCGCATTTAGGGAGACGAGGGGGTGAGGGGGGTGACAGACCAGACAGGGAGCCCGGGCTGCACCCCTTCTGCCTCAACCCTGCCCGTGGAAAGCCAGCATTTAAATCCACTTTGAATCTAAGATTTTCAAAAAGGATTACAAATGAAAAGGCTGGGACAGACAGACGTGTCCACGTGGTGCTGTGTGAGGAGCTGATGGAAGTACTGCTCACAGCTCACGGCCCATCCAGCGTTCATCCCGGTCCCATCAGCCATGGATCATCACTACTCTCGCAGTGCAGAAGAGGTGACCAAGTGTCAAAGCAGGTCGGTGTCCGGACAAGCACAGCCACCAAGGGGGCATGTGGAGCAACACTCAGCCCTGCTGCTGCCCCTGGGTGCAGGGCCCAAGCTCACGCCCACCAGTCAGCAGGACGTCTGCCCTTAATCTCCCAGGTGGACAAGCCCACCCAGGAGCTCCAGGGACACACAGTGAGGGGCCCAGGGGGAACTGTGCCCAAATGTTCCCCGAAGGCACATGGATTGCTCTAAACTAAAGGTGCTTAAGAACAGGGACACTGTGACCCCTCCTCCATCCCCCGAGGCAGAAGCTGAACCTCCATAAAGGATGCGCTTATCAGTGGAGACAGAGAACCTGAACAAACAAACCCTCGGCCTCTTTAGGGGACCAACCCCGGGCCAAACGGCTCAGATTCTTCACTAATTGAGCATCCAAAGCCTGCGCTTCTTTGTTCTGTCATGTGTGCATGCATGCTAAGTCGCTTCAGTCCTGTCTGACTGTGCAACCCTATGGACTACAGCCTGCCAGGCTCTTCTTTCCATGGGATTCTCCAGGAAAGAATATTGGAATGGGTTGCCATGCCCTTATCCAGGGGATTTTCCTGACCCAGGGATTGAACCCAGGTCTTCTGCATTGCAGGCAGATTCTTTACCATTTGGGTCTTGCCTGGTGGCTCAGCTGGTAAAGAATCCACCTGTAATGTGGGAGACCTGGGTTCGATCCCTGGGTGGGAAGATCCCCTGGAGAAGGGAAAGGCTACCCACTCCAGTATTCTTGCCTGGAGAATTCCATGGACTGTATAGTCCATTGGGTTGCAAAGAGTCGGACACAACTGAGTGACTTTCACTTTCACTTTCTTTACCATCGGAGCCACTAGGTAAGCCCCTCTTTGTCCTGGCAACTCTTCTCAAATTTGTTTCTTTGTCTAATGAGTATAAAAACCACCTTCTAACTCCAGTATCCTTGCCTAGAAAATCCCATGGACAGAGGAGCTTGGAGGGCTACAGTCCATGGGGTTGCAAAAGAGTTGGACATGACTTAAAAAAAAAAAAAAAAAAGAAAGAAAAGAAAAAACCACCTTCTAAAAGAAAAAACAAATAAAACAAAAACCACCTTCTTCGGCCACATCTTGGGTCCCACTTCTGTGAGACCTCCGTGGGGATCCCTTTGATCCCTGGTTGGGGAAGATTCTTCTTGAAAAAGAATAAATAATCCTATGCAATGCTGGCCACCTGATATGAAGAGCAGATTCACTGGAAAAGACCCTGATGCTGGGAAAGACTGAAGGCAGGAGAAGGGGACAACAGAGGATGAGATGGTTGAATGGCATCACTAACTCAATGGACGTGAGTTTGAGCAAGCTCCGGAAAATGGTGAAGGACAGGGAAGCCTGGAATGCTGCAGTCTATGGGTTGCAAAGAGTCGGACATGACAGCAACAGAACAACTATATGCACTGTTAAGATCACACAAGTGTTTAATAAAAGGATAAACAAGAGCTTAGTTTCCTCCTGGGGGAAAAGTAGGAGGGAAAATCATCAGTAAAGTGCACCCAGTGATTCAGTTGTATTTTGTAACGCTTTATTTAAGGCGGGTGATAGGTATTTGGAGGCTCCTATTTAATTCTCTGTGTGTATGTGTGTGCATGCACATGCACACTCTGTCGTGTCTGACTCTGTGACTGCTCCACTGGGAAGCATTACATTCTACATTTTCATTAAAAGAAAAAAAAAAAAAAAAGAATGAAAATGCAGAGCACCCTTCTCTTGGAACAGGTTTGTAAACCAACAGGGTTTGAAGCACCACTTCTGCCACCATGTGGCTCCTTGAGGTATTACATGCACACGATTTTCAGAAAATGCAAGTCTGAAAAGGGGCATTGTTAGTTCATTCTCAGGTGCAGCGTCACAGCACAGTAACCCACAGTGACAGCCTGAGTGTCCACCACTCTGCATGTAACCAATGCTAGAAGCCTGTTTGACCAACTGTGAATGGTGCTTGATGACAGCACAGAAAACATGACACGATGCAAACAAAGGAAACTGGACCCCCACCTTACACCACGCACGAAGATTAACTCAGTGTGGATTACTGACTGACACATAAGACCTGAAACTGTAAACTCCCAGGAGAAATCAGAAAGGAAAAGCAACTTGACATCCGTCTTGGCAACGATTTTCTTCATGTGACCACCAAAGCAAAGTCAGCAAGTGGGACTACATCAAGCTGAAAAGCCTCTGTCCAGCAAAAGAAACAATAAAAAATGAAAACATAATGTACAGATGAGAGAAGAAATTTTCAAATCACATGTCACATAAGGGGTTAATACCCAAGATGTATATTTAAAAAAATGCATACAGCTCAAAAGCAAAAAGACAAAAACAAACGAAAAAAATAAACATTTTCCCAAAGACTTACAGATGACCAACAGGTACACAGAAAATGCTCCACATCACTACTCATCAGGAAAATGCAAATCAAACTACAATGAAATGTCACCTCACACCTGTCAGTAATGCTTTTATGAAAAGGCAAGAAACAACATATGTTGGCAAGGATGTGGGGGAAAAGGGAACACTCAGGCTCTGTGTGTGGGAATGTCAGTGTGGGCAGCACTGTTGAATAGAGTAGGGAGGTTCCTCAGAAAACTAAAAATAGAGGTACCGTGTCACCCAGCAATCCCATGTCCGGGTGTATACTGGAAGGAAATGAAATCATGATCTCAGAGACAGCTTTGTGCTCTCATGCTTACTGCAGCACCGCTCACAATGACCACGGCACAGAAACAACCTAAGGTTGTGTCGCTGGATGAACAGATAAAGAAAATTTCTCTCTCTCTCACACACAGGCACACACACACACACACACACAGAGGAAAGCGTCTCAGCCATAAAAAAGGACATCCTGCCATTTGCAAAAACATGGATGGACTGCTAGGGCATTACATGAAATGAAATCAGACAGAGAGAGACAAGTACTATGTGATCGCACCTACACGTGGAATCAAACAACACCGAACCCACAGAAGCAGCAGAAGGGTGATGCCAGGGACTGGGCCAGGGTGGGGGAGGGGAGACGCTGGTCAGAGGATGTAGAGCTGAGTTCCAGTTATGAGGAGAATCAGCTTTGGGGATGTGCTGTCCAGCATGGGGACAATAATTAACAATACTGTATACAAGAAAGTCCTTTCACGAGAAGACATTTTATGTTCTCACCACAACAAAATGGTAATTATGTGTGGTCGTGGGTGGGTTAATTAAACTTATCGTGGTAAACATGTTGGAAAACTATATACGTGTCTCAAATCATTACATGATACACCTTAAAGTCACATGAAGTTACATGTCAATTACATCTCAAGAAACCTGGAAAAAAGCGAAAAATTTAAAAACATTATGCTATGAAGCCCAGTGAAAGGTGATGTAGAAAGTTACTGGACATGAACTGTAGGAAAAAAAAAGGATGAATGTAAGATACAACTGAGATAGGAAGGTTAAATTAGTCATAACACCAGCAAAACCAGGTGAGACGGGCTGGCGTCCAGACACAATCACCCTGGTAGGTGAGTGGGGGACCTGTGTGTAGACTCCAAACCCAGGAGCGAAGAAGCAGGAAGAAGAAACCGTGAGCAGACACCGGTCCACAGTGTGAGGCTGACGTGCAGAACCTGGTGCTTATCACAGCAGACGTTACCAGACATCCACCTCTCTTCTGAATACCCAGGTCAGAGAGAGACAAACCTAGAGCATGCACACGGCGGTCTTGACTAGATGTATAGAAACAGGTCCTCGTGTGAGACTGACTGTGTGCACTCAGGCACTAACTTGGTGAAGGGAGCAGACCACCGGCTTAACTGCATTCTGCTCACTCTGTGGGGCGGGGTGTGTGATGACTGTACGGCGGTGCTTGCCCTGCCCCTCATTCCGGCTGCACCCCACAGCCGGCCACCAGGCCTGTGCAGGCTCAGTCCCTCCAGTGGGAGCAGGACTCAGCATCCAGTTGAGACTCATAAGATGGGGAAATCAACAAACAATGGGATCCCACTAAAAAGGAAGACATAAATTAGCCACCCGCCCACACACACACAAACACAAACCTTCCCATAGGTGAGCACAGGTCTGACTGCCATGTGCTGGGCTCAATTCAGATCACCCCACATCCCACAGATGTCCCCCCTCCTCCTCCCTCTCCCACCAAGGTCAGCTCCCATGTGCTCTGACAAGTCTCCAGTTTGCCTTCCAGAACAGGAAGGAAGGAAGTTTGCAAGTTCACGGTCATCACGAGTCCACTCATGAGGATGGTGACCAAGTGAGGACTAGTTTGATAGTTAAGTACATTATTATCTGGTCACTGCCACAGAACTGGATTTAACTTGAGAGGATCTGAATGCAGTGATGTCTAAAATCTAACATCAAACAGAGTCTTCATGACTGCTAACCTCCATGGCAGGGTCAGCAGACTCTTTCTTTCTTTCTTTTTTTCTGGCAGCACCATTGGGCTTCTGGGATCTCAGCCCGCCAGTTGGGGAGCAAACCCCAGACCCTGGCAGCGAGAGCACCGAGTCCTAACCACTGGACCGAAAAGGTCAGTATGACTATTTCAGGCTCTGAGGGCCCCAGGCTTCTGTTGTGACTTTTCACTACCCCCGCGTGGCTCAGAGGCAGCCCTGGATGACAGCAAACAGACGCTGGGTTGCGTCCCAAGACTGATGTTTGAATATCATGTAATTTTCACACCTTCATTTTTTTCAGATACTAAAAGCTATCAAAACCATTCTTGGCTCACAGGCTGTGGCTAGGCTTGGCCTGCAGACTGAACCACATCTGATAAACACACATAGAACACCATTTACTGTATAACCGTGAGAAAACAGATTTTTCTTTATAAGATGCTAACTCCTTAAGCAACATATCGGACAGCAGGTTCCCAAAGTGAATGCTCCAAAGACCCCCAATCACAGCCTTCACAAGGATGAGTGCTGGGTTTACAACAACAAGAAGACAGACCCCCAGCTTCCAAGGTGCCTGCAGCAGCACAAATGATAGAGTCAAGACAGAGTCTGACCCAAACACACCTGCCCAGCCCAGCCGGGGCAGCACTCCCGCTGGGACGCCCCACACAGAGAGGAAGACCACAGCTGCTGGAGTCAAGAGGAACAGGACTGTGGGGCTCAGGAAACAGACACACCCTTCTCTTCCCAAATCGGTCGTGTCCGACATTCAGGACTTCATCCTCTGAAAAATTCCAAACAGGTGTTTCAGCATCACTGACCTCCACTTGATGCCCACTGCCCAGCTGTCCATCTTCACTCTCTCCTTTTTTTAAGATTTTTTTTTTTTGATGTGAACCATTTTTAAAGTATTTATTGAATTTGTTACAATATCATTTCTGTTTTCTGTTTTGGTTTTTGGCCAAGAGGCATGTGGGATCTCAGCTGCCTGACCAGGGACTGAACCGCATGCCCTGCACTGGGAGGTGATGCCTTAACCACGGGACCACCAGGGAAGTAAGTCCTCTTCACTCTCTGCTTCTCCTTGATTTTTCCCTCCTCCCAGCTTATAAGAAGTCATACATGTCCTTCAATTCTATTAAAGTTGTGATAAGACCAAAAAAAATCTGACAAACCACTTTACAAGATTAAAGGTTAAAGCTAGAATACCCCCAGAACATCTTCCCCTGACAGCTACCTTCATCATTCTGAACAGCAACATGGAAATATCACCCACAGAGAGAGATGCTCTTCAGCAGGAAGCTTTCTTTGCCCCTCAGATCACATCTAAGATCTGCCTGGTGAAAAAGTCCATTTGTAAACAAGTACATTTGTTGAGAGTAGACATTTACTTTAGTCACTGATATACTGGAAAGCTGACTGGTTGGGCGGTCCACAGCAGCTTCCTACACACCAGTTCTAATGGTAAGACGTGAGCCCCGCAGGGGTTAGGCGGGGTCAGAGGTGACAGGCAAAGCCTGACACAGGGCAGGAACTCACAGCTGGTAGTTATCACCATAAACAGGACACTGAAGAACAAGCTGAGGACTTAGTGTGAGGACATGTGGGAGAAGTCTTTTAAGAGAAAAGCATTCTTGGTGGCTTTTTTTTTTTTTTTTGCAGTGTGGGATCTTGGTTCTCCCACCAGGGATTGGATCCATTCCCCCTGCATTGGGAGCGCGGGGTCTGAACCACTGGCCCACCAGTGAAGTCCCCAAAGAACCATGTTTCTCTTTGCAAATGGAAAAGGGGAAAGAAAGAAAACGAACACAAGGAAATTCTCCTGGTTTGTGGCGGGGGACAGAGAGGGTTGTGTACTTCCCTATTTCACATACACACACGACTGTGTGTTTTCCCGTCTCTCACATAGACACACACACAGAGGGCTGTGTGTTTCCCTATTTCTCACACATACACACCCACACACAGAAGGCTGTGTCCCTGTTTCACACACACACAGACACGTACCACACACTCACATACAACACACACACACACATACCCTGACACACACAGATACACACACACAGACACACAGATACACACACACACACACACACACACGCCACTGCTGGAAAGGACCAAACTTGGCCTGTGCTGGTAGATTGGCAGATTATTCAACTGTCAAGAATTCACAATATTTTAACTGCCCTATTTAACACAAGGCTTCTAGAAAAACCTCAGAAATACAGTCACCATTACAATCATGAGTTGTGTCTGTTTGGGGGTGGGGATGACTCCTCTGTGTTATCAGAACATGTTTGTGGACGTGCTTCTGTGCACTTTCCTACAAAGGTCTGCACACCACAGAGCCTCAAGGTGGTCTGTGCCCAGGAAGTCAAATGTAGACCATGATGACCCATCCACCTGCTCCAAGCACCTCTGGGCTTTTTTCTCACATCCTCGTCGTGTCCTCGTTGGGTGCACTTTCACCAGGGATGCGGGACAGGGCACTGAACCCATGCACTTGTTACATAATCATCTCACACCAAGCTAAGCCCTCTCGAGGGCCGCTACCCCCACCTCGTTTCCACAGCATGTTGTCACCTCCACATGACCTGACCACTGATGAAACCACCTAACCTAACCACACAGAACACTCACCGGTGCAGCTAACAGCACTGCCCACACCTTTCGGGGTTTGGCAGCATACCACTGTGAGATCTCAAGACTGAAAGAAGGGGCTGACAGAGCCAGACTGATGATGGGGGCAGGAGGGGGTCTCCTGCCTCAACATACGACCCCCAGCCTCTCCAGAAAGACTCAACTGTGGACCCCACCGCCTGGGACATAGCGCCGTGCCATGCACGCTCAGTCGTGTCCAACTCTCTCTGACCCCGTGGACTGTAGCCCACCAGGCTCCTCTGTCCATGGGATTCCCCAGGCAAGCATACTGGAGTGGGTTGCCATTTCCTCCTCCACGGGATGTTCCCAACCCAGGGATCGAACCCACATCTCCTGTGTCTCCTGCATTGCAGGCAGATTCTTCACCTGCTGAGCCATCGGGGAAGCCCCATATGGGATGGATTAAAGAGGCTGAATTTAAGAATCATTTCCTGGGCTTAGAAATTGAGGTTCAGGAAGATTCATAAATCTCCCCCTCAAACAAGCCAAAATACCTAAAGGGGGCTGTGCTCTGGCCTCAGTGTCAGTTAACTTTAATTAAAACAAAGTGTTTTCTACATCCTGGCCACAGAGGACGGTCACTGACGAGCAGCATGTGCACAGTTAAAAAGTATTTTATAAAAAGGGAAAGTAAGCGGCATTGAAAACCCTCATCTTTGCAGAGAATTGCTGAAATAAACAATTATTTTTAAAGCTGTATTTGAGGTGTACATTGAAAACTAGCATTAAATAATAATTTTTTTGCTCTTTTTTCCTATCACATAGAGTATTTTCATCAGTTTATTTATGAATGGGAAAAAATGAGGCCCTTTTTTCAAAGAGCCTAAGAAAATGATGTCTTTTGCAGAAATAGAAAAATCCATTCTAAAAGTCACAGGAACCTCAAGGAACGCGCCCCTCGCCCCAAGCCAAAACGTCCTGAAAAAGATGAAGTCTGAGGTCTCATACTTCCTGATTTAAAAACGTACTACAAACTTCCACTAATGTAAACAGTGCAGTGCTGACAAGAGTTCAGACACACAGACCAATAGAAGAGAACTCGGGGCTGGTAATAAACCCTCCACATACAGTCAAGAAAATTAGAGATACCAAGGGAACATTTCATGCAAAGATGGGCTCGATAAAGGACAGAAATGGTATGGACCTAACAGAAGCAGAAGATATTAAGAAGAGGTGGCAAAAATACACAGAAGAACTGTACAAAAAAGATCTTCACGACTCAGATAATCATGACGGTGTGATCACTCACCTAGAGCCAGACATCCTGGAATGTGAAGTCAAGTGGGCCTTAGAAAGCATCACCACGAACAAAGTTAGTGGAGGTGATGGAATCCAGTTGAGCTATTTCAAATCCTGGAAGATAATGCTGTGAAAGTGCTGCACTCAATATGTCAGCAAATTTGGAAAACTCAGCAGTGGTCACAGGACTGGAACAGGTCAGTTTTCATTCAAATCCCTAAGAAAGGCAATGCCAAAGAATGCTCAAACTACCGCACAATTGCACTCATCTCACACGCTAGTAAAATAATGCTCAAAATTCTCCAAGCCAGGCTTCAGTAATATGTGAACCATGAACTTCCAGATGTTCAAGCTGGTTTTAGAAAACGCAGAGGAACCAGAGATCAATATACCAACATCTGCGGGATCACAGAAAAAGAAAGAGAGTTCCAGAAAAACATCTATTTCTGCTTTATTGACTATGCCAAAGCCTTTGACTGTGTAGATCACAATAAAGTATGGAAAATTCTGAAAGAGATGGGAATACCAGACCATCTGACCTGTCTCTTGAGAAACCTATATGCAGGTCAGGAAGCAACGGTTAGAACTGGACATGGAACAACAGACTGGTTCCAAATAGGAAAAGGAGTACGTCAAGGGTGTATATTGTCACCCTGCTTATTTAACTTATTTGCAGAGTACATCATGAGAAACGCTGGGCTGGAAGAAGCACAAGCTGGAATCAAGATTGCTGGGAGAAATATCAATAACCTCAGATATGCAGATGACACCACCCTCATGGCAGAAAATGAAGAGGAACTAAAAAGCCTCTTGATGAAAGTGAAGGAGGAGAGTGAAAAAGTTGGCTTAAAGCTCAACATTCAGAAAACGAAGATCATGGCATCTGGTCCCACCACTTCATGGGATAATAGATGGGGAAACAGTGGAAACAGTGGCTGACTTTATTTTTTTAGGTTCAAAAATCACTGCAGATGGTGATTGCAGCCATGAAATTAAAAGATGCTTACTCCTTGGAAGGAAAGTTATGACCAACCTAGATAGCATATTTAAAAGCAGAGACATTATTTTGCCAACAAAGGTCCGTCTAGTCAAGGCTATGGTTTTTCCAGTGGTCATGTATGGATGTGAGAGTTGGACTGTGAAGAAAGCTGAGTGTCGAAGAATTGACGCTTTTGACCTGTGGTGTTGGAGAAGACTCTTGAGAGTCCCTTGGACTGCAAGGAGGTCCACCCAGTCCATCCTAAAGGAGATCAGTCCTGGGTGTTCAGTGGAAGGACTGATCCTGAAGCTGAAACTCCAGTACTTTGGCCACGTCATGCAAAGAGTTGACTCCCTGGAAAAGACCCTGATGCTGGGAGGGATTCGGGGCAGGAGGAGAAGGGGATGACAGAGGATGAGATGGCTGAATGGTATCACCGACTCAATGGACATAGGTTTGTGTAAACTCCGGGAGTTGGTGATGGATAGGAAGGCCTGGCGTGCTGCAATTCATGGGGTCGCAAGGAGTCGGACATGACTGAGCGACTGAAGTGAACTGACTGATACAGTCAAATGATTTTCAACAAGGGTGCCAAGACTGCTCAGTGGGAGAAAGTGCAGTCTTTTCAACAAATGGTGGGAAAAACGTACTCAAGCATTCATTCAAGCAAAAGAATAAAGCTGGACTCTTAACCTCATGGCACAAACAGAAGCTGACTCCAAACAGCTCAGATAAAACTCTCAGAAGAAAACACAGGAGAAAAACCATAATATTAGATTTTGTTACAATTTACTGGATATGACCCCCAAAAAAAGAGCAACAAAAATAACACCAGGCAGTGGGAACTGTATCAACATTAAACATTTCTGTGGGGCATAGGACACAATCTAGAGTGAAGCAGAACCTAGAGATGGGAGAAAGTCTGGGTACACCACATATGTGACAAGGAGCTCATACCTAAAATCTGTAAAGAACTCACACAGCTCAACACGACGACAACAACTAGATGCAGTGAGCACGGCGGGGAAAGACTGAGAGACGGAAGTGAAGCGGGTCAAAGATAACTAAGGAGGCAGAACCACAGGAAGAAAAGGATGAAGGGGAAATTCCGAGAACCTTTAAAAATACTTTCTGCTTTGCTGGAAGAGAAGTCTGCCCTGTCACTTATCTGGCTCCAAGTGGAGTTGAAGTCTGGGAATCCCCATATAAGGGCGCTCACTCAGGGCTGTTTCCGCAGGCACGTCACAGCCCCCGCCCCCCCAGCCCATCTGAAAACGGCATTTAGGAGAGAAGGTCTCTGGCAGCAGCATACACACACATGTCACAGGCTGGGGTCTCCATCCTCAATAGCCAGGAGACCTGCCAAGACACGTTATCCTTGCCCAAACACGGTTCAGCATCTGGCAGTTTTCCTGCACAGTTTTCCTGCGGTGGCAGCCGCTGGTGGACACAGAGGCTATGTGGCTGTCATCCCCACAAGCAGCCCTTCAGTCAGAAGCATGCTCACACTGCAGTGATGCCCTCCTCTCTATGGACGGGACTGTCCCGTCTCTGGGGAAGCGTCCTTCCAGCCCAGACTCCCTCCCGGGCTTTGGAGCGGAGCCTCTGTGCTGGGTGAGCCTCGCACCTTGTCTCAGCTCTGCGTGGTCCAGTTGGGCAGCTGCCAGCCAGGCAGCAACTTATCTGAATTGAGACGCGCTTTATGTGTGAAACACACACGGGATTCCTGAGAAATGTAAAATATCTCAGCAACTGTTAACATGATCGTAGTGTGGATATAGTCTGGACATGGTAATAGTTTGGCGTTTTGAGTCACATCAAATCTATTACTAAAATTAACTTCATCTGTTCTTTTCTGTACGTGGTTGCTAGAAAATTGTGCAAATGTGGCATGGCTCACTTGATGTATTATGGAGAGTTGTCCTAGACAAGATCACAGGCCTGTTACAGAATGAAGAGACGTGGCCCAGAAAACATTTCGAGGACAAGGCGCTGAAAACTCAGGCGCCCCTGTCCAACCTCAGGGAACAGGAGAATTTGAATCCTCTGAGGGTAAGCACGCAGCCCAGGGTGGGGTTTGGGGAGGCCTGGCCTGGAACCTGCCCAGGTCTCCTCACCTGCAGGTTGGACTCCTGTCTGTAAAATGTGTATCAAGCTCCCTCCAGGGCTGCAAGTACTATAAACAAAGGAATGTATTTCCACCATCAGCAACAGTAAGTGCGTTCTCAATAAACAGACTTCCCTTTCTTTCAGGGCTTTAGAAGTCCTGTGGACACACTTGAGGAGCTGATTCAGCCACCCTGGGGTGAGTCACAGAGCCAGGGAGACTTGGGTCCCACCCGGCAGGCAGGCAGGCAGGCAGGCAGAGAGCCTTCAGAGTTCAGCCCCTCCTAGGGCCCAGCCCACTCCTTCCTCTTAGATCCTCAGAAATCATTACAATTAACTTCGAAATTCTGGCAGCGGCTCAGGACTCCTTAGGACTGTTATTAATAACTCACTGCTACCGCTTAAATTTGAATGTTGCTCTGTCCTGACTGTAGCATGGATACATCCTTGGTGGCAGGGTGTGGTCAGACACATAATGAATGAGACCTTCACAATGGCCTGAGATATGAGCAAAGTCACACTAACTATAGACTTTCTTTTTTTTTTTTTCCTACTGATAACACTTTTTTTTTTTTTTTAATAATTTATTTATTTTTTCAGTGGGTTTTGTCATACATTGACATGAATCAGCAATAGATTTATACGTATTCCCTGACCAGGTGAATCAGGACCACAGGGATGAAGAGCAACTTGACTAAGCCGTCACCTCTGACTGGGCAGCCCGGGCTTCATTTCTGGACAGTTTTTGGAAAAGCCACTTTTATGATCTTCTCACAGTTGCTGCTGGCACCGTGCTGGGCTGGCAGCCCCAAAGACTCGATTCCTTGCTTCAGCAATGTTATTTTCTTATTCTCCACCCAACTTTTCCCAAACACTTGCCATCAGTGATTACAGGTGCCAGCCCTTCTGGGGTCCGGCTGAAGGAAGCTCGACAAGCATGCCAGGCTCTGATCTCCAGGACCCTTCCCACCATGACAGCAACGCAGGGTCTGGGCAGGGGGAGAAGAGAGGAGTGCAGGACGACCCCTGTAGGATCCCCTGCCATGCCCCTTTGAGAAGGTGGGGGGACGGGCAGAACAGGGGGAGAGGGAAGAGAGGGAAGGAGGCTGAACAAGGAAAAAGCAAAAGAAGGAAGATAAAGTCTCTGCAGCAGTGGTTGGGCATGCGGGGCCGGGGGTGGGGTGCTCTGAAGAGGGGAGAAAACATGTGAAAATCTCAGACACTAAACAGAACGTGGTTCCTTTCAACCCTGACCTCCTCCAGGAGTTTCAGGTCTTTAAGGAGGCAAGCTCCAAAGATGCAAAGTAAAGTAAAAACCAAAGCTCAGGAAAACAGTTTGGTGGACCCTCAGAAAGTTCAATAGAGAATTACTATACGCCTTGGCAATCCCACCTCTGGGTCCCCACCCCACGGAACTGAAAGCAGGGACTCAGACGCCCACACCCCCAAGTGCACTCCCACAACAGACGGCAGGCGGGAACTGCCATGGGTCCCTCGACTGGCGAGTGGTGACAAAATGTGGTCCAGCCACACAAGGGAGTAACAGCCGCCCCGGAAAGGAAAGACATCCAGATGCACGCCACAGCAGGGTGAGCCTCAAAGTCATGCCGCTAAGCGGAAGGGCAGACACCGAGGTCACATGTCATATGACCCACGTGTGTCATGTGTCGTGTGACCCACTCGTGTCATGTGTGCACGACCCGCTTGTGTCACATGTCTCACGATCCACGCATGCCAAGTGTTGTATGCTCCACTCGTGTAAAGTGTTGTGTGACCCACTCATGTCACATGACCCGTGTGTGCCATGCGTCGTGTGACCCATACATGTCACGTGTCATATGACCCACGCGTGTAAGACGCACGAGCAAGTTCAGAGGCAGGAAGTGCATGGGAGCCGTTGAGGGGGGGAGCAGGGGTGGGGAGTTAGGGCTTCAGGAACACAGCACCGACATGCAGAAAGTCCTGTCAGTGGAGAGAGGTGACGGTTGTACAGCATGGTGAATGCAGTTAATGCCACTAAAATTTATACCTTAAAACAGTTCAAAAGGAGAGCTTTTATGTTAGAGAAGTATTTTACCACAATAAAAATAATTAAACAAAAAAAGATGGGCTGGGACTTCTCTGGTGGTCCAATGGCTAAAACTCTGCACTCCCAATGCAGGGGATGGAGCTAGATCCCTGGTCAGGGAACTAGACAGATCCCTCATGCAGCAACGGAAGATCTGGAGTGCTACAACTAAGACCTGATACAGACAAAAAAAAAAGAAGGTAGGGGCGGGAAAGAATGTTTGTCAACCACCTAGATCTCACCAAGTACCAAGCTAGAACCCTTCTACATACCTGATCTCAATTAATCCTCCCTATTCATAGATTACACGTTATGATCATTCACAGATGAAGAATCTGCAACTCACATAGTAAGTCATTGGTTCAGAATCACAGAAGTGGCAAAAGTAAGATCTGAACCCAAGTCTGGTCACCATAAAAGCCATGCTCTTCAGCTATACCTCAGTGTTTCAAGGATAACCAGGCCCAGTGAATAAGTCAGTGAGGAAGGCGGCCCTGAGCCAGCCCATCAGCGACAAGAAAGACCACAAGCAGCTGAGCCCAAGGACTCGGAGCCACCCCCCGCCATGTGCAAGTGAGCTTCCTTCTAGCAGCAAAGGAGTCTCCTTTCAGCACAGGATTAAACCCCATCAGTACACTGCCTAGGGTATATCCACCTCTTTTCGCCCCCACCAAGACGACTTGGTAAATCTATTTTTCCATTTTTCATGTTCTATGTACCTGACCCCCCAACTCTCACCCGGAGGCCTAAAGCACCCAATGCCCCTGTCGATACCACGGGATACTTACAGTGACCCATGGAACAGAAAGGGACTTCCCAGGTGGCTCAGTGGTAAAGAACTCGCCTGTCAACGCAGGAAACACCTGCGACCTGGGAGTTCAATCCATGGGTAAGGAAGATTCCCTAGAGGAGGAAATGACAACCCACTCCAGTATTCTTGCCTGGAATAGCCCATGGACAGAGGAGCCTGGTGGGTTACAGCCCATGGGGTCGTGCGAAGAGTCAGACACAACTGAGTGACTTAGCATGCACACATGTGGAACATAAAATACTTTCCTACACATGCCCTCACATCACCCACCCTTTAACTCTCCTTTAACAGATGGATAATGACAGGCTAAGTTGCAGCTAAGAATCTGTCCTCCACATGGAGGCAGTGAGAGAAGCCGGCTCCCATTTTGCCCTCCTTCTGAGGACGAGTGGATCCTCAACATGTTGTAAGAACTTGGGGGCAAGACCTAATTGAAGATCACTGCAAGACCTCTGCTTTAAAATAATAAAAACACCTTTTTAAAAGTTCCTGTAAAGGTGCTATCTTTTTTTGGGGGGACCCTCAGGGCTACTGATATCAAGAATTGTCAGTGAGATTTCAGACTCCTCCAGCCACCCTGAGGAGGCCTGGGTCCCCCCCGCCCCATCAGGAGCCTTCACTGCAGGATGTCCACACCCTGGTCCTGCTGCACCATTTCTCTGTCATCTGAGAAACTCTCTCTTTTCAACTTTTTTTTTTTTCTTTCTTGCCCCTGAAAAAGATTATTCCCTTCTCCTGATCACTATAACTATCCCATATTTCATGGTTACGTGTGGTTGTATTGTGTATATACGTGTGTGTACGTAACATAAATATAAATACATTTATAATAAACTCCCTGATCCATCACCCATCTCATACCACAAGACTATTCCTGAAGATTAGCTGTAAAATGAACAGTTTCATAAATACATTTACATCTCTAAGGAAATTCACAGTGAATCCTGTATAAGGCATGAGATCCTTTTGGGGTGAATAATGACCTCTTAAATGTTTTACAAATGCAGACGTGGTGCCTTATTTTCCTCCAAATGTCCTGCCGATTTGATTTCTAAACAGTTACATTAATGAGTAAGAATAGCTCCCCAGTCCTCACGCTGTTCTTTCTCACCACTGCACGACCAAAGTTCACTAACCACAGTGTGAAACAGCACCCGTTTGCCGGTCTGTTTTAAAACATCGGACAGGATCTGAGTTAAAAATATTTAACATAATAAAATGCCAAAAAGCATTCCTAAGGTCTTTTATAGCGAAACTCTGCAGGACCACAAACTGGAGGGCTAAACGTTATCAAGGTTGTTAACAATTTCTCTACAAACATAAGGAGTAATCTCCCTCACCCACCCTGCTGTGAAACCCATAAAACAACAGCTGCTTATACACACAGTCCACAGTCACACACACACACACCCAGGAAGCAAGACCACCTCGCTGCCCTTTGAAGCAGGGAGCAGACATTAGCATGGCCAAAGGCTACTAGGACCCCTTTCTGCTTCTGGGTTTGCAAGTTTAGACAAACATCTTTTGAGATTTGCTTCCAAATGACTGAGGAAGACAAGTCAAGAGGAAAAAAAACCCAGAAGTACAACAATGCCTTTGTCCAGCCACCCTGGGCCATCCCCTCCATTTCTCTGGAGGCCGTGGGGGTCCTCTTACCAGCACACGCACAGCCCCACCTGTGCAAGAGTGTCCTTACCTGATACTTCCACACTCAGGGACAGGCCCCTCTCTGTGTGTCCACCCTTATTCCACGGGCTTATCGGGCTCGGGAAGCCGGGTTCCCATCACAGCGTGTTATCTTTAAGCTCCTGTTTCCTACACTGAATAGAACTTCCTCATCTCAGCTCCAGGTCCGGTGCCCTGAACTATATTTAAGCCTATGAAGCCACATCGAGGATTCTTCCTGCACGCAGTCGAGCCACGTGACGGTTACATGATAACTCGGCGGTTTGAAGTGAGATGACACCCCGATGTCACAACTCACATCCTGCCGGACTGTTGTACAGACTTTACTGAGTTGCCAAGTTCATCCACACTCACTGCAGGCACTTGTAATGTGCAGGGCAAGGCTGAGAAAAACGAATGACAACGGGTCAGCACAAAAAGAGCCGAGCGCCCTGGATCTGGACGACACCTTCACGTCTGAGCAGAGCGCCTCTGGGGCTTTACAGAGCAGGTCGAGCAGCTGGTCTTTACTTTGCCTTCCCCGTAAAATAAACCCAGGACTGGGAGGCCGTGCTCCATCGGGCTGGGCAGTGGGAGCAGACCCTTGCGCCCTGGCTGAGTCACTGCTGGGGCTGCCTTGTGCCAAGCTTCCACTGAGGAAGAGTAAGGGGTGTCTGCTAGAATCGAGGGGCATCCTTCCTCCTCCTGATACAACAAGGCTTCCCCGTCCGGATTCACAAGGACACAAGACTAGTCCAGAACTGACTCCTTTATTACAGAGCAGAGTCCTGATGTCTGATACCTGGTGGTGATGGTGGTTTAGTTCCTAAGTTGTGTCTGATTCTTCTGCGACCCCATGAACTGTAGCCTGCCAGGCTCCTCTGTCCATGTGCCTTCCCAGGCAAGAATACTGAAGTGGATTGCCATTTCCTCCTCCAAGGGATCGTCCCAAACCAAGGATCGAACCCAAATCTCTTGCACTGGCAGATGGCTTCTTTACCACTGAGCCACCAAGAAAATGAGGCAGATCCAGAACAAGAAAACAACCCATCACCTCCGTTGGTCCCCCCAGCATAGAGCCTGAGGAGGGGGGTCTGGGAGGCAAGCAGAAGGTCTCTGCGGGCAGAGGAAGCTCGGAAATTCAGGCTTGGCCCTGAGCCTCACCTGCAGCCCTGACCATCAGGGCTGGTGGATGTCTCACGTCATACGCAGGCAGTAAACTTCCAGCCAGAATCATCTGGTTTTTGTTCATTCACTCCCTTCTGGGAACTTGGGGGCAGGCTGTCTGTGGGGAGAACCAGGCCCCTGCCCCACTCCCGCTGCAGACACAAATCCCGGGAAGCGGCCAAGTCTCTTAGGAGGAGAAAGAAAGGGAGGAAGCCTTGGGCACATGCACACACATGCCCGAGTGAGGTGAGGGCTGTGTGGCAGACAGAGGTCCCAGGAGTCACAAGGCCCCCAGGGCGTATGTAAACACACACACACACACACACACATATGCAAATGCGCATGTGAGGTGAGGACCTTGGGGCAGGCAGAGGTCCCAGGGAGAAGCACTGCCGAGGCCAGCCCCCTCCAGCAGGTGAGCTCTGCTCCAAGTCACCCCCTGCCCACCAGAGGCTGGGTGCCCTATAAAGGGACCCGCTTTCTCCACTCGCCCACGGTCAGGCTTCTGTTTTCCTTCATAGGCTCCCAGACAGACACAATGCCATCAGGTTAGTTCCTTCCCACGGAATATCCCTTGAATGGGATATTCAGAATACACAGATCTAATCCGTAACATGTTCCATGTCCATGCATGGCTTTTCATCTCTGCCTTTGAAAGGCTCTGGGATAATTTGAACCCACTTGTTTTACCCAGCCTATCAAGTGCTACTGAACCTCTCCATCTTGAGCTTTTTAATTTTTAAAAATGTAGTTGACTGTGCTGGCTCTTGGTTGCAGCACCCAGGGTCTTTGCTGCAGCATGTAGGATCTAGTTCCCTGACCAGGGGTTGGACTCATGCCCCCTGCATTGGGAATGCAGTCTTAACCACTGGACCACCAGGGATGTCCCACTTCTCCATCTTTAAACACTCTTCTTACATCCTGACTATGAAACACATTATAACCCAAAAGTTCATCATTATTCATCCCTATACATAAGCTTTCCCTATGGTCTCTGTCTCACTGTAGAAAACTTTAGTTTACCAATCATCTCTCATTTAAACAAAATAAACCAAAACAAAAACCTTTTCAATAGACCATCATCACCGACTCAAAGGACATGAGTTTGAGTAAGCTCTGGGAGTTGGTGATGGACAGAGAACATTGGCGTGCTGCAGTCCATGGGGTTGCAAAGAGTGGGACACAACTGAGCAACTAAACTGAACTTTACTGACTGTCTTAAAGGCCCTGAGCTTCTGTGAAAGTGTTAGTTGCTCAGCCGTGTCTGACCTTTTGCGGTCCATAGACTGTAGTCCGCCAGGCTCCTCTGTCCATGAAATTCTCCAGGTAAGAAAAGGAGGAGTGGGCAGCCATTCCCTTCTCCAGGGTATCTTCCCAACCCAGGGATTGGACCCAGGTCTCCTGAGTTGCAGGCAGATTCTTTACCATCTGAGCCACCAGGGAAGCCCATATTTGAACGTCTAAATATGATAAAAAAGAAATTAATACAACTTATGAGAGTAAAGATTTAAGTAAAAAGCCAAGCAAAATTTGTTTACAAATCCCAGGCATTCCTAGAAAACTTCAGTTCAGTTCAGTCGCTCAGTCGTGTATGACTCTTTGAGACCTCGTGAATCACAGCACACCAGGTCTCCCTGTCCATCACCAACTCCCGGAGTTCACTCAAACCCATGTCCATCAAGTCAGTGATGCCATTCAGCCATCTCATCCTCTGTTGTCCCCCTCTCCTCCTGCCCCCAGTCCCTCCCAGCATCAGGGTCTTTTCCAATGAGTCAACTCTTCCCAAGAGGTGGCCAAAGTACTGGAGTTTCAGCTTCAGTATCAGTCCTTCCACTGAACATCCAGGACTGATCTCCTTTAGGATGGACTGGTTGGATCTCCTTGCAGTCCAAGGGACTCTCAAAGAGTCTTCTCCAACACCACAGTTCAAAAGCACCAATTCTTCGGCGCTCAGCTTTCTTCACAGTCTGACTCTCACTTCCATACATAACTACTGGAAAAACCATAGCCTTGACTAGACGGACCTTTGTTGGCAAAGTAATGTCTCTGCTTTTAAATATGCTATCCAGGTTGGTATTACTCCTTTCCTGCCAAGGAGTAAGCATCTTTTAATTTCATAGCTGCAATCACCATCTGCAATGATTTTGGAGCCCCCAAAAATAAAGTCACCCACTGTTTCCCCATCTATTATCCCATGAAGTGATGGGACCAGATGCCATGATCTTAGTTTTCTGAATGTTAAACTTCAAGCCAACTTTTTCACTCTCCTCCTTCACTTTCATCAAGAGGCTCTTTAGTTCCTCTTCACTTTCTGCCATAAGGGTAGTGTCATCTGCATATCTGAGGTTATTGATATTTCTCCTGGCAATCTTGATTCCAGTTTGTGCTTCTTCCAGCCCAGCATTTCTCATGATGTACTCTGCAAATAAGTTAAATAAGCAGGGTGACAATATACAGCCTTGATGTACTCCTTTTCCTATTTGGAACCAATCTGTTGTTCCATGTCCAGTTCTAACTCTTGCTTCCTGACCTGCATACAGGTTTCTCAAGAGCCAGGTCAGGTGGTCTGATATTCCCATCTAGTGTTTATTAAACTGTGTAAAAGTACTCTTTTACCATATCTAAAATAGAAGTAGGTGCTATGCTCAGAGAATTATTAAAAAATGCTTTTTCCTTTTTTAAAAACTATGGATGCAAACTCTGTGACATCCAGCTCCCTGGCCCCACCCTCACCCAGTATCCATGGCCCCAGCAACTCCATATCTATGTGCCCCCCAAACATCAATGTAACAAAAATGCCCACAAGTTCCCAGTGGCTTCTTAGGGAATGGGCTTCCCTGGTGGCTCAGCTGGTAAAGAATCCACCTGCAATGTGGGAGACCTGGGTTTGATCCCTGGGTTGGGAAGATCTCTTGGAGGAGGGAATGACTACCCACTCCAGTATTCTTGCTTGGAGAATCCCATGGACAGAGGAGCTTGGTGGGCTACAGTCCATGGGGTTGCTAAGAATCGGACACAACTGAGCAACTTTCATTTTTCTTTCCTTAGGGAATGGTTCTAGTTCCACTGATAACTACTCATCCAGAGTATTTCTGAGGCTATCAAGCTACCTAATCGCCCAAGCACTGACCACCTGAAGGGTCTTCCACTGCAAGCCTCCCCTCCGCCCCGAGCCTCCTGCTCTGTCTGCGGCCCTACCACTATCTCAAGCACAGACAAACATCAAACTGGCCTCAGTCCAGTCCCTCCTGAGGCAGGTGAGGAGCGCGTGTCCTGTCAGTGCCACCCCGTGACTCCTTCCGTCCTGCTGGCACCTCTGTGGGTCAGGTTTGGCTATAGACTCATGAATCCTACATCACCCATCATCCAAATGCCCCCTCCTATTCTCAGGAAAGACTAAACACCCTCGATGACTCAGACTGACTTCTGGAACAGTCATTGCAAACCAAGACACAGTTTTTCAGGGAAAAGAGTGAAGAGGGCCCATGAGGGGAGATGGGCACAGGAGGGTACAACTGCACTGCCCCCGTCCCCACCGCAGGCCAGGGGGACAGTGCAGACCCTCCGTCCAGGACAGCAGGACCCCGAGGCTACAGAGGAGCAAAGGGCCCAACAGACCCCAAGGAGAGAAGGGGAGAGGGGAGGACAGCTGGGACAGAGAGGTGGCTGTGCTAAAGGGCAAGGCCGGCAGCCAGGCTTCTGCCTCAAGCTCACTTCGGGGGGTGGGGGGGGGCAGGGGACAGGGGAGGGTCAGGCCAGGCTGCACAGGCATGGGGCCAAGCTTGCTGACTTCTGTTTCCCACTGTGTGAAGAAGCGTTAGCTCCCGTTTTAAAAGCATATACTATGCGTCTGTGTGTGTGTGCATGTGGGCTCAGTTGTGTCCTGCTCTTTGCAACCCCATGGACTGTAGCCCACCAGGCTCCTCTGTCCATGGGGATTCTCCAGGCAAGAATACTGGGGTGGGTTGCCATTTCCTTCTCCAGGGGATCTTTCTGACCCAGGGATCAAACCTGCGGCTCCTGCATTGGCAGGCAAATTCTTTACCACTGAACCATGTGGGAAGCCCTATGCCTGCAAATGTATTAAAAAAAATACACCACTCCATGTTTAAAAACTCAATCCCCCTTGACCATGGAGGGAAAGTTACAAATGATAAAACAAACTAGTGAGGAGAAAAGTAGTGTGAGAAGTCAGGACTGATGCCCACAAGGGTGCTGGGACCTGTTACTAAGTGGATGCTGCCAACAGTGGCTAAGTACTCCGAAAGTAATAAGAGTATCCCCCCTGAATGTGGAGGTATACTTACCCAAATTATTAAATTTCAACATGGGACTGGGCAGGGGAGAGGTGAGGACGCAAAGCATAGAGGACTTGGGGGCCATAAAAACGCTCTGGAGCTTCCCTGCTGGCTCAGTGGATAAGAAATCCACCTGCAAATGCAGCAGTCATGGGCTCAACCCCTGATCTAGAAAGAACCCACATGGTGTGGAGCAACTAAGCCCTTGTACACAACTACTGAGCCTGCTCACCCAGACCCTGTGCATGGCAACAAGAGAAGCCACAGCAATGAGAAGCCAGCGCATCTCAACTAGAGAGTAGCCCCCACTCGCCACAACTAGAGAAAAGTTCATGCAGCAAAGAAGACCCAGCACAGCCAAAAATCAATAAATGAAAAATTTCAAAAACCCACTCTGTATGATACCAGAATGAAGGGACACATGTCCTTATGCGCTTCTCCAAACCCACAGAATTACAACATCAAGCGTGAACCCTAATGTCAACTAGGGGCTTTGGGGACCACAATCTATCAATGTAGGTTCATCAGTTGCAACAAACGCATCATCTGGTGAGGGATACTGATGACAGGGGAGGTTGTGCATGCGTGGGGTAGAAAGTGTACAGGAAATCCTGTATCTTCCCCTCAACTTTGTTCTGAACCTAAAAATACACTAAAATATAAAGTCTTTTTAAAAAATTAGCAAGGTTGTAAAAACTGAACAATATTCAATTAGTCCCCAACTCAAGCATGAAAAATCTGAAGCCAATTCTATATTAAGTTTGCAATTTTGGAATTTCCATAAGAGCCATATAATACATTTCATTAATAAAATCATGAGCAACCCACAAAAGCTCGCTCAAATCCAAACTGTAGCTGAAAAACACAATAGTGTAGCAGCAATCTGGGGATGATCATCTTGAGTAAGGTATGTCACATTTCTCATCTGTAAAACACATATGGCAACACTAGCCATGGGAATTTCATGTGGCGTTCAAGCTGAAGTGAGAAAGTTACACCCCAGAGTCATGAGTGACGGCACCCTCCACAATGCAATCTGAGACTGAGTGACAGGCAGAGGGGAGTTCGGGGTTCAGCAGCCTGCACCACAGGTACAGGGTCTGTGCAGAGGGGGGTCCTGGGCAGCGTGAGAGCGGCCAGAGGGAGGAGAGCCCCCAGGTGGGGTACCCATCAACGCGGAGTAGACGCATCTGCCCCGCACAGGGTTGTGTGAGCGGGGACAACATGCACAACTCTTATCTGCGAAGTGCTCAAACGAAAGCAACACCAGATGCTTTCCAGAGGTTTAATCAGCTGTTCTCCTTTGAAAAGCTTTTTCCTGATGCTGTCTAGCGTTCTGCGGCCCCTGGAGAAATTTCACCCACTTCAAAATGGAAATTCAACCACAAAACTCCTGTATTGTGTACCCTTAAGAAAAAGATATTCAAAGCCTTAGAAAATATTCAGACCCAATCAAAAGCAAGACCCACACAAAGAGCACACTTTCAACCACACCCCTCGACACACACAAACTCCCAAGTTGGTTTCCACTTTATTTGGATTCAGGTGACTTCTAAACCAGAACCTGGAGACTGAATAAAGATGTTAAAGCATAATAAAAAAGGCCAAAATTGAGTGCAAACCCACATCAGCCATCTACTACCTGGGAGGAAGGTCTTTAACTTCAGTGAGCTCTTCAAAACCAGGCCCGTCACCACCACAGCTGGCTTTGGGTGTCAGGGGTCTCCTCAGCCCCTTGAAATCTTTGCTCTGATGTCGTGACAGTGAAGACTGCTTCCACCTCCCACCCCTAGACATTTCTCCAACCTCCTTCTCTACCCACCACTCCTCACCACCTAATACATCTGGCGTTTGGTTCTGACCTCTCCCCACGGCAGAGATATAAGCCCCTCAAGGACGGGAGCTCCGTCTGCTCAGCTTCCTTCTGTGTCCACACAGACTGGGACGTAACTGCCCACAGTGAGGTCTCAGGCCCACTTAACTGAGTCTGCGAATTCAAGTGAATTCATTCACCCCTCCACTGGGGCTAATATCACCTACTGTATTGCAGGGTTGTTTTGAGGATTACTTAGAAATAAAAAAATAAAAGAACTTTGCCAAGGCAGAATCATGAAGAAACAGAAAATCTGAGCTGGTAAGTTGACTGACTCAGTAAATAAAACCTCCCAGAAAACAAAAGTCCAGGACCAGACTTTTACTGAATTCTACCAAGTATTTAAGGAAGAGTTAATACCAATGACTCTCAAACTCTTCCAAAAGATAAAAGAGGAAGGAACATGCCCAAACTCATTTTAGAAGGCCAGCATCCATCATCCTGACATAAAAAACCAGACAAGAATATTGTAAGAAAAAAAACTATAGGCTAATATCCCTAATGGACATAGATGTAAAAATCCTTAACAAAATATTAGCAAATTCAACAATACATTAGAAGGAACTTCCTTGGTAGAACAGTGGATAAGAATCCATTTGCCAATGCAGGGTACACAGGTTCAATCACTGGCCTGGGAAGATTCCCACATGCCACAGAGCTACTAAGCCTCTGAAGCGTGTGTGCCACAACTACTGAAGCCCATGCATCCTACAGCCCATGCTCAACAACAAGAGAAGCCATCACAATGAGAAGCCTGCCCACCACAACTAGAGAGCAGCCTCCTCTCGCAGCAACCAGGGAGAAGCCTGTGCAGCAATGAAGACCCAGCAGAGACAAAAATAAATAAATAAGTTATTAAAAAACAAACAAGCACTTCACGCCTCTGGCTGGCACATAGAACGCAACTCCCATTAGTTTCCTTTCAGTTTCCCAGTCAAGATAACCGGCTAACAGCTGCTGAACATTCCAGGCAGGAAACTCTAAAAGCATGGCCGAAAGATCGCTGCAGGCAGTTAAAACCACGGGGAAGCAGGGCCTCCTGCTGCAGAGCTCCTCAGTGTACCTGTGACTGTGAGAGACTGGGAGAGTCTGCACCTACAACAAGGTCAGCGCGAAAGTCGAGAACAGGTATAAAGTTACTAACTTGACAGAGAAATTCTACACCTTCCGAATCTAAAAGGAAGAAACGAGACTTGTATTCATATGGTTTCTTTTCATTTTTCTAGTAAACCATTTCTATTGTTCACAGAAGCCACCAGTCAACAATGAACTGGAAAAATTTTTTTTAATAATTTTATTTTCTTTCTTTATTTTTGGCTGTGTTGGGTCTTCGTTGCTGCTTGGGCTTTGCTGTAGTTGTGGTGAGTCGCGGCTTCTCTCTAGTTGTAGTGTGCGGACTTCTCTTGTTGCAGAGTTCAGGCTCTAGAGCACACAGGCTTCAGTAGTTACGGTTCCCGGGCTCCAGAGCGCAGGCTCAGCAGGTTGCAGGACACAGGCTTAGCTGCTCTGAGGCCTGTGGGATCTTCTTGGATCAGGGATCAAATCCATTGTCTCCTGCACTGGCACGCGGATTCTTTACCACTGGGAAATTTTTTTAAAGAAGAGCTTCACTCTTCACTACAACTGGGGGAGCACTGGCCAAGCATGCCTGGTGCAGTCCAGGAAGCCACAGAGAACCAGCAAAGCTCGCTCACACTGCACGTTCAAGAACTGTGGGTGGGCCAGGTTCCAGGCCAAGAGAGGATGGATTGGGGGGTGGGGTGGGTGCAGACCCAATGAAGGGAAATTCCTGGAGGTGAAGCAGAAACACTAAGACGCACAGGATGGGCACAAAGTCAGGTGAAGATGAAAAACACTGCGGTTGCGGTTCCCAGGTTCTCTGTCCCCAGCGGCTCTGTGATGGTCAGGGCACCCACAGCACCCCCAGTGCCCCGCACACGAGCCCCACCCACTTCATGGCCCGTATGCCTACGTCTTGTGGCAGTTTTGCAACCACTGCACTAAATCCACATTTCCCAGGAGAACTCCACCCTTTACCCTCCTTTCTAACATGTCAGGGCCAGTGGTTCTTGGCCTGCAGGCAGGCAGACTGTGGGTCAGACCTGGCCAAGCTCCCAGAGGACACGCAGCTCCAAGGGAGACCTTCCCCATCAGCCATGCTCGGGGTCACCAGCCCCTCCACCCATGGAACAGCTCCCCCAAGCAAAGACTCAAAGCCCACTCCTCTCTGTGTCTTCTTAGCATACAGGATTATGTGTTAAATGCACAAAAGCTAAACAGCAAGAGTCTTCTGAGAAGAAATGAAATGTGTAATGTTCACCGTCTGAAATGGTCACTGTGCTCACTTTTCCCTTCAGCTAAAGTGTTTACAGGATGTTCCGTGAGGCCGCCTGGCTCCCTTCTCTCCTGAATGAGAGGCCAGGGGAGCTGTCAGCATTTCCAGGAGACCATCCACTGCCCACCTCAGTCAGCCATGTGGGTGATGAGTGATCACACCCACCCATGTTCCCTTTCGGGGCATCCACACTGCTTGCCAACAGCTCCACAAGAACATCCAGGACAGCAGAGCAGGACTGAAATGTGGCTCAAACCCTTCTCAGTTCCCATCCGCCCCCTGGGACCCACAGAACCACTGCTGCTTCCACACAGGATGAGATGTGGGCAAAGACCCAGACCTATAAACTACGTGGTATTTCACGCCAACCCTTGAAAGGCCTCTCTCCTCCAGCAGAGGACCTCCAAAGACAATCTGAAAAGCAAGCTTTTGTCTTACCAATTATTACTGTTACTTATAAACACCGAGTCTCCTGTACCACACTGTAACCCGAGGAAGGATGCGCGACAGCCAAGTCCCTCACAATAAATAATACACAGACACTCAGCACTTACTGCAGAAAGGAAAGCAATAAAAATACTAACATGGTGTCCATAAGCTTGTTCATAGCCCAGAGATTTTAACAAGAGAATCAGACATCTGCAGTGTTTAGCAGCTTGGACAAATGCTACCACGTTAGATTCACTGGAAAAGGCCCTAATACTGGGCAGGACTGAGGGCAGGAGGAGAAGGGGTGGGGGTGGGGTGGCTAGATGATGAGATGGTTGAATGGCATCACCGACTTAATAGACATGAGTTTGAGCAAACTCTGGAAGATAGCGGAGGACAGAGGAGCCTGACACACTGCCGTTCATGGGGTGACAGGGAGTCAGATACCACTTAGCAACTGAACAACAACTACATTAGTAATATATATATAACTAATGTAGTTGAGATCTACATATATATATAAAACAAATGAGATCTACACACCTGTCCCTCAGCTACTCAGACTTACTCTAGTTCTCTTGGAGCCTGGGTCTCTCTGGTCTCTGGGTCCTCAGGGGCCAACTCTTCAGCAGCAACAGGAGCGGCTCTGAGGCCCTGCCTCAGCCCTGCAGGTGAGGGCCGCAGGCCAATTCGATGTCCCCTCCCTCAGGGTCTGTGCCTGCCCAGCCCTTCGCCTCCAGGGTGGTCACATCCCCCCTGAGACACTGCTGTGAGAAGCGTCAGGCCTGGGAGAAGAGGGATGGAGCCTATTCGAGTCAGTGGCTCTGTCTTTCTCTGGGGAACTCAGGGCCTCGTTACTTTGCCACTGAAAAGGTTTCCTCCCCCACACCACCCTGCCAGCACTTCGGGCTTCCGGAAACCCCGGGTTCTGGAAAGTGGATCTCTGTGGGGCCAGAGAGGATATTGTATGCCTGTCACATCTTGAGACTTACTTTTCTCCACACAAACAATATAAACAGCCATTGAACCCTGTCTACCTTGAGGAAACAAGCACTCCGTAATTGCTGCAAGCACGTCTCCTAGCCGAGACGAATGTATACCTCTCTCTGCGTGTGCCAAACATGCGCCAAAGCTAAAAAACACATGAGCTCCTTCGTTTCCCCCAAATAACTATCCCCTCCCTTGTCACTCTCTCTCCCCTACCCTTAAAACCGGCATGATGGGAAAGGAATTTCTTCCACAAATAATGGTGGGAAAGTGGATCTCCATATGCAAAAGGAGGAAGTTGGGACCTCATCTTGAACTACTTAAAAATATTAACCCCAAATGAATTAAAGACCTAAAATTAAAACACAAAACTCTATACAAGAATCCTAGAAGAAAACACAGGGGAAAAGCGGCATGACATTGGATTGGTCAAGGACTCCTTGAATATGACACCAAAAGTGCAGGAAACAAAATAAAAATGGAAAAATTTGACTACATCAAACTTAAAAATTTTGTGCATCAAAAAAGTCAACCAACAATCAACAGGGTAAAAAGTCAACCTATGGAATGGGAAAATATATTTGCATATCATATATGTGATCAGGAGTTAATATTCAGAAACAAAAAAAATCACATAATCCAACTAAAATCTAGGCAAAGGACTTAAAACAGACATTTCTCAAAATACATATATGTACACATATATATACAAATGGTCAACAGAGACATGAAAAGATGTTCCCCATCACTAATCATCAGGGAATGTAAATCAGAACCACAATGAGATACCCCCCTCACAGCCACGAGGATGCCTATTACAAAACAAAACAAAATGAAACAAAACAGAAAATAACAAGGGCTGGCGGGGATATAGAGAATCTGGCAGCTTTGTGCACTGTTGGTGGGGTTGTAAAATGTGCAACAGCTATTGAAAAATGTACAGGAGTTCCTTAAAAAGTTATAAGCAGAACTACCAAATGAGCAGCAATCCCATTTCTAAGTGTGTATCCAGGAGAACTGAAAGCAGGGTCTCAAAGGAATATTTGAACAGACACTTTCTCAGTAGCATCAAGCACAATAGCCAAGAGGTAAAAGCAACACAAACATCTATTGACAGATGATAGATTAATCGTCACTGAACCCCTCAGGGAACACCAACCACACAGCCTTAAAAAAAAAGTCTGACACATGCCTCAACATGTATGCACTCTGATTTTGTGCTCAGTGAGACTAGTCCATCACCAAGAGACAAACATGGTGTGATTTCCCTTATGTTAGATATCTAGTGTAGAGAGGCCCACAGGCAGAGAAAGCAGAACCCTGGCTGCCAGGGCCTGGTGGGGAGGAGCCGGGAGACGCTGACTGCCGGACACAGAGATTCCCTTCGGGAGGATGAAAATGTTCTGGAGGTCTGATTCACAATAATGTAAATACACCTAACACTGCTAAACCACACACTAAAAATGGCCATAGTGGTAAATTCTATGTGCTTCTAGTCACAACGTTTAAGAGAAACACCATGACACACTCGGCAGAGCAGGAGTTAGAGCCCCATCAGCTCAGCCCCTCAGGCTGGGTGCCCAGGTGAAGCTGCAGTCTGGCTGCAGGCTCCCCATCTCTATGAATGAGGGAGTAAATAACACGTGTCCTAAGACGCTGGCCTGAAGCTTACAGGAGAACTGCCAACACAGAAGACCTGCACAGCTGGAGGGCGGCCCCACCCACAAGGGCTGCATCTATGTACCACATCATCAGAGCTGCCCCTGGCCCCATGAAGGAGAGGCTCCCTGAGCCGAGTCCCTTCCACTCCAGGTGACCTGCCAGGAGTCCTCACGGGAAGGGCTGTGATCCCCACTCTGCTCACGAGGAACCTGGCTGGAACAGGGTTGTCGTTGTTCAGTTGCTAAGTCTTGTCTGACTCTGAGGCCACGAACTGCAGCAGGCCAGGCTTCCCTGTCCTTCACCATCTCCCAGAGAAATGGTGGTTGTATTCCCCTTACCAGTGAAAACTCTACGTGATGTCCATTCCAGTGTGAGAGCCCCTAAAACCCTGTGACCTCCTGTCCTTCACAGACAGGAGCCAGGGCTGGTGGTGAGAAAACAAATCTGAGGACATGGAAACAGAGGGGCATAATAGAGAAACAGGCCACAGGACAGTTTCCCAAAGGTCAGTTACATAATCAGACAGACTGAGAAAGATAATTTTTACATTTACAATCTACGTTTCCCAAAACTGGCTTAAAAGGCTATCTAATCTCAGGCCTATCTTTATATATATATATTCATTTACTTGGCTGGTCCAGATCTTAATTGTGGCAATGTGGAATCTAGGAATTGAACCCAGGCCCCCTGCATTGGTAGCTCAGAATCTCAGCCACTGTACCACCATGGAAGTCACCTCAGGCTTTACTTCAAACGAGGTCACTTCTGTTGTTTACTTGCTAAGTCAAGTCTAACTCTTGGCAACCCTTTGGACTTTGCTCGCCAGGCTCCTCAGTCCATGGGATTTCCCAGGAAGAATACTGGAATGGGTTGCCATTTCCTTTTCCAGGAGATCTTCAAGGATTGAACCTTCATCTCCTGCATTGGCAGGCAGGTTCTTTACCACTGAGCTACCAGAGAAGCCACTCAAACAAGGTCAGGCCCTCCTAAACACTCATTTTGATACTTAGCTGTCTTTCAAAGCAATTTTAACTCTAACACAACATATTTCTTGGGCTTCCCTCATAGCTCAGTTGGTAAAGAATCCACCTGCAATGCAGGAGACCCCGGTCTGATTCTTGGGTCAGGAAGATCCGCTGGAGAAGGGATAGGCTACCCACTCCAGTATTCTTGGGTTTCCCTTGTGGCTCAGCTGGTAAAGAACCTGCCCACAATGCGGGAGACATGGGTTTGATCCCTGGGTTGCGAAGATCCCCTGGAGAAGGGAAAGGCTACCTACCCACTCCAGCATTCTGACCTGGAGAATGCCATGGACTGTATAGTCAATGGGGTCGCAAAGAGTAGGACACAACTGAGTGACTTTCACTTTCTTTCAACATATTTCTTACTTCTTTCTCCAACTAAGATAGAAAAGAGCCAATCAACGCCCTCTGTGATGCTAAAAGATGAAATCATATGCCAAATGCACTGAATCTGAGACCTCTGCCCCCATCAGGCATTAGAGCATCCACTGCCCATCACCTGCCAGAGACACATCACCTAACGTGACAACATCACTAAGCATCTTCCATGCCCATAGTGTAGACAGGGTCCCCCAGGAGCCCAGGACACAGGCTAAGCTGAAAGTGAAACCACGCACCTCAGACTGGGACTCAAACACAGAGCTGGAAGGCCAGCCCAACCTAAACCCTGACTGGGGCTTCAAACTGCAGCCTTTTAACTGGGATCACACACCTCATTTTGACACTTAATGAAGCTCAGGCTCTGGATGTCTCATCACAGAGAGAATTCAGTGAGAGACAAAGTCTAGGTAAGAAGAGGATTCATTTAGAAACACACTCCACAGATGGAGTGCAGACCACCTCAGAAGGTGAGAGTGGCCCCAAAATATGGCGTGGTTAGTTTTCATGGGCTGGGTAGTTTCATAGGCTAACGAGTGGGAGGATTATTTCAACTATTTTGGGGAAGGATCGGGGATTTCCAGGGATTGGGCTACTGCCCCCTTTGGTCTTTGGTCCTGAAAACTGTCATGGTGCCTGGGTGTGTCAGTTAGCCTGCTCAGGTGTTACAATGAGCGTACACTGAGGCTCAAGGTCTAGTGGAAGTCAACTCATCTGCCATCTTGGACCCTTTTGGTTCTAATCAGTTTATGTCACCTCCTCAAGCTATGTCATTCTTTCACAGGTTGCACCCTGCCCCCTCCCCATTTTAGGAGGAGGTCAGAGGTCAATCCAGTCACAAATAGCCCTGGGTAGAGACAGATGGGGCTGGAGAGCTCAGGGTTCCAGCCCATCACAGGCCTTCAGAAGCTCTGGCTTCTCCTTAGGGGCTACATGGAGCTCTGTCCATCCCTTCTTGTGACCCCAGGGGTCAGGCCCATCAGGACAAGAGCTGGGCCATTGGCAATGCTGTCACCCATGCCTCCTCCTGGGAAAGAGGTCAGCAGTCAGGGAGGGGAGGTCACAGTCATTGACGGGACGGATAGGAAAGGCTTCACCAAGGAGGCCACATCTGAGAAAGACCCTAGGGGTGGTGGAGTGGGCCCTGTGGTCACCTTGGACCGAGTGACAGCTGGTGAGAGGTTCTGGGTTGGGGGCCTGGCTGGTGAGCTGGAGGAACAGCAGGGATGCAAACATGGCCAGAGTGGCGTGAACAGGGCTGGACACAGGGTGGGGGGGGGTCCCCTGTTGCTGTGAAGACCAGGGCTGTTCTTGGGTCAGGGGATACCCACAGAGGCCTCTAAGCTTGAGGACAGGGTGGGACTCTGGCTTTATGGAGACCAATCTAGCTGAGGTTTGCACAGCTGAGTGGGGTGGGGAGGGGAGCTAGGAGGAAGGTGGGGGGTGGGGGTGGTCAGAAGACAGATTCCACAATCCAGATGCTGATGACTGGACCTCATCATGACTTGGCATTTATTCACTGGGGGCAGAGGTGAGCCATGCCCAGGAAGGGCACTGAGGCACTGCCCACCCCACCTCTTCAAGGACCATCTGGTGTGAGCCCAAGGTGCAGGGGCAGGGCAAGTGGGGACCAAGCTCCATCTCTCTACTGGATCCCCAGCACCTGGGAGGGGCCCTGGTAGGAAGGTCTGGAGAACAAATGACCACTGAATAATGGCTCTCAAGGCTGATGTAGTGTCAAACCATTTATAAATGCTTGCCTGTTTGTGTCATTGCTGACCAACTCATAGTCACAACCTAAAAGTTGAGAGTTACATTTTATTCTGTGGGAAGTTTTAGGACTTCAAGCCAAGGGGACAGTATCTCAAGTGACCCTGAGAGAACTGCTCTGAGGAAGTGAGGGGAGGAGCCAGCTCATATAGAAGTTTTTGCAACAAAGGGAAGGTAGTCTGAACATCAGAAGATGATTGTTAATTAAAGAAAAACAGATGTCCCAAGTTAAAGAATTCAGCAATTTTCTGTGTATGGGAAGATGCAAGAGTCTGGGTTCAATGAAATCATTCCTTTGACAGCACCTCCGCTCTCTGGGGGCAGTATCCTGTGTTTTCCTCTCTCTTTTTTTCAAAGTCTTTATTGGATTTGTTACAATATTGTGTCTGTTTTATGTTTATGTTTTGGTTTTTTGGCTGCTAGGCACCTGGGATCTTAGCTCCCTGACCAGAGATGGAACCCGCCCCACCCTTCCCCTCCCCTCTTGGAAGGTGAAGTCCTAACCACTGGGCCACCAGGGAAGTCCCTATCCTGTCCGTTCACTTCCTGAGCGTCCTCAGGGCTCACCATGGAGAGCGGCTGCCGTCTGACGGCTGATGGGACGGCAGGTGTTCTTTCCTTCCTGAGTTCCCTCAGGGCTCGCCAGCTCACCATCCGTGATGGCTGCAACAAGGATGACCGTGACATCCTTGTTTACTGACATGGCAGGAGACGTTCCATTTCTCACCAAGGTGCACACACGCACACTCATGCACACACGTGCACACACACACACACAGCTCACAAGCACGTGCAGAAGGGGATTCCAGATCCTGCAGCAAGCGCTTCACAGAATGAGCTCCACTCCACAGACGCAGCACTTGAGGGTGGAGGGTGACAGGCTAGGTTAAAAGCAAGGTGATTTTAAATGTCAAGAGTAGGATTCCTCCTCAGAGGTCAGCACCACCACACCCTCTCACAATCCGGAGGTCAAGTCTAACTGAATACAAACCAACACTCTGCTGCAAAATAAAAGTAATGGTTGGGAAGTTATTAACAGTCAATCATAAGGCAAAACGTTTTATTTTCTTACTTCCTGTGGAACAGAAGCTAATACTGATCACAGCCAATTACAATCAACTCATATTTACAGACTGAGAAACCAGAAGGCGCTGCTTTGTGTGCATGAGCCCCTGGGGACTACACACTGGGTATCTCAGACACTTGGAAGCTGCCGGGGACACTTAGAAACTCTTAGGACCAAAGAGTTTCTCCACATTGTCCACGAGGGCGTCCATCATGGCCGCGAAGGCGGATCACCACAGGATCTCCACCTGCACAGACTCTGAACTGAGGCCAGTCTGGGTGTGGAGGCCAAACCACACAGGATAGCTTCCACAGGAGACCAGGCTCAGCCTCCCCGAGGGCGGGACCCAAGCACCGCATCAGGCACCTGGCAGGGTGGCTGCCGTGCCATTTTCCTACCGTTAAATGTGTTCCTAACAGTCTCCTCACAGCTGATGTCAAAGGGTGTTTGCCTCAATTACCTGCTGCAAACTAAGCCCGTTTATCACATTTAAAAAAAAGAGAGAAATGCCAGAACAGAGGCGGTGAGGACCCAGTGGGCTCTGCTGGGCTGTTAGCAGGGAGCCCACAATCCCAGGACAGGAAGGGCAATCACTGCATCTGGATTACCTGCCCTGCTGGGAGGGGTCAAGAATGCTGCAGTGAGATGTCCTCCTGCTCCTGCGCATTTCTGAGGTGTCTAATGGCCCGAGGTTACTCCTCTTTGCTGGGAAGTGTTAACAGAACAGTAAGATCTTGTATTTTACATCTCTAGTTCATTAAACATTCAGCCCTTTGTTCTGTATGGGTCATTAAGAAATCATGTTTACTGACAGAAATAAACCAGTTCTTTTTGAAACACACACAAAGTTGGGGCCCTGGACACTGGCAATCTCATGAAGCATTTTACACTTCAAACTTGGAAACTTTAACTTACAGAAACTATCTACTCTCTGATTTTGATGAAAGAGGATAATATATATGAAACCAACAGGGTTAATTTGTATATTCCAGGTGGATAGTGTCAGAATTGAATTAAACAGAAGGGCAAACTGTAGTAAAAATAAGGCTGCATTTCATGTCACATTCTCTTCTCATTTAGAATTACTTTCTTGGGTTTGATTTACAGAAGTGGAAATTCTGAATTACAAGTTATAAATCATTTCAGACTTGATATATACTGCCAAATTGTTTTCCTAACAAATTTTACCAATATATCTTCACACCTGGGATATAAGGTAACTATGTTACAAACTTTACCAGTGATATAAGGTACCCATGTTTTAACAAGATCTGCTAACACTGTAAAACTGATAGTATCTATTTTAATATGCATCTCTTTGATGAATCACTAATCATGCTGCAACATGTTTTGTACTTTTGTACATTAATTTTATTTCCCTGTTTGTTTCTATTTTGTTACATTCTCTCTGTCCATGTTCTTTCCCCTACACACATACTAGGTGCTCATATTCTGATCAATTCATAATACTAATGCTTTCTATCTTGTTTTGTTGCAAATGTTTTCCCCAATCTGTCTTTTGTTTTTAATTTTCAGAAATTTATTCTCCTTCCAATAAACCTTTCCTTTTGGATCTTAAAACTTCTGAATTTAAAAAGTACTTCTCATTCTAGGAATCTGAGAAACATTCCTATTACATTTTCATGTTTATCTGGCTGGATTTTATATGTAGCTATTAAATATTATCCATCTGGAATTTCTACTGATGTAAAATGAGACTCTAAGGCAATAAACGGGCTTTTCCCCCTAACTGCTAACAAAGGATCTCACAGTTTTATGGCACTTAAAGGAATAAGTTTCCTCTTTTCCCCTGAAAACCAGGTTACCCCAGACTCTGTGTGATGAGCTGTGATGGGTATACACAGATAACATGGCTCCCCCCCACCCCCACCTTCCTCCCTTCAGGAAGCAGCTCTCTGCTGTTCTTGCCCCTTTATTCCTCCAAAGAAAGAAACATCAGGACAATTCTACCAATTTCACCAAAAGACTCCACCTGGAATTCTGATTAACGGTACTGAAATTAAATATTAATGTGGAAACTGAAGAAGTTCACAGGAAAAACTGTTAATGTTTCACCGGGAAAATTTCACCCCTACCCATGGAAGCCTCACTGGTGCGGAGTGGCACCTCCTCAGGTCGGAGAACTGTTTCCGTGCTAACCCCAGGAAGGGACGGAATACTGAAACACCACACAGAGTTACTGAAATCACATGGAGTTAAAATAAGCCTTCAAATTGATTTTAACGCTGACTGAAGCCATCTTTATTAGCATTTACTCAGGAGTGACTTTATGGCTACATTTAAAGAGCTCTGTTTCACTAAGCCAAAAAGAATACACACAAAATAAAACATGACACCATCATTTACTCATTTGACAAGTACTTCCTGAGTGCTTCCTGCGAGCTCCGCACTGTCCATGGGTGTAGCATACACAGGACTCCCTACAGCACCGGCAGCTTTTGTGGACAATGCTGCATTGTTAGAATGTAAGCTCTTTATCAAAATGCATCTAACAGACCCAACCTCAGACTTTGACTTTCATCCCCTCATTTGTTCAGCTAATCTCCAGGAATGCTTCCTCCTGGGAAGCTCAATTAGCCTGACTGTGCAGAAGGAAACTTAACTGCTAAAAAGTTCCCAAGCCTCTGTCCCTGGAGCTCCATCACCCACTTAATCTGCATCTGCCGAAGCCCCACATTCCAGAAACTGTCACCACAACTTCCTTCATAGAAAGCGTCTCAATGACAGAACACATCATCAGAAAGAGATGCGGGAGTGTGTTTATTTTAAAAGTCAAAAGGGCTCAAGATGGGAAAACGCTTCTTTTTAAGTCTGGTCTCACGGTCTCCAGATGACCTTTGTGGGAAAACCAAGACCTCTGAAATTTTGAGGAATCGCTGGAACTTTTTTGTCTTTTGTCAAATTCAATGGACAGCTATGTAACACAGTTAAAGCATCACTTTCCACATTTCACTGCTGTCCTTTGTCATCACCAGTAAACCGGGAGAGGGAAAAGCACCTGAGCAGGGCTGGGAGGCCCAGGTCTGAAGCAGAGAAGCAGAAGTCTTGTAGCCTGTGTACAAGTACCCATGCTATACACTCTGTTAACAGCATCCAGAAACTGCCTCCAGCAGACATCTGCAGATGCCTTGAGCTTTGGGCAGATCTGGCAAATACCCAAAGACAAAAAGTGCTTTCATTTCCTGGTGTGAGTAGGCCAGCACTGAAAAAAAAAAAGGACATTAAGTCCAGAACCAGCATTAAATTATTTCAGACAGTAGCCTGGCACCCAGTTCAAAGTTACATCATTGCAATTCTGGTCTGGCCTACGAGACAGATAACCTAGTGCCCTATACACATATATTTTTTAAAGTTTTTATACTTTTTTCATCATTATCCTCAAACATGTAAGTATAGTCAGTTGCCCGAAATGGGCTAAGTGCTAACAGAACCTTCCAGATTCTAGTCGGGGCTGAAGCTCTTCTTTTCTTAGACTCATTTTTGAAAACAGAGAACCAGTCTCAGCTATGTTTACAAAGAATTCACGGCTGTTACAAAAACATCACTGCCCACACTGGGAAAACAGAGTCTGCTGGTGGGCTGGGTGAGTCACCCCAGCTCAAGATTCTAATGAAGACCCCACTCTGTCCCCTCCCACACGTCCCACTGTGACAAGCCCACACTGCAGGCCGAAGAGACAGCAGTTCCGGCAGCAGAGTGTCAGCACCCAAGGGAAGCGGTGTATCCCGGGGTGGGCCCCAACCAAACGGCGATGTTCCAGACACCACTTTCCCACACACTTTCTGTATGAGAAAATTAGAAAGTAGTGAGTGAATATTTACTATGTTCTAAAGTTTCCTAGTAGAATATCGGATAGAGGCATTCAACTCAAGCCTGAGGAATCGGGCTCAGGTTTTAACCTAAATTCAAACATCCGAAGAATAAACGCAAGCTGGAAGGAAACCGTCAGAGGCCTGAGGTCCCTTCTGTAGTCCCATGCTTATTAGCAGGCTCATCTTCCTCTATTTCTGCATCTGCCTCCAGGACCCAAGGCTGAGAACTGCTTTTCATGAGGGCGTCAAGGCATGGGGCGGGTGGGGGGCCGCGGCACCGATCTCTCACCATCGTGTTCCAAAGATGTGAGGAACATCCGCGGGGTCATCACATCCTGCCCCGCTGTCCTCCGAGGGTGACAGGAGGGTGCTGGCACCTCCCCCTGAGGGTCAGCACCTGGACCTGGCCTGGCCGGGCTCGGGGCTCACGGCGGGCCTGGTCCCCACCGTGTCATTGCGGAACAGGGGAGTGAGGCTCACACGTGACGTGGACAACATGCTTCTCCGAGCTCAGGTCTCCCACTCAGCAGGAGGCAAAGGGGCCAGGTGCTCAAGATGAAACACACACCCCGAATTCAAGTGAAGAAGGCAACCTGACACATCCTCCAGCTGGGCCTCGAGTGTGAGGTCTACAACCTCCATGTTCAGAAGGAAGGACTGTCTGGCAGTGAGACAATGCAGCCCCTCGTGACTACCACACTCAGGGCACGACTACCTACCACACAAAGAGGACACCCTGACACCGAGGAGAAGCGGGAGCCTCGGCCTCATCTGAACGGGAGGGGACACAGGGAGGGGACACCGGAGTAGGGGATGCAGGAAGGGGACGAGGCTGGGCACCAACCTCACCCCAACCCTGTGAGGCGGTGGCTTGCCAATCTCCTGCTCTGTTTCCATCTGTAAAGTGGGCATGAAAGCGCTACCTCAAAGTGCAGCCATCTAAGATTTGTGAAATAGATGTTTAACACCTTAAAGTACTTGTGTAACCACAAGTTATTAATAAAAGGTGGTTATTAGCCAGAAAGTTTACAAAAGGGCGGCCCAGTCATGAGACGAAATAATCTAACAGGGAGGGCTGAGCATCTCTGAATCTCTCCTCAGAGGTGCCTGGACGCCAGGTCTCTGCCACTGGGACGTCACACACTGCAGGGTTCAGCTAAAACGTGTGCAAGCCAGCTCCCCTCACCCCAAGTCTTATGACTTTATTGAAAGCTTGTCACAGGCATCCAGCAGAGCTGGCTGTGGACTCGTCAATTCACTGATGACTGAAGAAAAGGAGAAATGAAGCCCATCTAAATCCAATTTGTTCTTCCTTGGACACCTAACAAATCTGACGAAGATGCTCCTTTACTTCTAGAGACTATGATTTGCCAGAAAAGACTAAATACAGATACAAGTAATTATGAGGCTTCCCAGGTGGCACCAGTGGTAAAGAGCCTGCCTGCTGATGCAGGAGACATAAGAGACACCAGTTCAATCCCTGAGGCAGGAAGATCCCCTGGAGGAGGGCAGGGCAACCCACTCCAGTATTGTTGCCTGGAGAATCCCACAGACGGAGGAGCCTGGTGGGTGACTGTTCACAGGGTCACAAAGAGTTGGACACGACTGAAGTGACTGAGCATGCACCCACAAGTAAGTACAACCTAAAACACCGCATGGCAGTCACCCGAAGCAGGTCAAAGTGTTCTAGGAGGAAGGACATGAGCTCTGAGCCCTGAGGCTCCAGCACAACCTCAATCCATGTCTCAGGAACTCAGCATCCAAGGGCCAAGCGGCCACATTGCTCCAGTGGCCAAGAAGACACAGGAGAGGAAGGTTTTCCAGCCGTGTGAGCAGAGGCCCTGAGGTTGGGGTGTACAGGGTGCCTTCAGAGACCACGGGCTGGGGGGGCTAACAACCAGCCAGAAGGTGACAAACAGCCTGAGTGCCAGGTGCAGGAGTCCGGACCTTATCTGACAGGCAACCAGGAGTCTTCTTAACATTCTGAAAAGAGAGGTGACATGCCCAGCGTGGTGCTCCAGGAAAACATAGAACTGACATGAAGGACAACACACTGAAAGATTCTCGAGAGCTGGGGCCACGTCCCATCCCCCTCGAATCTCTGCAGCTGCACCCACCGGGCACCTAAGAACCCGCTGCCAAGTCCTCCGTGTCGAGGAGGACGAGGACCCGCTAGTGGCCCAGACACCACCTACCGTGTCCACACGTCCACATGCCCACATGCCTGCTGCCCACATCCCCCAGGCGGGCCTATGCGACAGCAACGTGCCCAGCCTCAGGAGCAAAAACACACACATGAGACACAACATGAGGACTACCACCCCTCCCCATGAGAAGTAACCTACAATCTGTCTAAGCAACTGCTCAGACTCATCCCCGAATGGATGCGCCAGAAGAGGAGCCCCCCAATAGGAAGGACTGTCAGGGTGGCCCTGAGAGAACAGCGTGTGCGGTGGGAGGAGACCCTGGCCTCCAGGAGCAAGCACCATGACCACTGGCACATGAGTCTCAGAACAGCAAGTCTCCAAGGATGCACTTCACAAATGGAATCAATTTGAAAGAGACTGACATCCAGGACTCTGACACAACAGCTCTGTGGTGACATAGAATAAGCCATCCAGAAATATCCAGAGTTATCCTGTTCATGTGGCTAGGACACATCAAAGTCTCACCTGGGTGGGGTGTCCCAGAGCCATGACCGCAGGTACAGCCGGGAAATTTGAGTGAGACCCAGGGACTGCCTGGCTGTTGATGCTGTGACTGGGATCATGTACCACAGCTTTGCAAAACTCTATCAATGGGGAAACGGGGTAAAGAATACACTGGTTCTTTCTGTATTATTTCTTGCTCCTGCGTAGGACCTCACCTGACCTCAGGGAAGTTAGTTCAGTCCGGTGTGCCCACTCCAAGCTCCCCTAAGGGCATTCACGCTTGCCCCCACCCTCTGCTTCCTCCCTCAGGACACCCTGCAGAGCCCGCTGTGTTTGCAGCCTCCCAACCCGCAGGGCAAAAGTCACTGTGGACTCTCCAAGGCAAATAAGTTCCGACATGAAAAAGATGCAGGGAAATGAACCCCCTCCCGTGAGCTCCTGTGTGGAAAACATCTGACGAAACAAGAGAGGACGGGACATCTCACAAGGCATAAAGCTGCTGGAGGGTCCACGGAATGTGGCAATGGGCACCCCAGCTAGTGTTTCTCAAATAACTGAAAGCTTTAGGAAAACAACCTGGCCACAGGCCAGCGTGTAATGTAGAGGACACTCCTGTGGGTGGGAAACCACAGCTTAAAGCATAATTGGGAGAAATGTAAAATCGACGAATGGTTTGAGATGCTTCTCCTTCTATTTAAGTGCAGCCCTAGCTGAGAACATGACCTACACTGAGGTTTACTTAAACGATCATCTGAGGAACAGACACAGGATTACTGAAAACACAGGCTTCCGGGGGAAAGCTCTGAGCTTCCATCATTGGCCTGGATCCGCCTCCCCCAACCTGTAGCCCCTGGGGCCTCAGGGGGTCAGGAAGATACTCCCCACTTCGGGGAGGAAAGGGAAAGCCACCCACGTTCAATAGGAGAAAGAGCGTCCAGGAACAGGTTCAAGGGCGCCCCAAATTAAAGAGAGGTGAGGACCGTGGTCCTCACATCCTAAGCCTGCAGGGCACACATCCAGACAGAGCCATCTTCCCTACTGCCAACTTCTCACCAGTTAAACTAAGAGCATGGTTTCCTCACACACAAACAGGCACAGGACAGTGAAGATCTAGAAGAAACCCCACCAGGGCATCACCCCTCGTCATGACACGCTGGCACTGTGCCCCAGAAAAATCCTTCAAGGCAAAAGCTGCTTTTCGCACAGTGGTTCTTCAAGTGCCACTAAAACTCCTCCCAAACAGAAAGCACTCACTACAGCAAGCACTTGACACTCATTGTTTTTTCTCGACACTCATTTCTAAGAGAACTCTTCTTAGATACTTCTTTTTAAATATTCCAAGAATCTCTACTTCCTTCCTGATTTCAGTTGATGTTAACACTGGTTCTCAAAGGGTGGTCTGGAAACCCTGGAGGGTTCCCAAGATCTTTTTAAGAAGCCTGGGGATCAAAACCGTTTTCATAATAATGCCAAGAAGCTCCCGCTTCCACTGCAGGGGTTTGATCCTTGGTTGGGGAACTAAGATCCTATGTGCCACATGAAGCAGCCATAAATAAATGAATACATAAAAAATTAATAAAATAAAAAAAATTGTTGTTCTTTAGTCGCTAAGTCATGTCCAACTCTTTTGGGACCCCCTGGACTGTAGTCCACCAAGCTCCTCTGTCTATGGGATTTCCCAGGTAAGAATACTGGAGTGGGTTATCGTTTCCTTCGCCAGGGGATCTTCATGGCTAAGAGATCAAACTCGTATCTCCTGCATTGCAGGAGGATTCTTTACTGCTGAGCCACCAGGGGAATTCCCCCCCGCCCCCGCCCCCCGCCAAATACAATTATCTCAATAAAAGTTTCAAATAAAAAACATACACCCATTCTCAAAGCAGCACTATTCACAATAACGAAAAGGTGGAAACAACCCAAGTGTCTGCTGGAGGATGAGTGAATAAACAAATAAATGGTATAAACATACAATGGAGTATTACTCAGTCTTAAAAAGAAAGGAAATTCTGACACACAAGACAAAATGGATGAACACTGAGGATGATATGCTGTGTGAAACAAGCCAGTCACAAAACGCAAAGACAGGATGATTCCATTTACACGAGGTCCCTGGAATTGTCAAAATCAGAGACAGAAAATACAATGAGGGTGATGAGGGACTGGAGGGAGAGGGGAATGGGAAGTTGTTTAATGGAGAGTTTCAGTTTTGCAAGAAAAAAGGGTTCTGAAGATAGATGCTGGTGATGGTCACACAACACTACGAATGCACTTAGTACTAAAAAGAAAGAAAAAGTAAGGGACTGCTAAAGGAAAATTCAGGATAGCAATGTGATGGGATCAGAAGATAAGCAAGGCTCTTAAAAGGACCTGCTTAGGAACTTCCCTGGTGGTCCAGTGGTTAAAACTCCAATGCAGGGACAACACTCTCAATGCAGGGATGCAGGGGTGCAGGTTTGATCCCTGGTTGCGGAACTAAGGTCCTACATGCTGTGTGGTGCAGCCAAAGAAAACAAAGGGAGATGGTTATACTCAAGTCATATTATATCCATTGTATTGTCATTCTTCATACCTTACATATATGTTAAATTTTGTATCCATTTAATTTTCAATAAATTTTTCTAGAAACAAAAAATTGTCCTTAATAAAGCAGTACCAATTATTGATGTTATTAAATCTCGACCTCTGACCTTCTGTTCCGTTTCTTGTGATGAATGAAGCACTTGGGCCTCACCACAGTTGGACAATTGTCTGCAGGGCAAGCAAGAGGGTGACCCAGGGACCACTCAATCAGACGCTTTTTTTCATGGTCTACCGTTTTTACCAGAAAGAATAACAAACTATGGTTTTTAGGCTAGCATTTCGCAGACATTTCTTGAAACTAAACAAAGCAAGTCTGTTATGTTGAAGAAAACAATTGACAAGAGTTTCCGACCAATAATAAAAATCAAGCTTTCAACTGAGAATGAGAATGTTGGAAAACTTCTTTCCACTGCCTGGAGCTTGAGAGACAGTTTCAAACCTAAAGATCTTCTAAGGAGAGGATGAGAAGCGATATTAACAAATGTTACTTAGTGACACTGTATAAAGAGATGTGTCAACATTTGGAAGATCTGCCTAACTCAGTGAATCAACACTTCCAAACGAGGAACATGCCTGTTACAATCAGGAGCAAGCCCCTTGAACTTCAGGGCCTGCGGAGAATTTGAGCGTCACCGCGAGTGAAAAGCTCCTGGTAAAGCTGAGGACGCCACAGCGAACTGATGTTTAACAAACATTAAATTACCCAGTTTTGGAGTAATAACAGAAAATACCGCAACTACGTGAAAAGCTCCCTCTTCCAACCGCATCTCTGCGTCGGAGCGGGCTTCGGATTTCAAGCAAAACGGGCCGCAGCGGACTGAAGGCAGATCAGGCAGGGAAATGCACACATTTAGGAGATTCGCACAGTGTACAAGCACGGCTCTCGTCACACTGAGTTTTTTGTTAGGAAAACGCTATTTTCATGAAGCATGCGTTACACACGTAGAAATCACAGACTCATTTTACATTTAATGAATGAGTAAATATCCTTTAAGGTATGTTCCGTTTCTAAACAAGTAAATCTCTAGCCTTGAGCCGTCCCCGCCCTCACGGACACCTCCTGCGACCCGAGCAGGGCTAGGAGCGCCGGGCCGAGTCGCGGTCCACTCGGGCCCCGGGCTCTGCAGGCCTGTCCGCCCGCGCCGCAGGGAGGGGCCGCCCCGGCGGCAACACCGCCGACGTGGCTGTGGCTCCAGCTCCGGCCTTGAGCTCACCGCCCGCGCGATCTTACCTGTTGGTCATTCCTGACGCCACGCCCAGCATCTCCGCGGCCCCGCGAACCCGCACCGCGTCCCCGCGCCGCTCCAGTCGCTGCCGCTGAGCCGCCGCCGCTCCTCCTCGCCGCGCGCCGGGGCAGGAAGGGGCGGGCCGGGGCCGCGAAGGCCACGCCCACCAAGAATCGGTCCCGCCCAGCCCGGCCCTGCCCCCCGGAACCGCCCTCCCGGATGTTGGCCCCCGCCTCCATCTAGGCCCCGGCCCCGTCCTCCCCGCACCGGAACTGGCGCACCTCCAGGCCGGCCACCCGGAACCGCCCCTCGAACCTCGACCCCGCCTCCAGATAGGCCCCGCCCTGCCGGTGGAGGACACTGGCCAGGGGACCAGGGGTCCCTTGCAGCAAGCCGGTTCTGGATCCGGGGCCGGTTCACCCTCCCTCGTGCTCCGCCGTCCCCACACCCGAATCTGTGGGCCGCGGAGGTGGCCGGTGATGGTGCTGAGAAGTCATCTCCACTCTGACCAGGTCCTGGCGATGGGTCACTCCTGGAGTCTCAGCAGCGCTGCAGACCCCATTCTAGGATGGTTCTCAGGAAAGGCTCCAGGGAACCCTGTTAGCCCAGCGGGTAAAGCCGCACCTTAAGGAGGAATGGGTTGGGGCAGAGCGGGCGTGCCGCAGTGGTACAGAAATGGCCACAGCAGTTGTACCAAGAGGGTCAATGCAGTTTTGCTTTTAAGAACAACTGAGAAAGTTTGTTTAACCAGGACATTAAATAATCAGTCTCTACCTACAACACGTGTTAAGGAAAAAAAAAAAGAGTAGTCAATAAGCACATGAAAATATGCTCAACATCACTAGTGATTAGGGAAATGCAAATCAGAACCACCTTATTGTCCAGGAGGCAAGTGAAGTGAAAGCATTAGTCGCTCAGTGGTGTTCAACTCTGCAAACCCATTAACTGTAATCCACCAGGGTCCTCTGTCCATGGGATTCTCCAGGTAAGCATACTGGAGGGGGTTGCCATTCCCTTCTCCAGGGGATCTTCCCCACCCAGGGATCAAACTCAGGTCTCCTGCATTGCAGGTGGATTCTTTACTGAGCCATCAGGGAAACTTGTCCGGGGCGATGCTGCTGTCAACACGTGTTGACCAAGATGTTTTGGTGGAGAAATTGAGACCCTTGTGCACTTTTGGTGGGAGTGTAAGTTGCTGCAGCCACTGTGGCAAAGGGTATGAAAGCTTAAGAAAACTAGAAATGGAACTACTATATGACCCAGCAGTCCCATTCCTGAGTATATATCCAAAAAAACTGAAAGCAGACATCTGAAGAGAGTTGGAAAGATATTTGTACACCCATATTCATTCCCAACACTGTTCACAATAGCCAAATGTGGAGACAGGTCCATGGATGGAGAAATGGATAAACAAAATGGAGTCTCCATTCACAGAATGGAATATCATGCAGCCTTAAAAAGCAAGGTAATTCTGATGTATGCTGCAACACAGATGAACCTTGAGGACACTATGCTGAGTGAAATAAGTCAGACAAAAAAGGACAAATACTGGGTTCCCAGAGGTGTCAAACTCAGAGGCATAAGGTAGATGGTGGGGGTCAGGGGCTGGGGGGAGGGGAAGTCAGGAGTTCTGATTGACAGATACACTTTTAGTTTTGCAAGATGAAAAAGCCCTGGAGGTTGTTCAACAATGTGAATATACTTGATGCTACTGAACTGCACACTTGAAAATGTTTAAGGTCAATTTTATGTACATTTTACCACAGTTAAATAAAATAAGATGATTTGTAGTAATAAAGAATGACTTTTATGACTTTAGCAACTGAACAACCACCTCCAAGATAAAATACTTTGTTAGAAAATAAAACAAGGGGGGAAGTTTGTTTAGTATGCTGCCATTTGAGGGAAGAGAAAAGCTGTCAGGGTTTATGCTGGTCTCCTAGATTAATTTGGAGAATATTTCCTTTCTTATTGCCTGAATAAACCTATCAAATTGGGACAGTTATCACTCTTCAAAGTTTGATGGAACATGTCTGCAAACCCATCTGGACTTTGTGGTTTCTTCTTGAGAAGATTTTAAGCACCATTTCAATTTCTATTCCAGTTACAGGATTTTTCAAGCTTTTAAATTCTACATGATCATCATAGGTTAACAGTATATCAAGTAAATTTCAAGTTTAAGTTTTAAAGAAATTAGTTTATGTCCAAAGTTTCAAAATCATTACACGTAATTGTTTATATTAGTCTATCATTTAAAATTTTACTTTATCTGTTATGTGTGTGCCTGCCCAGTATCTCAGTTGTGTCTGACTTTTTGCAACACCGTGGACTGTAGCTGGCTGGGCTCCTCTGTCCGTGGGATTTCCCAGGCAAGAATACTGGAGTGGGTTGCCATGTCCTCCTCCAGGGTGTCTTCTGCATTGGCAGGCAGGTTCTTTACCAACTGCGCTACCTAGGAAGCCCCCATCTGTTATACGTCTCCTGTTTATGAATGAGATCATTTATATATGTGTCATATTTCTCCTTCTCTTGGTCAATCCTGCCAGAACTTTTCTATTTTTTCACCTGTCTCAAAGAAACAAGTTATTTTCATATGTCTTTAAAACCTGGTGTGTATTTTATACTTACAATATATCCCAGTTTGGAATAACTACAGTTCAGTCTTTCAATATCCACATGTGAATAGTGACTATTGTATTAGAGCAGTTCTAGAAAAGAGGAGCTCCTTTTAAAATATTTCAAAGTTGTCATCTATAAGGCAGTTTGAAAGCTGATCTGAATGATTCCTTTTCCAGGAAAGGAAGCAGAAATAGTACAGTCATGAAATTAAGTTAGTTGCATATTTTATGGGTCCCAGGAGAAATGCACAAGGCCAAAGAGTGATCTCAGTGAGAAACTCAGAATGAATCACAGGAATTAAACATTGGACACCATCCAGTGCTGAACATGAGTTTTCAGCTTACAATAGGATCACTTTATATCACAAAATGTAGAGCTTTGCTAATTATGCTTGATGTAGGAAGTATATTGATACACTGTTCCACAGACTGCTACAGATTCAAACTTTGTGAAAAACTGTTATTTCACTCTGGGAAGAATGTCTTCTTATAATCTTAAACTGCACTGAAATAAACTATCTGTTAGATTGCTCAGAATGGGTCTTAATTCTAACCTCTACTTTGGTCATAAGAGAAGTAATAAAAAGAATGCTTCTGTGTACAAATGATATTGAATGCAATCAACTGTGATTAACAAACAATGCTCTTAGCAGATGGCAACTCTTTCCAGAACCTGACATGGTACAGATCAGTTTACTATTTTTCATATTAATAAATTTTAATTAAAAAAAAATCCCTTTCTCTGAAAGCCTCTGGTGTCTTCTGTTTTCTTCTGTCTGCTCCACCAGACTTTTGTCGTCATCCTTCCCTCCTCGGTGTGGTGAGTCACAATTACACCTAAGCTCAAACAAAGCAACCGGAAAACACATTCCAAGATAATGGAGATTTTCTGAAGCACGGTAGGTCAGGCTTCACGCACAGACCCATTCCCTTGGGGAAGTTAGAATAAAGACTGAAGTCGAAACAGAAGGACTGTCCAGGGAGTGTTGCCTTCTGGTAACCAGTTGGGGTAAAAAAAAAGGAACTGGAAGCCATGGCCAGTTCTCAAGAGCCCAAGGAAAGCACACCCTGTATCTAGCCAGTAGCAAACAGGTTAAGAAACAGCATAGCACTTAAAGTTGATACAAAAACCAAATGCCTGTTTTCTTCCAGGTTACCAAGAAAGATACAACATGGCTAGCTGAAATTGCAATATTCTGGATAAAAGTGAAAGTATTAATCACTCAGTTGTGTCTGCCTCTTTGTGACCCCATGAACTATAGCCCACCAGGCTCCTCTGTCCATTGGATTTCCAGGCAGAGATACTGAAGTGTGTTGCTGTTCCCTTCTCCAGGGGATCTTCCCAACTTAGGGATGGAACCTGGTCTCCTGCATTGCAGACAGATTCTTAATCATCTGAGGCACCAGGGAAGCCTGAATTACACATGTGAAGTGGAAAATAAAACCATCTAACACTTATTGTATGTGTCCTACATTTTTAATTGCTTTAAAAAATAAAAGATGGCTTTTGCTAATTATGAAAGGAGTAACCACAATGACCTAAATGTCATTGATGTTAGCATCTTTAACTTTGCATTTAGAATTCAGTACATCCCTCAGAAAAGATTTATAGCCATAATGACTTCACTGGTAACAGTGATGTTAATCTCCCTGGTAGTGACGGCAACCAGAATGCAGTGAAACTAGTTTGTGATTACACGTGTGATGTGTGTATATGTGCTCAGTTGTATCTATCTGCAACTCTATGGGCTGTAGCCCACCAGGCTCCTCTGCCCATGGGATTTCCCAGCAAAAATACTGGAGTGGGTTGCCCACTCAGTATTGCAGGGGATGTTCCTGACCCAGGGATTGAAGCCGCATCTCGTGTCTCTTGCACTGCCAGGCAGATTCTTTTGCCACTACACTACCTGGGAAGCTTTAATTATACATGTGAAGTAGGAATTAAAACCATCTAACATTTATTGTGTGTGTCCTACATACCAGACACTGCTGAGTCAGCATCTTACTGTATCATTTCATTTAATCTTACCTGTTTATTATTTGGAGATTAGGAACAAGTTAGTTGCAATGTAACAGGAATTATACAAACAGGCAAATCTACAGACAGATAGTAGATCAGTGGCTGTCAAAGGTGGGAGGGTTAGTGGGGGAGAGGCTGCCCATAGGTAGGGAGTTTATTTCTGGAATGATTAAACTTTCTAACATGGAGATGGTTTCACAACCCTATGACTACATTAAAGCCATTCAGTTGTATACTTTAAACAATGAATTGTGTGGCATGTAAACTGTAGTCAAAGCTCTGGTCAAACCTCTGGTTTTTCCAGTAGTCATGTACGGATGTGACTTGGACCATAAAAAAGGCAGAGCACTGAAGATGCTTTTGAGCTGTGGTGCTGGAGAAGACTCCTGAGAGTCCCTTGGATCAAACCAGTCAATCCTAAAGGAAATCAACCTTGAATATTCATTAGAAAGACTGATGCTGAAGCTCCAATACTTTGGCCACATGATGGGAAGAGCAGATTCGTTAGAAAAGACCCTGATGCTGGGGAAGACTGAAGGCAGGAGGAGAAGGGGACAGCAGAGAATGAGATGGTTCGATGGGATCACTGACTCGATGGACGTGAGTTTGAGCAGGCCCCGGGAGATGGTGAAGGGCAGGGGAGCATGGTATGCAGCAATCCGTGGGGTTGCAGAGTCAGACACTGACTGGTTTGTCTAGGGTGGAGCCCTGCATCTGGGTCCAGATGACTATGGCCAGGCTTCCTTGCCTTTTATAGGGGGGTGGCCTCTGTCCCCAGATAGAAGGGTGAGGGCAGACTCGAGTAAGGGCACCACGTGAGTGGGAGTGGGCCTGTCCTCCAAGCGAGACCAGGAAGTCACCTGCATTGTTGAACCGAAAACACATTTCCACAATGTGTTCAGTGTTCAACTCACAAGAGACTATTTTTTAAAACAGTAACAACTCAATGTCAGGACTTGGTTCTTTTTCCCACGTAATCACATTTTGCAGGCAGGTGAACCAATACATAAACACCCAAAAGCTCTTCATCACCTATTGGTGAAATCAGCTGGAAGGCACTGCCAGTTCTATCAGGCTGTTCTCCTCTCTGTTCTCTTCTGAAGCCATAGCTGACTGAGGGGCATGGAGTGCATGTGCGCTCAGTCACGTTTCACTCTTTTGTCACCCCACCAACTGTAGGGCTTCCCTGGTAGCTCAGCTGGCAAAGAATCCGCCTGCAATACACGAGACCCTGGTTCAATTCCTGGGTCGGGAAGATCCACTGGAGACGGGATAGGCTACCCACTCCAGTATTCTTGGGCTTCCCTTGTGGCTCAGCTGGCAAAGAATCTGCGTGCAATGCAGGAGACCGGGGTTCGATCCCTGGGTTGGGAAGATCCCCTGGAGAAGGGAACGGCTATCAACTCCAGTATTCTGGGTTTGAGAATTCCATGGTCTATACAGTCCATGGGGTCGCAAAGAGTCAGACATGACTGAGTGACTTTCACTTGACTGTAGCCCGCCAGGCTCCTCTGTCCATGGGATTTCCCAGGCAAAAATATTGGAGTGCGTTGCCATTTCCTTCTCCAGAGGATCTTCCCGATCCAGAGATCAAACCCGCATCTCTTGCACTGGTAGGCAGGTTCTTTACCACTGAGCTACCAGGGAAGACCTGCCACAGCTGATTTCCAGACATGGAACAAACATAAAACAAAAGTCTTGTCCCAAGTGCCACTGCCAAGTTCCTACTAACCACATGCAAGTATTTTCATGTGCTCTATTCACTGAACACCAAAGCCATGTCTCCATGGGACCTCTCGCTCTCATCATTAGCTACCATGGGGTACAGGACCCCTGCTCTGCTGGTGAGTGGTTCACTTCTGTTTAAAGGAACATAAGCCTCCATGTACACTGTCTGGAATGTAAGCAGAGCTCGTAGTTTGGGAGACCCTCACACCACAGAGGGCAGAACTTGAGAAACACCCATGGAAGGGCCAGGTGGCCTCCAGCTTCAGCCAGAAGGTGTGTATCGGACGTACAGATGCATAGGACCCTCAGGCAACCTGAGGCCCCGTGAGCCGAGCACTGGGGGGGTCCAAGGTCCTAACTGATCAAGATGGCAGAGAAGGAACCCAAAATCCATATTATAAACCAACTCAAGACCCTTAGGAGGCAGAGGCTAACATAACAGAAGAGTAGGTATTAACAATGTGACATACAGTCCAACACATTTAATAGAAATATTAAAATAATCATTATACTTCCTCTCGTTGCAGAAACCAGGGAGGGAGATCCCTTCTGTAATCGAAGTAGTAATTTCTGATTATACAAGGCATTTTTGTTATTATGTCCATAGGTAGAGCTCATACTTCAAAACAGGTTGATAGCCTGGACTTAGAGATAAAGTGAGATTTATTTAAATATTTTAACAGTTACCTCGTATGCTTCTGGCATACTCATATTCACAGTTTATCAAGTAAAAAAAACTAAATGCTTAGAAGTCAGCTCTGAAATAGATGCATTTTCATTAATACATTCACCAGTTAGGTCTGTTCTTCTGAAACAAGAGGAAAGTCAGATATTGAGATTATTTGTTAAAGAACAAACTCAACATGTCAGCAGCAAATTTCAGTTAAAGTAAACTGGAAACCACTGTTCCCGTAACTGCAGTACAAAGTCAGTTCACCAGCTGAGATCAAAGATCACAGGTAGACTAGAAGCTGAAACAACTTCATACAGCATATTGTGGGGTGACTTTTAACAAATAAATATTAAAAATAGAGTTTTCACATTGATGATTTAAGGACATGTTTTTGACGCAGTCTACAGAATATTCAGAGGCATCAAGCCAAGTACCACCACCACCACCAGGAGCTATACCCCAGGGCCCCTCGCAGCACATGACTGGTGTGCCGGGACTGCTGAGCACTGGCTTGCCTCTGGACACAACACCGAGCAACACAGCCAGGGTACTGGAAAGTTTCTCTGGAGAGACTGAGCAAATTCCCCACACAGACTCCGATGTAGAAGCTGCTGAAGCACAATAGGAATATGGGCAGACCCCAAAGAAGCACCCCATCTGGGAACATGGCGACCAGGGCTTGTGACCACAGAACCAGTTTGAGATAACGTACTCTAGAGAAAATAGAACAGCTCATTGTTTGGTCCAAAAACGTGTGTGTGTCCACGCATTGCATGTGTCAGATGAACTGAAAAGGCTCAGCCCATGGTGAACGTCCAGCAGGTGGAGTGGGGCCCTCTCCATCGCCCCCAGACCCAGGAGTTTTAAAGGAAATAAGGAAACAGTCACGTTAACTTAAGACTTGGGGGTAGACTCCAGCACATTTACTTGACACTCCTTCATAAACACATCAGCTTTACCAGGAAAAGTGTCTTCCTTCACATTCTGACTCACAAGTTTTCTGTAACAATTTGTCAATGATAGCAATTGCCCTATCAGTCTGATCTTATCATAAATGGTCCTACAAATTCTTTTAAAAGTCTAAATTCTAGCTGGTATGACACCAAAACTTAGTTTAACTTCAGAATTCATAGGACAGCCCTGACCTAGGCAGCCTGAGAGTCCAGAGGAGGGCAGGGCGTTGCTCCTGGGTCTGGTGGCGACGGAGAGGGCACAGAGTCTCAGGGCCATGTCCACACTCCAACTGCTGGATGTTCACCACGGGCTGAGCCTCTTTGATTCCTCTGACACATGCATGGATACACACACGGAGATGTGAATTACATACACATGGTTTTGGACCAAACAATGACAGGGACATACATGAGCCTTTTTTGCCAAACAGACTATTTGGTTCATGAACAGCACTCTCTCGTCAGTCTACCGGAGTCCAGACCAGCTGTGCAGGTAGGATGCCCAGCCTGAGGAGCGGGACCCGCTCTCCTCCTCACCTGTGGGGTGAAACAGAAGGTTACTATCTACGTTGCACACCAACCCGTTCTGAGGCCTCCCAGTGCCCACTGTCTTCCCCTCTGAGGGTCAGAACGAGGGCGTCTGACACATGACACACAGCACGGCACAGAAGGAAACCAAACTCATGGGGAGAACCCAAACTAGGGTCCAGTTTCAAGGAACTGGAGATCACACTGGACACTTTGTGCTCCCTTCTACGTGGAAGGGATGCACACATGGTGCTGTCCCCAGGAAGCAGAGCCAGCGTTTCCTGCCAGGCACAGGATATACTGGTCCACAGCACAACCCCGTCTGGTGCCCTGCCCACCTTGGGCGGCGGCCGCCAGCCGGGTCTTCTCCTCAGGGCTGAGCTGCAGCATGGTGTCCACCACAGGCAACAGCCGTGCCCGCTCGCTGCCTGGCTTCAGCAGGATGAACTGCAGCAGCACGTTCTTCAGGTACTCCAGGTTGGCTGCCGACTTCTCCCGCTCCTGGTTCCGCTCCAGCCGCCTGACTTCACTCTTCAGAAGCTGGTTGTCAGAGAAGCGATGGGAAAGGAGTTAACACGAAAGATGGACCGTGTCTCCTCTTCCCCCAAAATGCCCTTAAAATGACAACAAAGGTGTGGCAAGGACGCATGAGCTAGTGCGGAGGGCTTCCTGGAAGCAGCATCCCCCACCTTAATCTGCTCCATGAGGATGGCGTTGGTGGCTTCCGTTTCCCGAAGCAGGCCATTTAAGTGGTCGGCACTCTTGGTGGTGGAATTGAGCTTCTGAACCAACTCTTCTTTAGTGAATTCATTGTGCCACGCAGGCGGCTCTGCAGGTAATCGTCCAAAGTTAATTCCCAAAATGAGCGGTCACAAGTGAAAATTTTAACAGATCAGCAAGAAAATACCCTGGTAGGGCCACTTGGCTCTGCAGGTCCACCCCCATGCCCCAGTTACAAGGCTGCACGAGACACAGGAAGACAGACTGTGCCGTGGAGCAGGCTGCTGGCCTGGAAGCTGTGAGGCTACTAGGTCAGCACCAGCTCACCCTCCTCCATCTATTCACGTCCTGGGAGCTGGTGTCACTTTGCTCATAAAGAAGGAAATGCCAGCAGTTACTGGGAGACCATAATTTCAGTGGTCTCCCATGAGGATTTCATACAAGGTAAGGGGAGCATTATTATTTGAATTTAATACATGATGGAACAGGCCCAAAGTCAACAAGCAAAAAACAGAAAGCCAAATCTGACTGTGGCCAAATTTTCCATTTGTATAACAGGAGAATACTGAAAAGTTTTTTTCCGAGAGTAGCTCAAGAGAGCACTTATAAAGGAGAGTGACGTTAATTAGACAGGATGACAGAATCAGACAGGGGAGCGCACCGAGCCTGGCTTCAGGAGAACTGAGCAGCTGCTCCAGGGACTGTGCAGGGGTGCTGGCGGGAGAGCCCCGCTCCAGGTCTGTGGTCTCCATCCCTTCCCCTTCCTCCCGGGCCGTAACCTGCACATCCAGGAATGGGAGGTCTGCGCTTCTCCTCTCGCGAAGGCTCCTCAAAGGTTGCTGGGAAGAAGCTGGGCCTATTGCAGGATTTTTAAACAGTAAGTGGGAGATGCTCAGACTCATGGACTCAGCACCAGCAGAGACACTCAAGCAAAGATAACATGACTCAGGATGACCAGCTGCATGGCAGGGAACCTGAATTACTGAAAGACAAGGAAAGATGAAGAAAGAGGAAACTTCTAAGACCACCCTAACCAGCCAGTTACTGAACTCTAACCATGAAGTCCACTCACCAGAGGCAGCACTTGCTACCTGAGTTAGGGTAAACCATTGGACAGCACAATGCAGAGGCCTGGCTGCTATAGAAACCCTCCAACCAGACTCTGCCTGTCACAGAGGATGGGTGTTTCCAGCACTGCAAACCCTGGAACACCACACCCTTGCTGAGGGCAGCTCTGAGCTCACTGACCATGGGCCTCACACTCCATCGAGGGTTCGGGCCATCACCCACCCCGTCGTCAGCATGCAGGCAAGAAGAGTCCTGAATCTAGGGTGGGTTGACCCATCCCACTTCCCAGGCTGGGCTCCACGCTCGCTGGCCACCAGCCCAGCATACAACCAGCAGAGTCATAAGACACTTCAAAGGAGTTCTTTTATGAATCCCAAGCAAGCTCAAGGTCAGAGCAATTACACGGCCTGCTCCGGCCCAGAGTTCCAGCCAGGCCTGTTAACCTCACCTCTCGCTTAGGCCACTTCAGTTCCCTCTGCAGAAGTGCTTTCCCAGGTCTCTGACCATTTGCTTACTGCTTGTTCCACTGCTGACTCCTGACTCCAGCGTTCCCTGGTTAGCCACTTCTGATAGTTCTCGGTTTACATTACATTGTCTGAAAGTTGGTTTTGGTCCTGAGGAGTGACCCATCACTGCCAACACCCTCGTGATGAGGGATCAGTACCAAATATGAAGCTGATACTCTGCACTGAGATGTGGCCTCATTCTGGCTGATGGGCTCTCATCGCTTCCAGGAAGCAGAATGAAGTCGTTTGTGTGGCTGGACAAAAGCTCCACTAATTAGAAACTTGCAAGGGAAGATGCTGTGTTTGACCAGACAATCCTACAATTTCAGCACTCTAGAATTTCTGAGTAAAAAAAAAAAGTGTTTGAAAAAGCACTGAAGAACACTAAATGGATGCAGTGGACGCTGTATTTGTACACAGAGGCTTGGGACCGCTGTGTTTGAGTCAAAGAGGAAAACCCAACTACGTGAAGTCAGTACCCTGCGGGGGGCAGAGGCTGCTGCAAGAGCAGCAGGGGGTTCAGCATCCAAATCTCCACTCAGCAAGCAGATGCCATGTCGCTGACCACAACACCTGGTGTCTCGTCACCGTGTGTGTGGGGGGGGAGTAGCTAGACAGCACGCCCCCATCGAACGTACGCACTCCGTATGTGTCCCCATTGCACGTACACACTCCACGTGTGCATTCCCACTGCAAGTACACACTCCGTGCGCCTGTCCCCATCGCAAATACATACTCCGTGTGGCCGGCTCGCTGCGGGGTTGCAGAAGCTGGGCCTCTAGCCGGCACAGCTGCTGCTGCAGTGTCTCCACTGTCCTCCCGTGCTCCTCTTGAAGCTGCCGCACCTGTTCCCGGAAACTGCCGCGTAGGGCCTCGTGCTGGGCTGTGAGCTGATCGACAGTCTGCACGTGCTCAGCCTTCAAGGCAGAGTTCTCCGACTGCACAGAGCACAGCCTGGGGAGAGACCGTGCCACATAAGCATCCACCCCACATTGGCTCGGCCAAGATGGCAACCGGACGTGCCCCTGGGGGATTCAGACAGGAGGCAGAGGGCGACCTGAATGAGCCAACTGGAGTCTGTGTACCCTGATGTTTCAAGTGAAGGGTTAACAGCAGGAGCAGAGGGAAATGAAGCTCTGCTGAAGTGAAGGACAGGTGACACGCCTATTCTCCAGGTTAGGAGACACCCCTCCACTGCACATGTGCAGACATTTCTTGCGATTAGGAAGTGGGGGGTGGGGGTGGAGGGTGGGGGGGTAGGATCCTGTAATAAGTGCTGTCCACCTTCGAGACCCCCGCACTGGACTCCACCTCAGCAAAAGGATGCATGGGCATATTGGGAGGGCCCTGGGTCAGGTCAGAGGGTGGGAAATGAAGCAAGACAAGCAGCTGGAGGAAGACAGAGACCAGAAGATGGCGTCTACATGAGCAGTTCCACCCTTGGGCACTCCCTGTTGGCAAGGACGCCCACGCCCTGTGCAGGGAGCGCAGCTCTGCCTGTGTGCTCCCCAACAAGCTGTGCTTCTAGTAAACTCTGCCTGTCCTACAGTGAGGGCTTGCTGTAAATTCTTGTTTCCAAAGAAAGTAAGGACTCCATCAGCAGCTGCCAGAATGTCCTCCAGAGAGAAGGAGAAGTGCTGGCCTCCAATGCAAGGCCATGAGGGCACAGTGGACAGAATGGTGGGCGAGCAGGTAAAGCCACGTACAGACACAGCAGGAGCAGGCGCTCTGAGGCAGCAGCAGCCACCAACGTGTGGACACTCTGCTCCTAACTTCAGCCCGCAGCCTCCCAAGGGTGCCCAACCGGAGCACCAACAAGCCCACTTGCTGCCCATGTGCCAGCACCGCTGGCTTACTTCTCACGGAGCTCAGCCTCCTTGCCCACGGCCTCCTGCAGCACCCTGTTGTGCCTCTCCAGCAGGGCGTAGTGTTCACACTGCAGGGCCTGCAGCTCAGAGGCACTGATCTGTAAGCTGTTCTGGGTGTCTTGTAACTTGAGCTTCAGTTGGTCAATCAGCATTTCCAGATGTTCTCTAAAACATAAATAAGTTCAAAAAACGTTTTTGAAAGATGTAAACCTAATTTTGTGATTTCAAATAAATTTTACTTTAATCATTTAATCTTTCGATACCATACTCTTGCCATTATTATGCATGATTCTAAAGGAAATAAAACAATCTGAGGAATTTGGAGAAGAGGGTTAAGTGTGAAACAAAACACTATAGTCAGACTTTAGATGTCAGACTACACATTTACAAAAGTCTGAATTTACAGATTTCACATTCAAATGGAGCAGACCATGCAGTACACCCAAACAGTCCATTTCATGCTATAGGACGACGACATTAGTTGGGGGAAAAAACAGAAATCATACAGCTCTAGGCTATCTGTTCTGAGAACAGCTTGTTACACCAAGTTACAGTGAAGGAAAATCTTTGGAGAAAAAGTTAAAAACTGTATTTCTGCCACAACTGGTGTAATGCACTATTTCTTTTTTTAAAAAGTATTTAATATATAAGAAAGTAGAAGAAACTTAAAACATTTACATTAAAATAATTTTAACTCAAAACTGTCATAATCAAAGCTGACTCTTGCAAATGTGGTATTTTTATAATAAATGTGTCAGTATTCAACTTCAGCTTTTAAGACAAGCAATTCATAGAAAAAAACATCTCATCAGTTTTTAGCCTAGAGTTATCTATTTACTAAATACTTAAAAAGCAACACAACCATAAGATTACAAAATTAATACACAGAAATCTGTTGTATTTCAATACAGTAACAATGAAAGATCAGAAAGAGAAATTCAAGCAACTATTCCATTTACCACTGCATTAAGAAGAATAAAATACCTAGGAATAAACCTACCTCAGAGACAAAACACCTGTACTCTAGTGACTATTAAGACGCTGATGAAAAAAATCAAAGAGGAAATAAACGATGAATAGATACACCATGTTCATGGATTGGAAGAATCAATATCGTGAAAATGACTATACTGCCCAAGACAATCTACAGATTCAATGAAATCTCTTCAAATTACCAATGGCTTTTTTCACAAAACTAGAATAAAAAATCTCAAATGATAGAAGTGATCCTGAATAGCAAAAGCAATCCTGAGAAAAAAAGATGGAACTGGAGCAGTCAGGCCCCCTGACTTCAGCCTATACTATAAACCTACAGTCATCAAAACAGTAATGGTATTGGCACAAAGACAGAAATATAGACCAACGGGAACAGGATAGAAAACCCAGAAATAAGTCCATGCACCTATGGTCAATTAATCTATGACAAAGGAGGCAAGACTATACAATGTTGAAAAGACGGTCTCTTCAACAAATGCTGCTGGGAAGACTGGACAGTCACATGTAAAAAAATAAAATTAGATCACTCTTAAACTTTATACACAAAAATAAGCTCAAAATGGATTAAACTGAGACTGGACACTAAAAAACTCCTAGAGGAAACACAGGCAAAACACTGAGATAAATCACAGCAACATCTTTTTCAATCCACATCCCAGAATAATGGAAATAAAAACAAAAATAAACCAACAGGACCTACTCAAAAGCTTTTGCAAAGCAAAGGAAACAAAAAAGTGAAACGACAATCCACAGATTGGGAGAAAATATTTGCAAATGATGTAACTGATAACGGATTAGTTTCCAAAATTTACAAAAAGCTCATGATGCTTAACAGCATCAAAACAAACAACCTATTCAAAAAATGGGCAGAAAACCTAAAGAGACATTTCTCCAAAGACGACATACAGATGGCCAAGAGGCACATGAAAAGATGTTCAACATCACTAATTATCAGAGAAATGCAAAATCAAAACTACAATGAGACAGCACCTCACACCAGCTAAACAGGCTATCATCAAAAAAATCCACAAACAACAAATGCTGGAGAGGGGGTGGAGAGAAGGGAACCCTCCTGCACTATTGGTGGGAATTAAAATTGGTACAGCCACTATGGAGAACAGTATGGTAGTGTTAGTCGCTCAGTCATGTCCGACTCTTTTCGACCCCATGGACTGTGGCCCGCCAGGCTCCTTTGTCCATGGGATTCTCCAGGCAAGAATACTGGAGCGGACTGCCATTCCCTTCTCCAGAGGATCTTCCTGACCCAGGGATTGAACCTGGGTCTCCTGTATTGCAGGCAGATTCTTTACCATCTGAGCTACAGGTAACAGTATGGAGGTTCCTTAAAAAACTAAAACTGGAGCTACCATATGACCCTGCAATCCCACTCCTGGACATATATCCAGAGAAAAACATTATTCAAAAGGCAACACTCACCCCAGTCTTCATTGCAGTATTGTTTACAATAGCCACATGAAAGCAATCTAAATGTCCATCAACAGAGGAATGGATAAAGATGTGATACATATATACAATGGAACATCACTCAGCCATTAAAAAGAATGAAATAATGCCATTTGCAGCAAATGGATGGACCTAGTGAGGGTCATACTGAGTGAAACAAATCAGATAAAGAAGGAGAAATGTTGTATGACATCCCTTATATGTGGACTCTAAAAGGAAATAATACAAATGAACTTACTTATGAAACAAAGAGACTCACAGAGTTAAAAAACAAACTTATGGCTGCCAGGGAGTTTGGGATGGACATGTACATACTATTATATTTAAAACGGATAAACAACAAGGTCCTACTGTACAGCACAGGGAACTCTGCTTAATGTTATGTGGCAGCCTGATTGGGAGGCGGGCTTTGGGGAAGAATGGATACATGTCTATGTATGGCTGAGTCCCTTTGCTGTCCAACTGAAACTATCACAACACTGTTGATCAGCTATACCCCAACACAAAATAAAAAGTTCAAAAAAAGTAACACATAAATACACAAACTCTGCAGGATATTTACTCCTACTGAGGACAGTAAGAGCCAGATGTAAAACTGTTCTGAACACCAGGCCTCTCCCAATAAAAGCAAAGCACAGATGCTATAGAATGCCACAGCAAGCTCTCATTCCTAGTATATTTTTGAATAATTCACAAGAGCAATCTGTATGCTAATTTTAAAGAAGTATTAAACAACATATTATTGAAACACTGGTGGTAACTAGTGGTTACGTGTAAACCTCATGGTCCAAAGGCAATGGGAGCAGGAGTTCCCACCCCGTGGGTGCTCCCCATCCTGAAGACCTCACCTTTCTTGTTTGGCTCCCTCAGCCTCAGTCTGAGACACAGACTTATTTTTCTGCTGTTTTAAAACATTGTGGACCCGGATCTTGTAGCTCTCAAATTCAGAGGTGACCGCAGCTTGTTCTGCCTGTAATGGTTCAGAGAGAAAGAAGTCTGACCACTGCATTTTTAGGTCACGTGATCCTCCTGTTTTCTCTCAGATTGTGAATGAAGATGAAAACCTTTCTCTGAAGATAAGTAATGCCTCTGACACTCCTTAGTCCCTCAATGAACTTTCCCTAAATAGTGTACTTCTGTTGGCCTTACACTTTTTTAAGGTCTCTGAATGACATATCTTGTCTGAGAGGAGGTATATTTCTACCTGTTTTCACCCTAGTAGATTACTGCCCATTTTTTTTCCCCATATTTTTATAATAGCACTATTTAGAATAATTTTCACTTGTGCTATTTCCTGTTTTTATAAATACACGAAAAATTAATTCAAAGAGGTGAGGCTACTTGCACTTTGGTTTTCAAAAGAGAGTGGGAAAAGTGTAATTCTACGTCCTGGGTTTCCTGAAGTGCCCTGTGACCTCTCAGCCCTACTGCCCAGGACGCTCAGAAAGAGCCATGCTTGTAACAAGTCAATTGCAGGGGTCTGTTCTGTACACTGAAGAAAGTGGTGCTTCTATTAGAATATGATTTCATAGTCATTTAGCCCTTGGAGAGAACTCTAACCTTTCTAACGAAAAAATTTTTTAAAAATTTATTTACACACAGAAACTGCAAAACAAGGTTAAAATGGAAACAATGTGTACCTCTGTCTTTCCTTTTAGCAGAAACAAGTTGTGCTAGTAAGGGTCTGGGTTGTCTGGGCTGGGGTCAGGTGGAGGGGTCAAACTGCTGGGAGCCTACCCCCACCCCACAACCGGAGGACGCACCCTGGCCTCGCGACACTCCTCCTGCAGGGCTGATACCCGCTGCTGGTAGGCACCCAGTGTGCGCTGGTGCTGGTCCGCCGATGCCTTCAGGCGCTCATGGGCTTTGTGCTTCTCTGCCGTCACTTCCGCCAGCTGAATCTGGGGGCAGAGGCTTTCAGTGAGGAGCGAGGGAACCAGATCTTTGCTGGTTAAACAGACTTCCCTTAAATGTCAAGGTGGGGTTTGAGAGGGGACTATGTGTAAGAGACATAAGAGTAGGAATTTTAACTTATTATTCAAAGAGTGGAGCCAACATGAGTAGAATACTTTCTCAATAAATTAATTTGGTTTTCCTTAAATCAATCAAATAATCATGAAAAAATTTCAGAACACATGTTACAGTTCAATGTTTAATTAAATACCTCAAGCTGTTATACATAAACATAATGGATACAGAAATAAATTATTGCTTCTATTTTCTCAAAATGTTGGCTGATGAAGGATACTTAGGGGGAAGAAATGTGTGTGCGCAAACGTGTATTGTGTGTGTGTGTGTGTGTATAAAATCCCCCCATGTGGCAGCTTACTTCTACATGGAAATTTCTAAAAGCCTTTAACAGTAAAAAGAATCTTACTTTATAGACTTCTACTTGCTGCTGGCTGGCCTCCAGTTCACCCTTTAAAGATGCCTGAAGCATTAAGTGATCAGTCTCCTGCAGAACAAGAAACCTGGTTAAATTAAATAACAATGCTATTCATAAATACTTGTATTCAAAGATAGAACTCAGGAATGTGCATACCGCTTGCCTCAAATCTGCCAGTTCTTTCTTGGTCTTCACAAGTAGCTGTTTGATCTTGGTATTCTTTTCCTCATACTGCTGTACCACAGCCTGCAGCGAAGCTAATGGGAAAGATCATTTCAGGGGAAAGGTTTACAAGTGGATATAAGTAACCGAACAAGAATCTGTTCTTTGTATTAGCCTATCTCTGAAAGGAACCCGTCTTAGATTTTTATTACAAACAGTCCTGGGTGTTCACTAGAAGGACTGATGCCGAAACTGAAACTCCAATACTTTGGCCACCTCATGCGAAGAGCTGGCTCACTGGAAAAGACCCTGATGCTGGGAGGGATTGCGGGCAGGAGGAGAAGGGGATGACAGAGGATGAGATGGCTGGATGGCATCACCGACTCGATGGGCATGGGTCTGGGTAGACTCCGGGAGTTGGTGATGGACAGGGAGGCCTGGCGTGCTGTGATTCATGGGGTCGCAAAGAGTTGGACACGACTAAGCGACTGAACTGAACTTTAAACATATATGACACTAGTGACAATAATATAGTAAATCCCACTGTACCTGTGACCACCTTTAACTACCACCAACACAGGCTGATCTCATCCCACCAAGCGAGGTGTCGGGGCTGCATGCACCGTGGCTGCTGCCTGATTCTGGGCACAGCCTGTCTGCATGCTACTTACGGCTGCTTTAGCCCAGGAGGAACAGGACAGAGACCTCAGGGTCCGCGAAGCAGAGAACAGATGCGTCCTGCCCTTTACTGCAACCCAGACTCACCTGCTGACCCAACTCCTGTGCCGCACAGGTACTCCCCACCCCTGAAACCCACTTGTCTGTAAGTATTTTAGCACGCATCTCTGAAATAAGGGCATATACTTACTGCGTATCTAAAAGCTAAAGACTTTACAATAAGAAATACCTCAAAAGACATGCTGTGTTTCCAACCACCTGGTCTGATTTTGTGACACTAATTGTCTTGCAAGACAAAGTTCAATAAAGGAAGACTGAAATGTGATCAAAACAAAACACTTTTATGTAACAGAGGTAAAGAGGAAGCCACTATCAAATGGGAGTAAAGTGGATGCACTTTCCAGATCACAGGACCAACCACAGAAGCAGGCCAACCCAGCCACAGCTGTCGTGAAGCAAATACAGAGCATCTGACAGAGACCACAACCTGGTACTTGACAGAACAAGTAACACGTGGGTCCGTGTGACCGCAGCTAGAAGACCCCAAACGCAACAACTACTGCCATGAAGCTAAATCCACACCCACTGACTACATCACTCAGTAAACAAGAGCAGGTGTTCTGTAAGAATACACTTTGACTTGCCTTTATGATGTGTCACCACCAGTAACTTCCTGGCAACTATTTACCCAGTCCTGCAAAGACTGTACAAGGCACACATTACATATAAAGCCTTTAAGTGCTCCAGGAATCATGACAGAGTAAGTTCCTGACCTTTAAGAACACAGACTGAAATTAAGGATAATCTCTGGATAATGTGATGATGTAAAGCAAAATTGAAACGTTCAAAAGAAATAAAAAGGCTGTGGGGACCCACGTGAACTAAAGGTCACAGCCAGGTTACATCTGCATGGGACAAGGAAGGCTTGTGGGGACAGCAGACACTGGAGACTGAGGATGACTCCAAAAGGTGCTCACGAGGTGGGAAGGTGAGGGCACAGCGAATGAATGACAAGGCTGTGGAAAAGCAGCCGCCATGTTTCAGAAGAGGAAGGGCCGCTGTGCCCCAGAGGTGAGGAGGGTGTGTGAGGAGCCAGACAGGCCCTGCAGAGGGGCAGGGCTGAGATTGCAACACATGGCAGAGTGAGCTGGCTGACAGTTTTGCGTGGATACTTTCCAACATGTCCCCACTCTCCTCCCCGTCCAGCCACAGCCCCCAGCTCAGGCCTCAGGGCCCCTGCCTGCCGGGGTGCCTGCATTTCCCAGACCCCACAATGGGCTGAATCATCAAAAAGGCCCAAGTCCACTCTGTGTTCAGGTCCCTCCTGAACTGGATCAAGGAGACCTTCTGAGCATACTTGACTTCTCCCTCACAGGTCAAGCCCTTTCCTCCAACCTGTAAAGACTTCCACACTATGTTACTCCTTTCTACTTCTGCTCCTAACTAGGGCTGCAGAAAGGACCGCCCTGCCCCAGTTCGCTCTTTCTCTCCAAATCCTAAGATTCAACACAAATCCCAACCCCCAACCATTCGTCCACAGAAGCTTCTCCCTCTGCACTCTTGACACCCACTGACTGGACCTCTCGTGTCTGCGCTGACTCACCAGCGAGAGGTGCTGGCCTTCTTGAATGAGCAGCTCTTTTTAAGTTTTCCCAAGACCTGAGCCTCTTTTTTAGCTAGCTGGCTAACTCACAAAGTCAAATGTCTGCAAGTGTTTGTGACCTGGAGCCCTGCTACCCAGGATGCACAAGAACACAGCTGGAAGACGGGTGTGTGCACAGGCAAGGGCCCAGAGAAACCAAGCACAGAAAGTATCTGAAAACCCTGTTAATTATTTAGGAATGAAAAAAAAACCCATGGGTCAAAGAAGAGATTCAAAGAAAATTAAAAACATCTCAAGCTGAATTAAAATAAAAACACAATATATCTGCTTGTTAGCTGAAGGCCTGCCTAAGGGACACGCACAGCTCTAGTGCTTACGTTGGAAATTATTTCACAGATAAAATGGAACAGAATCACCTCAGAAAGATTTCACGGCCATTACAACCATCCTGCTCTGCTGACAACAGGACCCCTGAGAAATGTTTACAGGACTGAATGTACACAAGGGCACACTTGGTAGTCTTACAGCCCCCCTCTTTAGTCCCTAGTCATGGTCCCTACTGTGAGGATGACTGGGCTGCCAAGGGCTGGTCATGGAAACCATCAGCACTGGCCCCCATCCCCCTTCTGCTGAAGACAGTCACCATGAGGTGCAGTGGGTTCTGTTTTACTCACTCATTTCTTCTTGCAGGGTCTCTTGTTTCTGTTTTTGGATTTTTATTTCCTGCTCCAAGTCTTCTATCTTGCTGTTTTTATTAGCTAACTTCTGATTCAGTTCTCTCATCAAGCGTTCGTAATCAGCAATTTCCATGTTCATCAGTGTGGTCTGCTGGGCATCCTGCACAGGTTACAATGAGAGGGCCATGTGACAGTGGATGAGCTAACTCTGTCTAGCAATTTCTGAAAGGATCAAGATCGCAACACACCTGCTCTAGGATGCTTTTCTGTAGCACAGAAACTTCATATGTTAATGAAGATGCTGGGGTACTTCCTAGATTGTAATTTCATAAAATTGACCGCTTTTGTAAATAGTTTAACTTTCTCAGTTTCATTGTATAATTTTCATTAACTACAACTGGTCTATTCTTATCTATAAAATATTCCTATTTTAAGCAGCTCTTATAGTACCTTTATTTTTGTTCCCATCTTTGGAAGAGTAGAGAAAAATTCACCAAAGTTCTCAGCATAATACAAACTTCAGTTCTTGACATTAACTAAATTTTCATGTGTCACAGAATAATCATGTACAAAAAATAAAACAGCAAACCAAGCCTAAATTCTTCCAGAGAGATGGGCACTTGGACACCTAAGTTAAATTTGCCATATTTTGAGGCAAATAATTTATAAAGGAGTACCTCAGTATCACAAATAACCTTGTTTTTGAAATATTACTTTTCAGGGTCTATAGGATAGTTTAAGAATGAGAACATTGCTATTCTGAGTCTAGTGTTTCATTTTACCTTTCTGAAAGTGAAAGTCACTCAGTCATGTCCGACTCCTTGTGACCCCATGGACTATACAGTCCATAGAATTCTCTAGGCCAGAATACTGGAGTGCGTAGCCGTTCCCTTTTCCAGGGGATCTTCCCAACCCAGAGTTGGAACCCAGGTCACCTGCATTTCAGGCAGATTCTTTACCTTTCTAACCAGCTCTAATTCTTGCATGGTTTTCTGAAGCTGTTTCTTTTCCTTTTGAAGCTGTAGCTGAAGTTCTTCAAGTTCATTTACAGAACTGGCATGCTCCTAAAATTAAAAGTAGAAACACTGGGACCCCTAAGCCAACCAATGTTTTTTTAAAAAAAAAAAGCATTCATATAGGATAAAATAAATCTGACATACAAAGTACAGAGTTTGGATATCTTTCCATATTTAAAAAATATACACCCAAAAATCGTACTGTGGATTCTCAACTTCACAGTTGGAATTAATTAACTTCAATTAATTAACTTTAATTCCACATTAAGGAATTAATAAACTTTGCTGATTTAACAAATGCTGCTCATTAGCAAGTCTTTCCTTCACTGAACTACTGCAATAAAAACACCACTGTGTGAAATGAATTCACCCCACAGAACTGTTTTGACCTTTATTTTCTGTTCTTTCTGAAGTTTTTCAGCTTCCAGCTCTTTGTCTGCCATAGCCTTGGCTTTGTGGACTTCTAGAATCTGCACTTCCAATAAGCAGGCGTTAGACTGCAGTGTCTCGATACGGGCCAGGAAGTCTTCATTATCTGAGGTTAATTTTTCATACTACAATGACAAATGATTCATTACTGTAAACACACAGAAAATACATACAGGAGAGGAAGAATAAAATGGAACATAATGAGAATACTGGCACAGTATAAAAAAATTGAAGATTTCAGAATCGAGTCCATGAAATGAAAATGCAAAAATCAAGAGTAAGTTTAAAACACAGTCACAAAAAAAAAATAAAAAAAATAAAACACAGTCACTACTGATGTTAATTTGGAAAACATTTCAAGCGACCAGGAGCACTAACAGAGGAAAAGGCAAAAAATGAAAAAAACAAAAACAAAAAAACCTCAGGGGAGCTGAGATTACAGCCGTAAGTAAGACAGGATGGTTGCCAGTTTATTGGTCATATTCTTCTCTCAACATTGGGAAAAAGAAAATAAAATGAAGTTTCTATGTACTAATTTTAACTTTTTGTGCAAAAAATATTAGAATTGAAATACACTTATTACAGTTTTCACATATGAAAGTCAAAGTGTCAGTCACTCAGTCATGTCTGACTCTTTGTGACCTTACGGACTGTAGCCTGCCAGGCTTCTCTGTCCATGGGATTCTCCAGGCAACAATATTGGAGTATGTCATTCCCTTCTTAGGGGGATCTTCCCAACCCAGGGATTGAACCTGGGTCTCCTGCATTGCAGGTAGATTTTTTACCATCTGAATCACCATGAATTTACTCAATTTAAAGTTACCTGAAAAGTCAAATTCCTTAATTGTCTTGTAAGGTCTTCTACTTGATGCTCAAAGTTATTGGCACGTTCTTTCTCTGCATCCAACTGCTCTGACTGCTTATCATATTCTGACAAAAGATTCTTCAACAGAAGACAAAAGGACTTAACTTCAGGATATTATCGTACATGCAACTCCTCAGACTGTATGACTGGGCCATCTTAACATAAGCCTTAAGAGTTCATTCTGGAAGCCTGAAATATTTACCTAGATTCAACATTTGACAGACTTACCCCATGGCATCATACAGTAAAATTAGCATAATCCAGATGACTTTTGGTACGAGGTGGTCTCTTAAAGGCTCAAAGAGGATTTAAAACATATACAATGCAATATCTCCAAGTTATCTATCTAGTCATCAAAAATAAACTTCTGAAACATGAACAACATTTAAGCAGGCAGGAGAAAAAGTTTACCCTTGTCACCTGTTACCTACAGAGTCTTGCTGAGGACAGCCTCGGGCCTGGCCCAGGTGAAGCAGAGGTGCTCAAGGAATATGAGAGGACCCCACACAAGTCTCACACTCTGCAGCAGAACGCTCAGGTCTTTTCCAAAGACCCGAAAGCCACGTGACTTTTTCCTTTGATGTTTCTAGTTGGCCCTGCTCAGGAAAGAACCCCAGGACCTACCTCTGCAATCCACACCAGCCAGCGAGGATATCCTCCAATGTGCAGCGAGACTCAACTCTTCCCTGTAGCCTGTGTTTTCTTTCCCTTTTCTGGTAAATCTTGTTTTCCCCTTGTTCCTGGTCAACTACTGACTGTTCTTCACAAAAATGCAGCCCTGTACAAAATAACTAACACATGCCTCTGGCTTTCCCTGAAAGTGGCCTCAAGGAAGCACAGCTGGGCTGTCCTGCATGGACTGTGTGCCTTTGGAATTGTGTCCAACAACATGACTGTTTCTGACAACAGAGAGGAGCTGACTCTACCTGTGATCTGATTCTAGGCTCTTTGCTCCACTGCTGTCTGTTCATTCTTCCACCACCACCACTCACAAATCCTGACTGCTGCAGCTCCACACTAAGTCTTGCAGTAGGGCAGGGCTAATCCTCCCATTCTGTTCTTCCCCAATACTGTGTTGCCCCTTTGAGGTCTGACCTGTATTATCTTTCTTCTTTCTAAAGAACTCTTAAATTTTTTTTTTTTGGCTGCACTGGGTCTTCTCTGCTTTGCAGGGGCTTTTCTCTAGTTGTGGCATGGGGACTACTCTTCCTTTTGGTGCACGGGCTTCTCTTGTTGCAAAGCATGGGCTCTATGGGCAACGGACTCCAGAGTTGTGGAGCACGACCTTAGTTGCTTCTCAACAAGTGGGATCTTCTTGGACCAGGGATTGAACTCGTGTTCCCTCCACTGGCAGGCAGATTCTTATCTACCACACCGCCAGGGAAGTCTTAAAGAACTTCTTTCAACATTTATTGACAGGCATGTCTACTGGCAACAAACACCCTCAATTTCTAAGAAACTCTACTGCTCCTTCACTTCTAGTGCAAAGCATTCTAGCTTGGTGGGTTTTTTCTCTCAACACCTTAAGTAATGCATCTTACACTCTTCTCTTTTGTATGGGTCCTTGTAAATTTGATGTAATCCTCTATACATAACATGTTTTATTTTTTCTGTGGCTTCTTTCAGGACTTTCATCTTTGACTTTCTGTAATCTGAAAATGACATGCCACGGTGCACCTCTTCTGGTTGTGCTACGTGTGGTGTTCCCTGAACTTCCTTCCCGGATCTGTAACTTGGCACCTGACATTAAACTGGGCAATCAGTCATCCCTGTGCCAAGTATTTCCGTGTTCCTTTCTCTCTCTTCTCCTATGGCATTCATATTGCACACATGCTATACATTTGTAGCTGCCCCACAGTTCTTGGATGTTCTACATTCCCCCCCCATCCTATATTTTAAAGAAGTAAATTGGTATACTTGGTCTACCCTTACAGGAAAATAAATTAGATTATATAGTTCTCAAAATGTAAAGAAGCAAGCTCCTAATGACTCATAAAAGACAGATAAACCCATATATGAATTTCAAATAAGGATTTTTTAAAAATGAATGAGGTATCTTTATGTGTTAAGGATACCAATCCCTTGTCATATTTTCATTTGTTAGTTTTATCTAGTTCAGTCTCTTTCCCCTTGTAACTTCTTAAGTTTAGAAAAGTATTTTGCATCTAGAGATCATATGATCAAGTATTTTATTCTAATTTTAAAAAATCACTTTCATTTCTGACAAAACCTCAGAATTCATTTTGGAGAGTGGAACTAGATTTTCCTGAAGCAGTTTTCTGATTTTTCCTTTCCTGGTTTCTCTGTTTTCAGGTCTCACTGGGGCAGCACGGTTTATTTACTTGCTGGAAGAAGAGATCTGGAACCAAATGCTTGAACCTAACCCCCGCTCCACTGGCTTCTTGCTCTGTGACCTGACTCCTCGCTGGTAAACCAGCAACGTTAATAACATGCTTATCACACACACATATATTACGTGTGACAGGACATGTCAAGCACTGAGAAGAATGCCTGGCCTACAGTGCTTGTTGTTACACAGAAGTCACCCCACCCACCTTAACTTTCCTACACACTATTTCCTTGTCTGTCTGCTCTTACTGCCACTAGGACTAAAGGCCAGGCAAGCAGAAACTCTACCTACCTGGTTGACCACTGTCTCCTTAGTACTCAGGCTCAGCCTGGCTGTAGAAATATTCAAATGCATAAAGAAACAAAATGGCATGTTCTTATGTTTTATTTTTACATTTTCCTATTATAGTGTCTCATGTTATTTAGGCTGATGAGCAATAATACCTCCAAATAGTGTTTTCACTTTTGTGTTAGACATGTCTAACTTTCACATTTATTCCCTTGGCCAGAGGACTGTAACAGTAGCCATTTTTGTTTGTTACTGATTTTATTAGGAAATCCCAAACAGAAATGGTAGTTTTAAAAGACAATACTTTAAAGGCATATTTAAAGCCTAACCACTTAAAACCTTGATACTAGGATGACACATTACACACACACATACACAGACACACACAAATAGTGAAAACCTTTACTAAAACATACAAGATGACTATGTTATGGACAAGAGTTTTCGTTATCAGAGAAATGCAAATCAAAACCACAATGACCATCTCATGCCAGTCAGAATGGCTGCTATCAAAAAGTCTACAAACAATAAATGCTGGAGAGGGTGTAGAGAAAAGGGAACCCTCTTACACTGTTGGTGGGAATGCAAACTAGTACAGCCACTATGGAGAACAATGTGGAGATTCCTTAAAAAGCTGGAAATGGAACTGCCATATGATCCAGCAATCCCACTGCTGGGCATACACACCAAAGAAACCAGAATTGAAAGAGACACGTGTACCCCAATGTTCATCACAGCACTGTTTACAGTAGGCAGGACATGGAAGCAACCTAGATGTCCATCGGCAGATGAATGGACAAGAAAGCTGTGGTACATATACACAATGGAATGTTACTCAGCCATTAAAAAGAATGCATTTGAGTTCGTTCTAATGAGGTGGATGAAACTGGAGCCTATTATACAAAATGAAGTTAAGTCAGAAAGAAAAACACCAATACAGTATACTAATGCATATATATATATATATATATATAGGGAACTTAGAAAGATGGTAATGATGACCCTATATGCGAGACAGCAAAAGAGACACAAAGAATAGGCTTTTCAACTCTGTGGGAGAAGGCGAGGGTGGGATGATTTGAGAGAATAGCATTGATACATGTATATTATCATATGTGAAACAGATTGCCAGTCCAGGTTTCGATGCATGAGACAGGGTGCTCAGGGCTGGTGCAATGGGACGACCCTGAGGGATGGGATGACAGGGGATGTGGGAGGGGGTTCAGGATGGGGAAGACATGTACATGGGGAACACGTGGCTGATTCATGTCAATGTATGGCAAAAACCACTACAATATTGTAAAGTAATTAGCCTCCAATTAAAATAAATAAACTAAAAAAAAGTTTTATATTTCAAGTACATTTCTTAACTTAGAAGTTACAAATGTAACTTGTCATTAATGTAACTATTTTTACCTTATAGTTTTCAGCTCCTTGAATGAGATCTCTCATGGAAGTAGACAACTGATCCCTTTCTGAGCGAACAGATTCAAGTTCTTCCTGGAGCATCCGGGCCTATTTTAAATATGTGATAGTTTTTTAATGCACAGAAAAACTTGATTTTCTAAAAGGTAAGGTTCACAAATCTTGCATTTTTAAGTCAACTTACTTCTTTTCTGCTAGACTCTAGTTCTTTCTTTGCTTTCACAGCAACTAGTTTTAACTTATTTATTTTCTCCTCTTTCTCTTTGGCTTCTTTTTCCAGGTATCCTAAAAACATAAAATGAAAGAATTATACATAAACTCAAATGAAAACTAGGGAAAAATATTAGAATTACTTATTTTAGTCCTAGAAATGGAACTTTAATCTAGTACACAAAATATACAATTTGAAATTAAAATAAATAGCAAAGTATCTATTTTTAAGTAAAAGCTTGATTATGCATTTCCTAAGCAAGGCAAACAGTGAACAGAATTCTCATTTTCTTCGGTCTTCCAGAACAGCCCATCTCCTCAGTGTTCATACATGGAGAGGCCATCCGGACCCCTGAACAGGAGAGCACCTCCTGGAAATGCAGGTATGCTGGGCTCCATGGTGGTGACAGCCAGTCAGGATGAAGCAGAGACGTCAAACGCTCTTCACCGTTCATGATCTATAGGCGCCTCTGGTGGGTGGGTCTGATTTTTCCAGCTGGACTTCAGTATGTCCAGTGTGACTCTCCCTTAACCTCTCTGGCCATCTCCCGGACATAAACTCCATGCTCCAGATCTTACTTCTTGTGTCTCTGATGGACTTCAGTCATGATCTGAACTTCTGCACTTGCTGATTCATTGAGTTGTGCCTTTGTTCATCACTGCCTTCCTCGGCTATGACAGGGGCACCGTCTGTGTGTGTAACACAGGCCAACTCTTCCACTTCTGTGTCTCACCCCACACCCCCTCACCTACTTGGGCCATCAGTGCACAATTCTCCCCTCTTTTGTGCAGCAAAACCCACTCTAATGGATTCACCCTAACAGTTGACAGACATGCAGCAAAAGAAATGCCACCAAGGGCTTAAGGTCAGGAACAAAGATTGGAAGCAGCCAAGGAGAGGAGGGGAGGGTCATGAGAAGACAGGTTAAGACCTCATTCACTCTCTCTCTCACACACACACACACACACAAACCCACACCATCCCTCTGGACTCTGTCCCTTCTCTTCAATCTGAGCATGGTCTATGTCTGTTCTCCCATTTCTCTCCATTTTCTCCTTGAATCCACTCTGGTCAGGCTTGTGCATACCATGGCAACTGTTACCAAGTTACCAATGACCTTGATGCTGCTTAGCTCGGGCTTGGCCTGAGTACTAAAATGGCCTTTCTTCCCTCCTCAACACTTCCTCCAAATGCACTTCACTGGTCTTAGCTTCCAAGACATCTTATGCTCTGGGTATTTCTAACCCTCCAGCTATTTCTTTTCTCTCTTTTGCCATTTCTATCTTTCTGACTTTTACTTGACAGAGTACTGTTTCTGGTCCTCGTCTTTCTTCTACACTGACTTTCTTGGTGATCTCCACCTCAGGGCTTCTAATGCTAACGATGCAGAGAACAGTGTCTTACCTGGTCAGCCTTCTCCCAGTCACCCCGACCATTCCAACCGTCCATGAGAGAAGACTGTGGGTCACTCCAGATTGTTCCCACTACCCCTGCAATAATTGGGCACTAAAATTTTAGAGGAATTACAGGTACCTCACACAACCCCATCTTGAAATGTTACTCTGAGGGATAAGCAGGAGTGATGAAGCCAGACTCCTCCACACATTACGCCAGCCCTGTTGGGAACGGCCTCTCCCACTCTAGAACCTCCCAGGAGGCCTCCGGACGTCAGTGGTATGAACATACCAGCACCTGCAGTCTCCTCCTGCTACAGCATCCTCCTTCTTGGGTCACATTACTCACTCTTTAAGACAAGGACAGCCTGTCCTGTGATGTTTCTCCCAACTCAACAAGCAGTTAATCACATCCTGCACTGCCACCAGCGGACCTCGTCCATACCTCAAACTCTGGGAGGGACAGCCCTCTCTTGCTGTGCATTCTTAAAGACAAAGACTGCATCTTAGTCACCTTCCTATCACCAGTGCCTAGGTAGCTGGGCTTTCAAGCCAAGTTTGCTAAATGAATGAAAAACCCCAAAACAATCATGGCACTTTTTATAAAGGGAATCACAACAGTCCTCTGGATGAAACAACAGAAAGGGAGAGTTTTGAAAGTGAAGGCGAGCAGAAGGCAGAGGCCATCAGAAGAAGAGTGATACTATGCTTTTAACACCTCATTAACTGGCGAGAGAACTTCCCACTCTGTTCTAATTCTATGAATCTGTTCAATTAACTGTGACAACATATGCAAAACCATAGTTACCTATTTTTTCTTCAAACTCTTTTACTGAAGGTTGATCACTTTCTACAGGTGATTTCTTGAAGGAATCCTAGATTTTATAGGAAAAACAAAGACAATCACTGCATTCCCCATGATGAACTGGCCATTATGCTAAGCATGAAAAAAAAATTATTAAAGAGAATTCATACAGAGAGCAATCACCTGAACAGACTTTCTCTTCCCTTCAGAGACCCAGTAATTCTGATCTCATCACGCACATAGCATTTAGTATTAAAAACAATAGCAGCCAAGTCCAAGATGACCCACCCAACAGATAACAAATACATAATGTAATAAGGAAGAGATTAAATGATGACCATAGTTTATCCTGCCACAATCTTGGGAGGAAAATCTGAAGTTTTGGCTAAAATGAAATATTGCTTTAGCCTATTTTTTTGCTTAACAGTGTGTTTTAAGGTAATATATGTATCACACAAGGATAAAATTAAATTTAGTTGTAGTTTTGCTGGTGACTACTTTTGACCAACATTTAACCCCCTGGCCACTTAATCTTATGTAAAATCAAGATTCCAAAATGATCTAAAACCAACAGTAATCAGTATGATTAAGTGTGATGGGAATATGTTTAATGTACTTTCAAAAATTTGCATTTGAGCTTAAATGCTAAAAATTTACTTTGACTTCAAAGTGTAAAAACAGTAATATTTATATTGTCTAGAGCTTGTGACTAGAACTAAGAATTTACTTAAATAAAATTCACATTAATATTACCTTTAATGATATTAACTCTGCTCTCACATCTTGCAATTCAGATTCTTTCTGTTCCAATAATGGCCTTAGGTTTTCAAGTTCTTTTATAAAATCTTTTTCTTTTTCGTGATGATTTTCATTTTCTCTATACAATTTTTGAGACACTTCTTCAACCTGAATTAGGAGATTCTGATTCTCAAACCTTGTTTGTTCACTGGCATTCTTCATCTCCAGAAGGTCAGACTGCAGGGCCTCCTTTTCCAAGAGGGCTTCATCTAACTCTTTCCTTAGGACACCTTTCTCTTGCTCGTAATCTCTTAGTAGAGACCTAAGTTCCTCACACTGAACCATATGCTCTTCTTGAAGGAGCTTAATCTCTTTTTCTAACTCTACTACCCTTTTATCATACTGAAAATCCAAGTTGTGTTTTTCTTCATTTATTTTATCTAAGGATTCACCCATGGCTTGTAGGATGTTTACAACATCCTGTTCTTCCCTTTCTTGTGAAACTTTTGACTCCATCTGTTCAAGAAAACCACACAACTGAGCTTTAACAAACAACTTCTGAACTTGCTCGTTTTCCAACAGTTGATTCAAATTATCCCTTTCTCTGACAGCTAACCAAAGTTCCTCTTCTAATTTAGAGATCTGCTCCTGAAGTGTAACGTCTCCTTCTTTTTGAGACAGGAGGGCTTCCAGATCCCTGCTCAGCACATTCTTCTCTGAACTCAGTCTGCTATTTTCTTCACGAAGAGACCTCACTTCCAATAACATGGCTTCCTGGTCTTCAGAGAGAGTTTTCAACTGAGCTGTAAGCTTTTCCAGTTTTTGGTTCTTTTCATTCTTTTCTTTTAAAGTTTCTTCTAGTCCTGCTGTTAATTCATTTACCTTCTGTTCTAGTTCACTGTTGTACTGGGCAGTCTGATCCACTTTTTCCCTAAGTTCTACAGTCAACCTTTCTTCCCTTTCACATTTTTTGTGGAGATTATCCATCTCTTCATGAGAACTTTTCATCTTACTTATGAAATCATATTTTTCCTCAGTAAGAGAACTTATCTTTGCTTCAAATTCTTGTAACATGGTATCTCTCTGATGGAGACTAACTAGATACAGTTCATTCTTCTCTTGAAGGTTCTTTATGGTATTTTCAAGTTCTGGTACACATTCCTGCTGTGACAGTAAGTTATCATTTTCTCTCTGGAGACAAGTCACAGTTTCAAGAAGAGCATCTTTTTCATTAAATGCAGTTTGGAGCTTCTGCTGAAGTTCATTAATATTAAATGCTTGTTGTTGCTTCATTGATTCAAACTCTTGACTTATTTTTTCAGCAGATTCCCCCAGCTCTGTCTGTAAAATTTCCATAATCTCTCGTAAACCCTCGTAGTTTAACGTTGCTTCTTGCTTTTCTTGTTGTAGTTTTTCACACTGTTCCTTAAGACCCTGTATTTCAAACATTAATGCCAACTTTTCTTTTTCTGAATCTGACAAAAATGTCTCATTTAGTTCTGTTATTTCTTTTTGATGCTGTTTCTTCAGACTCAGTACTTCCTTGTTATGTTGTTCTATGGTGCAGCAAAACTGTTTATTTGCATCTTCTAGCTCAGATTTTAATTTCTCGATTATATACCCCTGTTCTTCTTTAGCTAGTAATAATTCATTAATTTTAAACTCTAAATCTTCCCGTTCATGAAAAAACTCATCCTTTATATGTTGGGCATCAATTTCAAGTTTTAATTTTAGATTATTCATGTAAGTTAACTCATCTTTTAAGATGCTATGTTGGGACTCCAGTTCCTTTAGGGCATCTTCTAAGTGTCTAAGTTTTTCATTTACTGCTTGTTCTACAAGAGAATCTTCCTTTAAGAGCAAAGAACACACCTGATTTTCTTGGTCTGCACCTGAGGCTTTCCCTTCATTTTCTAATTCACATTTATACTTCTCTTGAATGTTCATCTCACCTGCCTCACACTTTCTGACTAAGTTATCCTTTAGCTGGATCAAATAATTTACTTCTGCTTCGTGTTCTTTGGCAGATGTTTCAATTTGGCATATCAGTTCTTTCACCTCTTCTTGGTGTGTAGATTTCAACTGTACAAGTTCTTCTTGCAAACTATTGATATCTTTTTGGTACTGCTGACAATTAGCCTCAATCACTCCTCGGAGGTGAGTAATTTCTTGCTCTTTTTCATTTGTGGCAGTTTCTAACTGCTTTTGCAGACATAAAATTTGATCCTCAAAGGCTGGCTTAATTTTCTGAATCTCTTCTTGCAGCTTTTTAACATAATCTTCAGAATCACTCTGAAACCTGAGCTGTTCTGAAAGCTCTAATTGTTTTTTTGCTGCTTCTTCCACTTCCTTTTGCCAATCAGCTTTATCGTTACTGTATTTGGAATGTACTGCTACTAATTCATTTCTCAAATTTTCTATTTCTTTCCCATAGCTTCTTTGTGACTGTTCCAACTCTTTCTGCACATCTTCCAACTTAGTTACAGAATCCTATAAATGTAAGCACACAAAAATTATTTAAGACAAAACCCCTGCCCTCAGGAAAAATATGAGATACAGTCTCATAAAGAGGAAACAAGTAGCAATGTACACAGAGAAATATGATCCTTAGATCTCAAAAATTCTGCTTAGAAGCTGTGACCACCTTAAGAATGATGATGATATCCAGCAGTAGTACTAAAGTCTTACTCAAAGCAAGGAAATCTCTGAGTTTAATTTTGTTTTAAATGGTAATAAATTACATAAGTTCTATTAAGTTACAGGCTTTAATGAACATCTCCTGAATAGAGTGATAAAGTTTTGGGGAGAAAAGTAGCACAGACCCAATGGCAGGCAAGTATCCTAGAAGTGAACAAGCAGCAGTATGTACAGTATGTGGGACCATCAGCATTTAAATTGGTAGTTTCTCATAAAACAGATATTTCATAAAATAGGTATTTTTCCCATTTTATTAAAAAATGATACTACAGCTAAAAAGAGTAAACAATGAACAGGTAAATGTTAGTTGTATCTCCCTGTGTAGCTCAGTGATTTCAGTTATCCTTCTTTTAATATATCAATCTGTTTCCTTATCTGCAAATATTATAGTTAAAATAAGATGAGATGCTTTTTTTTTTTCTTAGTATTTTTTTAGTCTTATTTATATTTATTTATTTGTGGCTGTGCTGGGTCTTCATTGCTACTCAGACTTGCCTCTAACTGTGGTGAGCAGGGGCTTCTCATTGCAGTGGCTTCTCCTATTGCACAGCTCATTCTCTACAGCATGTGGTCTTAGCAGTTGTGGTGCACTGGCTTAGTTGCTCTGTGGCATGTGGGATCTTCCCGGGTCAGGGATTGAACCTGTGTCTCCTGCACTGACAGGCAGATTCTTTACCACTGAGCCACCAGGGAAGTCCAATGAGATGCTTTTTAAGATCTTGGTTCTAAAATTTACAACTATATTATATAAGTTAATTAAAACAAAAAACAAAAAATAAAATCCTGCCTTACCTCAACCTCTTGCTTCATTTTAATATTTTCCTTCTTCAGAGAAACACAGTGTTGCTCAGTCTCTGCTTTTTCCAAAAGAAGAGCATCCAGACGTTCAGTCAAGGCCTGTTTTGGAACAGGGCAATTTGTTTGAGGTTAAAAACAGTGGATTGATTTACCCATAATTATCTCCTCACCTCTCCAAACCATGCTAAAGTAAGCATATTTAAAAGGCTATACACAAGAACCAAGGGAAAAGGAGCTAAGACATGCACATATGAAAAATCTCAATACAACTTTGAAAAAACTGACAGTGGAGGAGGTGGAGGAAGTGAATTAGAAAGCAGCAGCAGGCTAGAATCTGAGGGCTCACACGGAGAAACATACAATAAGTTGGCAAACATTCACTAGAAAACCAAATGCTCAGGAATGGAGGCACCAGATACCGCTGAGGTGGGTACAGGAAGTAGGTTCTAGCTGGGACTGACACTCTTGATCAGGAGTGCTTAGAACAACGGGCAAGCAAACCCCCAGTGTCCCTCCACCCCCAGAAAAAGTTCATACCCTGCAAAGATGAAAAAGGAGAGGAGCTCAATGAAGTAGAAACCAGAACAAGCCAAGAGTCAGTTTCTTGAAAACAAAGCTAACAAAGCAGACCTCTTATGAGACTGATCAAGAGAAGACGGAAGTCATAAACACAATGAACAGAAAGGGAACCTATCTATATATAAACTACAAATTAAATAGTTAATAAGAATATTATGATCAATTATTAACCTACCAATAATACCGAAAAGTAAAACGGCATAGATAAAAATTCCTAGAAAAATGTAACTCTCTCACACACACACACACACAAATCAATACTGTAACTACTTAAAAATTAAACTAGAGGTTTAAACAAAAGACACAGGAGGAAAAGAGAGCTTTGCAGGTGAGTTCTATCAAGTTTTCAAACAACAGATTATCCCAATTACATATGAGTTTATTCAGAGAAAATAAAAAGCAAGAAGAATTCTCAAGTTATTCTCACAACTGGCATAACTTGATAACAATATCCAAGGACTTTACAATGCAAGGAAATCATGGACCCATTTCACTGTGAATTTAATCAATCCTAAACCTTAAAACCTAGATAAAATCCTAAACAACATAATCAACTATCACCCTAGAATTGCCTCTGAACTTCTGAATGTGAAACAATAAAGAAAAAAATATAAAAACAAAGCAGATGCAGAAAAAATTAAGAGTTCTATATCAAGTTATAAACACTATAAACATGAGAGTAGAATACAGCCACTTTTCAATACAAGATGATAACAATCTTCCTCCTATGCCTCTGTTCTCAGGAACTTAGAGAAGAACATGGTCTACAGAACAAGAAGGTTAACCAGGAAAATAAATGACATTCCACCCAGCAGGTGGGGTGGAGGTGAGGGGCTGAAGTAGAAAGCAGCACAGATATTCACTGGGTCATGGCACGAGGCTGGCTCCAGGAAAACCACAGCAGACCTAGAGACAATCAGAACAAATGAGCACAGGACAGAAGGCTTGAGGTGGCAGGTATCCAGGAAAAAGTATATGAACGATTATTTGATCTGTTTAACCATTTGGAAAGTAGGCGTCATTGTGAAAGATAGCTAAGTTTTCATCAGTTATAACAGGAAGTTAATAGCTAAATGTCTCATCAAGGAATAAATCAAAGAATAGCACGTATTATTTAGAAACATAATTTCCGTAAACTATTCAGTATTATAGTTATTAGTTGTTAGCACTGTTTCTAAATCATGTGCATACATTACTTTTGTTAAAACAATTTTAGTTTTAAAACTAGTTTTTTTCACACTACATAGTATTGCAATGTAAACTTTTTTGAAAATTATCAGGGGAAGCCTGAAAACAATAATTTTAGGAGATATACAGAGGGCATTATCGGAAAACAGCTATAAATATCCTTAGAGATCAGAGGCACAAAATGCACAGTCATCTCCCAGGAAATACAAATTCCAGCAACAAGAAAACAACAAGAGGGATATGTACAAGAAACTTCACATCCTAACTTGCAATCTTTCCCTTCCTTGTGCATTTGGAAGCAGCATATAAGCTCACTGTAATACCACACACCTCTCAGTTTGACATGGAAAATAGGGATTTTTATTCTTTTTTTTAGAAGTCAAATATGACAGGTTTGCAATACAACTTCAGATGTATTTCAATGCACTAGAAGATGACTATCACAAATTTAATAATTGAAACTTATAAAAATGTTAGTGAAAGTATTAATTACTCAGTTCTGTCTCTTTGCGACCCCATGGACTGCAGCCTGTCAGGCTCCTCTGTCCATGGAATTCTCCAGGCAAGAGTACTAGAGTGAGTTGCCATTTGCTTCTCCAGGGGATCTTCCCAACCCAGGGACTGAACCCAGGTATCCTATACCTCCAGCATTGGCAGGTGGGTTCTTTATCACTAGCACCACCTGGGAAGCCCCCTAAAAAGCCATACATTTTTATGATGAACCGAAAACTTTACATTCAAAGTCATGTTTTTCCAGTGTACTTTCTCCCAATGAAGGAATAAAATGTAGCAGGAAAGTCTATTCCCTTTCTCAGATGTGTAGATGATGTATTATACTGCAATTTGTGGTTTTTCTAAAACAGAAAACTCAAAGCAGCTGATTAACTGATGCTCAAGCTCCTCCAATCACTCTCCAGTGTAATCTTCTCATTAGGACTGGAAATCAAAAGATTTCATTCTCATTTAATTTTCAGTTCAGTCGCTCAGTCGTGTCTGACTTTGTGACCTCACGGACTGCAGCATGCCAGGCTTCCCTGCCCATCACCAGCTCCCAGAGCTTACTCAAACTCACGTCCATCGAGTCGGTGATGAACAGAATTATCTCATCAGTGTTGTCCCCTCCTCCTCCTGCCTTCAATCGTTCCCAACATCAGGGTCTAAGGAGTCAGTTCTTCAAATCAGACAGCCAGAGTACTGGAACTTCAGCATCAGTCCTTCCAATGAATATTCAGGACTAATTTCCTTTAGGATTGACTGGTTGGATCTCCTTGCAGTCCAAGGGACTCTCAAGAGTCTTCTCCAACACCACAGTTCAAAAACATCAATTCTTCGGCGCTCAGTTTTCTTTATGGCCCAACTCTCATACCCTTATAGGACTATTGGAAAAACCATAGCTTTGACTAAACAGACCTTTGTCAGCAAAGTGATGTCTCTGCTTTTTAATATGAATTCTAGGTTGGTCATAGCTTGTCTTCCAAGGAGCAAATGTGTTTTAATTTCATGGCTGCAGTCACCATCTGCAGTGATTTTGGAGCCCAAGAGAATAAAGTCTATCACTGTTTCCCCATCTATTTGCCATGAAGTGATGGGACGGGATGCCATGATTTTCGTTTTTTGAAAGTTGAGTTTTAAGCCAACTTTTTCACTGTCCTCTTTCACTTTCATCAAGAGGCTTTTCAGTTCCTCTTCGCTTTCTGCCATAAGGGTGGTGTCATCTGCATATCTGAGGTTACTGATATTTTGCCAGGCAATCTTGATTTAATTTTACCAAGCTTTTAGTTTCTGAGACTTAAGTGGTCAGGGTAACATGCTTTAGTATTAAATTAATAACCTGAAAGGTAAACTTAGCTAACTTAAGAGAGATTTTTACCCTCATTTTTAAGAGTAGTTTTGACAGAACAGGAGAATACATGAACAAGGAGGAAACAAGGGACACATGTTTAATATTTAAATATTCTGATATGTAAGTGTATGGAAAATATTTTAAGGGCTAAGAGTTCACTGACACAATGGCATCTGCAATGTTCTTTTCAGATACAAAAACCTGCTTTTTAGTGTGTGGGTGAGCATGTATGTATATATGCATACATATACATATACAATATCCCCTACAAATAATACACGGTAATAACAAAATCACTGAGTACTTATGGGACAGATTCAGCTCTCAGCACTGTGTGTATTGACTCTAGGAAAGCAGGTCTTGTTATTTGTTATTCTCTCTAGTCTCCAGTGGAAGAGTCACAGAGAAGTTAGGAAACGTAGCCATGGTCACACAGCCTGCATGTGACAGAGCAGGGTCTCAAGATCTGAATCAGGCAGTCTGGCTCTAGAGTCAGGTTTTTTAATTAATTACTATGCTTAGTCACTCAGTCTTGTCCAACTTCTTGCAACCCCACAGACTGTAGCCCGCCAGGTACCTCTGTCCATGAGGATTCTCCAAGCAAGTATACTGGAGTGGGTTGCCATGCCCTCCTCCCGGGGATCTTCCCAACCCAAGGAGCAAATCCAGGTCTCCTGTACTGCAGGTGCATTCTTTACCATTTGAGCCACCAGGAAAGCCATAATTAATTACTGGGTTGGCCACAAAGTTTGTTTGAGCTTTTCTGTAAGCTGTTATGAGAAACTAGAATGAATTTTGTGGCCAGCCTTGGCTATTAATAATCATGAAAACATGTAATGACCAAATAAAATCATTATGATTCAGAAATGCTTAAACCAATCTGTATATTACAAATCCAAATGTTATTTGTGCACACCATTCAGAACTCATATACTGTTTTGGCTAAATAAAGAACAAAATGGCAGTACGAGGTGTACACAGGGATTTAAAGACTCCTTGAACTTCCTGGGAGCCCCTCGACTGTCCACCACTCCCAAGTTGGGAGAGTAATAATCAAAGACTAGACATACAGCAAGACTCAAATTACAAACACAGAAAAGCAAGAAAAAAAAATTACTGCAGAGCTTTCAGAAGCAAAGAAACTTTAAAGACGGTCAGGCCAAGTGGGGGAAGGAAAAGCATTTAACTAGCATTAAGGGCACGTAAGGGCTTCCCTGGTGACTCAGTGGTAAAGAAACCTCCAGCCAGTGCAGAGGGCTTAGGTTTGATCCCTGATCCAGAAAGATCCCACATACTTTGGAGCAACTAAGCCCCTAGGCCACAACCAATGATCCATGAGTCCATGTGCCACAACTACTGAAGTCCACACACTACAGAACCCATGCTCTACAAGAGAAGCCACTGCAATGAGAACCGCATACATCAAAACAAAGAGTAGATCCGGTTCACAACTAGAGAAAGCCTGAGTAGCAACAAAGACCCAGCACAGCCAAAAACGAACAAATAAATTTTAAAAATTATTTTTAAAATAAGGGCCTGTGAGTAAGAATAAGCAACTCAGGTTTTTAAACAGGGAATAACAAGATAAAAACAGTATTCTGTGACCTGACAAGAGTATGTAGAACTAAGAAGAGAGCGAGTCCAGTTACAGGGTCATCAAGATAAGTGTGCTTCCCAAGGATGACATGAAGTGCTTCACAAAGAGCCCTGGAAATGGAGAGACTCCTCAAAGTCCTGCTCGGGGCTGGGTTCCTCATGGGCAAGGGAAGAGGAGGACTGAGACCGAGGCAGCAAGCATTAAGGACAGAGTGAGTGGGATGCAAAGGACAGAAAGCGACACCAGGTCAGAACAGAAAGGGCAGCAGAGCTCATCCACCTCTCTCCACACACTTAACCAGAGAGACGGAGCATGTAACCTTGGGCGGGAGCAGCTGACAGCCCTCAGGAAATCTGAATTATCATTGGGCATCTCATCTAAGGAAACAAACAAAATCAAAGCAACACTCACGCTGTGTCCTTACCTTAATGATGTCATCTCCTCCAGCAACCAGCTTTGACCTCAATTCTTCAACTTCTTTCTCCAACTCTAAACAATTATGAAAAAATAAAAAAAAGATACTAGTTCAGAAATGAAGAAGGAATTACTAGCTAAAGTGAGAAGTACATTCTTTAAAAAAAAAGCACTGTAAATTATATTTAAGAAACAACACATATTTTTGAGAAAGCATTAAGTTCACCCGGCATTTCCTTTCATTTCCCTTTTTATCATGGAAAACTGCAAATTAAAAAAACTAGAGAGAACAGTATGATTAACCTCTATGCTCCATCATCTTGGTTTAATACTGACTAAATGAGCAATATTGTTTTATCCCAACCTGTCTTCACTTCCTTTTTTCCCTCTTCTCTTATGCATCCTGACATTTCTGAAGCAAATCTCAGACATCATTTCAACTGTAAATAACTTCTGTCTAATCTTAGAGCAACAACTAATCGCATATTAAACATACTCAGTAATCTATTTCATCAACTCATGTCCAGATCTGGTGCTTACACATTTTCAAATAAATTACTCTCTTTATCATAAGTGGATCCAACCTTTAAAAACACAACTAAACCTGTTCTAGTAGAAAATAAGTGTTGGCTTTCAGACTGGGCAGTTAAGTCACTGAAAAGAGCTCACTCACACATAATACAAAAGGAAACTAACACCTAATCTTTATGGAATATAAAGAAATACAAACTGAATAGGGAATCAAGCAACTTCAGTAAATATGCTTCAGAATTCCAGGAAAGAAGTCTTTTATTGCTTTATTTAGGGCCTTTTTTTTTTCTAAACTTGTTTGGGCTCAGAACCTCGTGCCTCTAACATATCAACTGCCAACTTTAGGAAAAAATGCCTTACTCAGAAGAATATACAATCCATGGGAGGTTAAAAAAAAAATGTGCTTAACTTTTACACACTATTTCTTAAAATCCTTCTCCCTGACCTTTTTTTTATCAATTCAAAGGTAAATGCAGTTTAGGCTTATGAGATAATAAAAAAAAAAAAAAATCAAAACAAGTGGTTAGAATATTAAGTAAGATTGCACTACTCTAATATTATTGGATTCACTGATAAAACAAGCCAGTGTACTATTAAAAAACCAGTATTTGCAATCATGATTAAACCAGACTGTGGTCAAGATGAGTATTTTCAACCCAATACCTGTACATCTCAATTTTGTTTTCTGTATCAGCATCATCTGCTTCTTGGCAAACTTGATAAGATCTTCCTTGGGCAAGGCTTCCAGCTGGAAGATGTAGAGATATTACCAACTTGTTATAATTCATGTTTCTACTATACCACAAAAAAGAAACATAAAGTCTGCCGAAAAATAAAAAAAATCCTACTGAATATTTATATCAACCAAATACCACATTTTTTAATATTCAGTTCAGTTCAGTCAATCAGTCATGTCTTACTCTTTGCCACCCCATGGACTGCAGCACACCACGCCTCCCTGTCCATCACCAACTCCCAGAGTTTACTCAGACTCATGTCCATTTAGTCAGTGATGTCATCAACCATCTCATCTTCTGTCATTCCCTTCTCCTGCCTTCAATCTTTCCCAGCATCGGGGTCTTTTCTAACGAGTCAGTTCTTCGCATCAGGTGGCCAAAGTATTGGAGTTTCAGCTTCAGCGTCAGTCCTACCAATGAATATTCAGGACTGATTTCCTTCAAGATGGACTAGCTGGATCTCCTCTCCAGGGGACTCTCAAAGAGTCTTCTCCAAAACCACAGTTCAAAAGCATCATTCGGTGCTCTGCTTTCTTTACAGTCCAACTCTTACATCCATACATGACTCCTGGAAAAACCATAGCTTTGACTAGATGGACCTTTGTTTTTTAAGATCAGCAAATCCAAGTTTAACTCAGTAATTATTAGTTAAGCAACTACAATGAAATGTAAAAAAACCGCACATATCCTCTTGCTACAGAAAATTCTTGTTACAGGTTAAGACATTTTCTCTAATTTGATTTAATTTCTTTAACTGCAAAATCAAGGAACTGGGACTAACTTTACTTAATAGTTCCTCAGTTGTGTGAAACTTTCGTCCTATTCAAACTGAAAGAAGCCTCTGGCTACAGGAAAACACGTTAAGCCCTAAT